>NW_006921600.1:1589141-1591474 GCF_000298275.1 Orycteropus afer afer
GATGGGCTCAAGTATAGCAGGGATTGTGGGGCTGGCACGGGATAGGGCAGTGTTTTGTTCTGCTGTGCATGGGGTCGCTATGAGTCAGAAATGACTCGACGGCACTTAACAACATAACAACAACAAGGTTTTCTTTTTACCTTCTTGGTAAAGTCTTTTGATGACCATATGTATTTAATTTTTAGGAAGTGTGAGTTTTCTATTTTATCTTCTGTCATTTGTGCATTTTTAGTTTTGTTTGATAAGCTATTTATTCCAGAAATTAGATCCCTTGATTTTGACCTTATGTTATCTTCCAGGAATTATATAGCTTTAGCTTTAACGTTTAGGGCCTTGATCCATTTTGAGTCAGCTTCAGTGCATGGTGTGAAGTATGGATCGTGTTTCATTTTTCTGCATGTGGATATCCTGTTTTGCCAGTACTATTTTTAAAGAGACTGTTTCTTCCCCCTTGAATGGACTTTGAGGCTTTGTCCAAAATCAGCTGCCTATAGATGGATGGTTTTATTTCTGGGTTCTTAATTCTATTCCATTGGTCATGGTACCAGTACTAGGTTGTTTTAATCAACATAACTATGAAGTAAGTTTTGAGATCAAAAAGTGTAAAGTCTCATACTCTGTTCTTGTTTTTCTTCTTCATTGCTGCTTTAGCTATTCTGGATCTCCTTCTTTTCCATATAAAGTTGAAAAATATTGCCGGGATTTGGACGAGATTGCATGTAACTATAGATTTGTTTTTGGTGGTACTGACATTTTCATAATATTATCTTCCAATGCATTAACATGGACTGTTTGCCATTTATGTAGACCACTTTTTGTTTCTTGAAGTAGTGTTTTTAGTTTTCTTTGTGTTAGTATTTTATGTTTCTGGTTAGTTTTATTCCTAGGGTTTTTTCTTTTCTTTTTTTTTTTTTTTTTTTTTTTTTTGGGGGGTTTTTTAAAAAGATTTTTTTTTTTTTTTTTTTTTTTTTTTTTTGAGGAGGCTACTGTAAATAGTATAGTTTTACTGATTTCCTTTTCAGATTCTTCTTTGTTGATATAGAGAAACTCTGCTGATAGTTATGCCTTTCTTATACCCTGCTATGTTATTTAGTCTTTCTATTATTTCCACTAACTTTCTTGTTGAGCCTGTGGAATTTTCTGTGTATAGATAATAGGATCATGTCTCCTGGGAATAAAGATAGTTTTACTTCTTCCTTTCCAATTAGGATTCCCTTTATTTGACATCATATTATTATATCTTTAAATATTTCAATATATATCTCCAAAAGATAACATTTTTTTAAACAAAAAAACTCCATAATCACATCTAAAAATATTAGAATTCCTTTATATTATCAAATACACAGTCAGTGTTCAAATTTCCAATTGTCTCAAAAAGATCTCTCGTTCTGTTTTTTTTTTTTTTACAGTTTATTTAAATCAGGTTCCAAGTAAAATGCACATATTGTGATTAGTTGACTTATCTTTTAATTTATAAAACAGTTTCCTCTTTTTCTTTCTCAGTTTTCCAATTTATTTATTGAAGGAATAGATAATTGGGCCCATAGAATTTTCCAGAGTCTAGATTTTACTAGCCAGCAACTTCAAATTAAAGCTTTATGATCAATAATTTTTCCTATCCTTGTTTGCTATAATATCTTCCAACCTCAAAATCATATGCAATAGAATTTGCATTATTCTCTTCAGATTCAAGAAATGAAATGCTGTTATGGGGGTTGCAATCAATGTCACAAAATAATTTGCTCTGTATACTTTCACCCAAACACAATAAAATTTTTGTTTATTTATATATTTTTTTATTGTGTTTTGGGTGAAGGTTTACAGAGCAAATTTACTTTTCCACACAACAGTTCACATACACTTTGTCTCACAACATTGACCACAGTTTACTAAAATGCAACAGCTCTCCTCCCACTTCCTCCCCATAGTTACCTCTTCCCTGTGTCCATCCCTCCAAGCACTCCTGCTCCCTGAGCTGTCTCCCTGTGCATAAGCAGCCCTTCTTTCTTCCATGATTGTTCTCTCCAAGGACTGTATCTACTTGAGGTTAATGTTCAACTCATATGCCTGTCTTTTATTTGGCTGGAAATCACAGGTGTGGGTTCAATTCCAGATCTTAAGGACAGCTAGGGGCCATAGTCTCAGTGGTTCCACCAGGCTCTATCAGACCAGCAAACCTGGCCACCCCCCTTTTATTTCTCCAAATGATTTTGAGTTTTTTTCCACATTGTTCTTCCTCTCTATCAAGGATCTTTTACATAGATCCCCTTTTGAAGTGGATGACAGTGGTAGCCAGGCACCATCTAGTTCTTCTGGTCTCATAGTTGTAT
>NW_006921600.1:1594299-1595569 GCF_000298275.1 Orycteropus afer afer
TTTGTCCCTAGATTTTCCTTGAGGAACTGTATAGTTTTAGGTTTCATATTTAAGTCTTTGGTCCATCTGGAGTTTGTTTTTGTGTATGGTGTGAGGTACAGATCTTATTTCATTTTTCTGCAAATGGATCTCCAGTTTTGCCAGTACCATTTATTAAACAAACATTCTCTTCCCCATTTAATGGATTTTGGGCTTTTGTCAAAAATCAGCTGACTATAGGTCAATGGATCTATTTCCAGGTTCTCAATTCTATTCCATTGGTCAATGTATCTGTCATTAAACCAATACCAGGCACTTTTGACTACTGTGGCTGTATGATAGGTTTTGAGATCCAGCAGTATGAAAACTACTTTGTTCTTCTTCTTCAATAGTGCTTTGCTTATCTGAGGTCTCTTTCCTTTCCACATAGAGTTAGTTTTTTGGGATTGGTTTTTCCATATCCCTCGAGAATGTTAATGGGATCGGGATTGGGATTGCATTGAATGTATAGATTGCTTTGGGTAGGACTCACATTTTCACAATGTTCAATCTTCCTGTCCATGAGCATAGTATGTTCTTTCATTTATGTAGATCAAGAATGAAGTAGTTTTTAACAGTTTTCTTTGTAGAGGTCTTTTGTGTCCCTGGTAAGATTTAATCCCAAGTATTGAATTTTTTTTTTTTTTTTGGTAGTTATTGTAAATGGTATTGATTTCCTTATTTCTTTTTCATCAATCTCTTTGCTGGTGTAGAGGAATCCAACTGAATTTTGGATGTTGATCTTGTATCCAGGCACGATGCTAAATCTCTCAATTAGTGCCAGTAGATTTTTAACTGAGTCTCTTGGGTTTTCTAGGTAAGGATCATATCATCAGCAAATGAGGATAGTTTGACTTCTTCCT
This sequence comes from Orycteropus afer afer, assembly GCF_000298275.1. Lineage (NCBI taxonomy): Eukaryota > Metazoa > Chordata > Mammalia > Tubulidentata > Orycteropodidae > Orycteropus > Orycteropus afer. Next base: position 1,595,181 of record NW_006921600.1, read on the forward strand.
TACTAATTTGGATGCCTCTGATTTCCCTTTCTTGCCTTATGGCCTTGGCTAGGACTTCCAGTACAATGTTGAATAGAAGTTGTGATAGCAGGCATCCTTGTCTTGTTCTTGTTCTCAAGAGGAATGGTTTAAGTCTCTCTCCATTGAGAATAATGTTGACCATTGGTTTTGCATAAATGCCCTTTATTATGTTAAGGAATGTCCCTTCTATTCCTATTTTGCTGAGAATTTTGACCAGGAATAGGTGTTGGATTTTATCAAATTCCTTTTCTGCATCAATTGATACAATCATGTGGTTCTCCTTTGTTTTGTTTATGTGGTGGATGACGTTGATTGTTTTTCTAATGTTGAACCATCGCTGCATACCTGATATGAACTCCACTTGGTCA
>NW_006921600.1:1596351-1596935 GCF_000298275.1 Orycteropus afer afer
TCTTTCTTCTTTTGTTGTGTGTATTCATTACTATAAATTGACCTCTTTTCACTGCTTTTGCTATGTCCCAAAGATTTTAGTATGTTGTGTTTTCATTCTCATTTGATTCAAAGAATTTTCAAATTTCAATTTTGATTCTTCTCTTACCCAGTCTTTCTCAAGAAGGATGTTGTCAGTATCCACGTGTTTACTCTTTTCCTGTTAATCTTCCTATTGTCGACTTCTAATTTGATAGCATTATGATCTGAGAAGATGCTTTGCAGTATCTCAATGTTTTACAATTTATTAAGGCTTGCTTTATGGCCTAACATATGGTCTATCATGGACAATGTCCCATGTGCACTGGAGAAGAATGTATATTGTGCTGCTGTTGGGTGAAGTGCTCTGTAGATGTCTATAAAGCCACATTGGTGGATTGTATTGCTTAGCTCTTCTACATCTTTGTTGAGTTTATTTCCAGTTCTATCTTTCAAAGAAAGTGGTGTATTAAAGTCTCCACTATGACTGTGGAGTCATCTATTTGGCTTTTCACTTCTTTTAAAGTCTGATTTTATGTATTTTGGGGCTTTTTCATTGGGTCCATA
>NW_006921600.1:1598680-1611401 GCF_000298275.1 Orycteropus afer afer
CTCAGGGTTATATTCTAGGTCTGTATCCTGCTCCCTTGTTTCTACCACTTTATCCTGCTTCTTTGTGTGGACTGTGATGGTCTGTTGTCTCCAAGGCATTGTGGTGTTGTTGATTTAGATCTCTGTTAACTGTTTGTGAAGAGCAACCAAGGGTGATTCAGGCTCTTCTTGGTGGTTTTTTATCATTGGCCTTTTGGTGGAGAAGGAGGTTTTGGTTCTCACTCAGTAAGTGAAGTTGCAGGAGGTGTGGGTGTAGTTGTATCTTATGTGGACTGTTTCTGTCTCCCAGTTACTTAGACACAAATTACAATTGAATAACCATCAAAAAACTAAAGGCATGTGGACAAAAAACACACCATGTAATCACACAGGTACAGTAACCAAAAAAAGAAAAAAGAGAAAAAGAAGAGGAAAAAAACAAGAGAACCTGCAATATCTGGAGATAGGGCACTCAGCGAAAAAAAGTAGAGAAGGAGAATAATGAAGGAAAAAAATGGGAAAAATGCAAAAAGAAAAACAAGGAATTGGGTCAACCTTGAGATAAAAAGGGGAAAAAAAACAACACTTAAATTAAAAAAAAAAATTTCAACCAGGAAAAGGGAAAAGAAAAAATGCTGAAAACTAAGACCTTGGTGGAGAAGATTAAGAATAATAGTAAAAAGGACAAAATATTAACAATAATAGTTGTTTTAAAACAGACAAATACAAGGAAACTAATCACCAGAAAAAGAAAGCGAAAAAGAAAAAAAAAACAAAAAGAGAGAGAAAAAAAATCGGTGGAGGACAGGGCCGGGCACCCAGGCTCCATCTGAGCACACAGGCTGTGATGGAGTTCCTGTAGGACAAGAAGGTAGGTGGAAGTGGGGGATGGCCACAACTCCATTCACCAAGCGGGTGTGGGGTATATGAGTAACAAAAGGAATGTGGTACCTTTTCAGTCTTGTAGGTCCAGAGTGACCTTGGGGTTGCTGGAAAGCAGAACATGTTCTTAAGCCCCAGGAATCTGCAAGAGCACTGTCTCTTTAAATATCCAAAATAATCAAGCCACTTTTAAATCTTCAAAATGGCGGCACCATCCGGACTGGCAAAAAGTCCACAGCTCAGCCCGCCTTTTCTCTTAACTTTCTCCGTTTATTCCCCAGCCATCAGAGCAGTCCTCTGTGCAGTCCCTGGCTAGCAGGGCTAATTTTTAGGTTAATTCTTAGGTCCTGCTACCACTCAGCACTCTCCAAGCTGTCTGTGCCATCAGGATCGCTCAGGATTGCTGCCGGACTGCAGCTCCCTATGTCTCCTTTTTTGGTATTTTCACACAAATTCTTCTACTAGTTGGGGTTTAGTCCACTTCTACATCCTCCCCTTTAAGGCTCAGGGGTCCAAGATTATATTCTGTATCTGTGTTAATTGGTTTCCCTTTTCTTTGTTGAAGAGGGTCTGTGCAGTCTTTCTGCCTAGTGTGCCATCTTGCCGAAACCCTGTTTGTTTGTTTTTTTAAAATAGAAGTCTACAGTGGGCCTAGTTTACTAGAGTAGGGGAGAATTTCACTGGGAAGTTTTACTGTTGGATGCAAACAGAACCAAAGGATAAATGAATCTCAAGTGTTGTGTTAACTTTCCAGAATTCCAGGAAAATATAGGTCTGTTATAAAAAATTGGAACCTTACAACAGCAGGGCTTCTTGGACTGAACCAAAGTTTTAGCATCATGCGAGATCTGACCCAGTCCTACAATCCAGATTAACTCTGAATTTTTTTTTTTTTTTTGCAGGAGAGTTCTGCAAATATCTCTTCTATCTGAGGGTACTTATGTTTCCACTCCTATATCCATTCGTCTAAGTCTCTGTTTCTCAAGTTCAAGATTCTGAAAGGGATTCTATTTGATTTAATGAATAAATTTTTCCCTTTAGGAAGGGCTTTCATGCAAACTAAGTTGGATGTTGGCTACTCTTAACATTGGCCGGCATTAGCGTCATCATTTCTGTCAAGGGTGATGGGGTCAGAATATTGCTATTTCAGTGGAACCATTTATGGTACTTTTGTTTAGTAGGGGCTGTGGTTGTGGCAGACATTCTCAAATGTTTAAGACCCAAATTTAAGCATTTGTCCCAAAAGATAAAAGATAAATCCAGGAGAGTTTATTTATTTACCTATGTAATCTATCTATCCTATCACCTATTTGTTAGTTTTTCATATTGTGATGGCTTGCATGTTTCTATGATGCTGAAAGCTACACCCCTGATATTTTGAATTCCATCAGGGTCACACATGAAGGACAGGTTTCAATAGAGTTCTAGACCATGACAGATTAGAAAGAAAGGTCCAGCAACCTGCTTCCAAAATTTAGCCAGTGAGAACCCTATGGATCACAACAGAACAGTGTCTGCTTTACTACTGGGATACAAGCCTCCTAGTTGGCAGGCAACAATGGACTCAAGCATGCCAGATATCATGAGGCTGGCACATGGGACCAGGCAGCTTTTTCTTCTGTTGTACATGGGATTGTCATGAATTGGAGCTGACTCTACAACAACCAACAACCACTTATATATTTTATAATATGCCAGGACATGCACACTGTAATCAACATATTACTGTTTATTGAATCTTAACAAATTGTAAGTGTGGTTTAAGTATATTTTTCTGTAAGATCTTATTTATATTTTCTTTTTAGAGCTGTAGAGTTTTTGAAAGAACCATAGATGATTCCAATGTCTTCTGACAGATAAGAAAGAGAGAGACAACTTCATAGGTTAAGAAATCCATGCCAGGTTCTTCAGCAGCCGTAGAAGTAGAATCTAGGACTCTAGGCAGCAGTGTCTTCTATTTTACACTCACTTCACACTTTAATTCATTTTTATATTTTGTCTTCTATTTTCTAAAAGCAAACAAGTAAAGAGAGACAAATCTCAATAACATAAGCATTCTCAAATTACATATTTATAATTTACTCACTTAAAATGATCTCAGTTAACATCAGGGAGGCTAGTGCTACTGATTTGACTCATTGAGAGCTTTGTTTATAACCCTGTTATCTGATTCTGATGTCTGTCTGTGCCATTACTAATCCTGATTAACAGTATTGGTAATGTAGGACACTAGACATAAAGGGGGATGAGACAGAGTGAGCAGAGGCAGGGATCCAGGCTAGGAGAGGGCGGAGAGGTTTCAAACAGCTAAGGGAGACAAACTGACAGACAAGTTTGTCATACTGTGGTGGCTTGTGTGTTGCTGTGAGGTTTGAGGCTGTGCCACTGGTGTTTCAAACTCCAGCAGGGTTGTACATGGTGCATAGGTTTCAATGCAGCTTACAGACTGATACAGACTAGGAAGAAGGAAGAGGCCATCCACTTCTCAAATAACTGGCCAGGGAAAACCTTATGAATAGCAGAGAAACACTGTCTGACACATTACTGCACAACTTTATGAATAGCCCATAAACATTGTCCAATACAATGCAGGAGGATGAGCCCCTTAGGTCGGAAGGCTCTCAAAATACAACAAGGAAAGAACTGCATCATCCATCAACCTTACTGATATGGACAAAGTAAAGCTTTCAAGACCTCCATTTGCTGATGAGGCACAACTCAAATTGAGGAGAAACAGCTTCAAACATACATTAATATCGGAACATGGAATGTACAAAGTATGAATCTAGGAAAACTGGAAGTTGTCAGAAATGAAATGGAATGTATAAAGATTGATATCCTAAGTATTAGTGAGCTGAAATGGACTGATTTTGGCCATTTTGAATCAAATGACAATTTGAAGAGTAATGGCATGGCATTCATCATCACAAAGGATGTTTCAAGATGTGTCCTGAACTACAATGCTGTCAATAATAGGATAATATTCACATGTCTACATGAGGGACCAGTTAATACTACTATTATTCAAATTTATGTACCAACTACCTAAGCCAAAGATGAGGAAATTGAAGATTTTTATCAACTTCTGCAGTCTGAAATTGATTGAACATACAATCAAGATATGTTCATTTTCACTGGTGACTGGAATGCAAAAGTTGAAAACAAAGAAAAATCACTGGTAGTTGGAAAATTTAGTCTTGGTGACAGAAATAATGCTGGAGACTGCATGATAGAATTTTGTAAGACCAATGACTTATTCATTGCAAATACCTTTTTTCAACAACACAAATGGTGGCTTCCATGTGGACTTCACCAGATGGAGTACACAGGAATCAGATACACTATATCTGTGGCAAGACACAATAGAAAAGCTAATATCTTCAGCCAAAACCAGGCCAGGAGCTGATTGTGGAACAGACCATCAACTGATCATATGCAAGTTCAACTTGAAAATAAAAACAATTAAAACAAGTCCATGAGAGCCAAAATATGACCTTGAATATATCCCTCCTGAATGTAGAGACCATCTAAAGAATAGATTTGATGAATTGAATGCCAATGATCCAAAACCAGAAGAATTGTGGGGTGATATCAAGAACATCATCTGTGAAGAAAGCAAGAAGTCATTAAAAAGATGAGAAAAGAAGAAAAGACCAAAATGGATGTTAGGAGAGACTCTGAAACTTGCCCTTGAGCAGAGAGTAGCTAAAGCAAATGGAAGAAATGACAAAATAAAGGAGCTGAACAGAAGATTCCAAAAGCAACTCAAGCAGACAAAACCAATTACTATAATGAAATGTGCAAAGACCTGGAGTTAGAAAAACAAATGGGAAGAACATGCTCAGCATTTCTCAAGCCGAAAGAACTGAAGAAAAAAATTAAGCCTCGAGTTGCGATATTGAAAGATTCTATGGGCAAAATATTGAATGATGCAAGAAGCATCAAAAGAGGATAGAAGGAATACGGGGAGTCACTGTGCCAAAAAGACCTGATCGATCTTCATCCATTTCAAGAGGTGGCATATGATCAAGAACCAATGTTACTGAAGGAAGAAGTTGAAGCTGCACTGAAGGAATTGGCAAAGAACAAGGCTCCAGGAATTGACAGAATACCCATTGAGATGTTTCAACAAATGGATGCCTCACTGCAGGCACTCACTTGGTTATGCCAAGAGATTTGGAAGACAGCTACCTGGCCAACTAACTGGAAGACATCTGTATTTGTACCTATTCCAAAGAATGGTGATCTCACAGAATGTGGAAATTATTGAAAAACATCATTAGTACCTCATACAAGTAAAATCTTACTGAAGATAATTCAAAAATTGTTACTTCCAGAGGTGCAAGCTGGATTCAGATGAGGATGTAGAACAAGGGCTATCATTACTGATGTCAGATGGATCTTGGCTCAAAGCAAAGAATACTAGAAAGATGTTTACCTGTGTTTTATTGACTGCAAAAGCATTTGATTGAGTGGATCATAACAAACTGTGGATAACATTAAGAATGGGAATTCCAGAACACTTAATTGTACTCATGAGGAACCGATACATAGACCAGGAGGCTGTTGCTCAAACAGAACAAGAGAACATTGCATGGTTTAACATCAAGAAGGGTGTGTGTCAGGGTTGTACCCTTTCACCATACTTATTTAATCTATATGCTGTGCAAATAATCCAAGAAGCTGGACTATATGTAAAACAAAGTGGCATCAGGATTGGAGGAAGAATCATTAACAACCTGTGACACACTGATGACACAACTTTGCTTGCTGAAAGTAAGGATGACTTGAAGCACTTACTGATGAAGACTGAAGAATACAGTTTGCAGTACAGATTACATCTCAATACAAAGAAAACAAAAATCCTCACAACTGGACCTATAAGCAGCATCATGAGAAATGGAGAAAAGATTGAAGTTGTCAAAGACTTCAAATTGCTTTGTTCTACAATCGACACCAATGGAAGCAGTGATCAGGACATCAGACAATGTATATAACACTGGGTAGGTCAGCTGCAAAGGACCTCTTTCAACTGCTGAGGAGCAAAGATGTCTCCTTGAGGACTACCGTGTGCCTGACACAAGCCATGATATTTTCAATCACCTTAAATGCATGTGAGAGCTGGCCAATGAATAAGGAAGAATTGATGCTTTTGAGTTGTGGTACTGGTGAAGAATGCTGAAAGTACCATGGACTGCTAAAAGAACTAACAAATCTGTCCTGGAGGAAGTACAACCAGAATGCTCCTTGGAAGCGAGAATGGCCAGACTTCATCTCACCTACTTTGGTCATGTTGTCAGAAGGGACCTTTTCCTGGAGAAGGATGTCATGTTAGGTAAGGTGGAGGGTCAACGAAAGAGGGGAAGGCCCTCAATGAGATGGATTGACACAGTGGCTGTGGTGATGGGTTCAAGTATAGCAGGGACCTCAGAGCTGGTGCAGAACCAGGCAGTGTTTCGTTCTCCTGTACATAGGGTTTCTATGAGTCAGAGATAACTCGATGGCACCTAACAACAACAACAACAGACACAAAGGAAGTTAGTGAGAGAGTGTCCAGCAGACATGCTGAATCATGGAAAAATACAGCAAAGCACATTGCTATAGGCAAGTGGGTTGCTTATATCATCTTTACTCAAAGGCCAGCTTGCAAAGAGGAAGATCCTGAAGATATAATGGATGGTTTTGACCAATTCACGATGACTAAACTGAAAACGGATACAAATTCACATAACACCAATCTAAATGACAAGGTTAAATAATTTATCTTGTTGAATTAAAGTGTTAACTCCTAACAGGCACATATACATGGAATATGCTGGATTATTACTTTCCCCTCATGTACCTTCTTTTTCCTTACACAGTTGCTAAGACTGTATTCCCTCTGGGGAAAAAAATAAATCTCATCCCTTCCCCAATTCAAGTGCTAACTATTATTTTTTCATTTTTATTATTTTTTTCCCAGCTATTTGAGTCAATAGCATGTCACATCCCTATGGAAAAGAAGAAAAGGTGCATTATTTTTCATGCATAACAAGTAGTTTAACTTAAAACTCATTGCATCTGGCCTCAAAGCTGAATTACTTTTTAATAAGACAGCCTGGACCAAAGCATATTGCAAAGAAAAACTGAGAAACATACCATTCAAGAAAACTCACATTGATTCCAGACTGAATTTAACACATTACCTAATTCATAAAATTACAATGATTTCACCTTATATTTAAAGAGGTTCTTCTCCCTGGAAAGATAAATGGAGCTAAAAGGATTGGAAAGCACTCTAACAGGAGTTCCTGTATTCTGATTAAGACAACTGCTTTGGGAAAACCATCAAAAGTTAGAAAAAGTAAAGAAAAATTAAAGAGATTTAAAAGAATCATGTTATTCTAGTCAGAGAGTAGATTTTAAAATGTGTGTTTAAAATCTATTCATGCTTCAGTGGTTGAAATTTTAGTTCATTAGTGATAATGGGTAGGTATAGGCTCTGTTCATCCTCAGCTTAGATATACTAAAGGAAAGAAAGATTAGTTTGATAAAGGCATCACTATTTCTAATTGGACTGATGGGAAAATAGATGGGTGTAAAAGGCAATGTTGGGTGAATTGCAGTGAAGTGATGAACTACCTTGAAGCTGAAGCAATTAAATAGATAGCTAGAAAAATTACTATGACATCTTTATCCAACAGTTTGGTGCAGGTATTCCAGACTTGGCCTTCTTTACAGACAGCAAAAGCACTGTGGGGTATTTGGTGAAATTAAATCTTAATACAAAGCCTCAGCTAAGGCTGCTGCTCTTCACTTACCAAAATTAAATGCTAGACATTCAAGGCCCTATCTAAAAGGAAATGATGTTTTGATAATATTTTCAATTCACAAAATAGTTAAAAATCCAAGAGAAGAGTGAACCAACTTTTTTTCAATGTCTATCATACACTTGTATGTTCTCATTCCACACTCTTTAATTAAAAATAATGTGAAACATTTGTTATTCTTCTTTGTTTGGGTATAAATAATTTAGCAAGTAATTATTATATCTTCAGAAAAAAAAAAGACAATTGTCTATAAATTGTTATGATTGAATAGAATAAGGCAAGATGTTTTAGTAATTTGTAGAGAAGAGCAAGTGTTCCCTACTGGAATGTTTAATTTAATGCTTTGTTCTTGTCTGATTATAAAAACCAATAAACAAACAAATAGAAACACAAAAAAGTAGCCCTCCAAAAGTGACTCATAATTTCACCACCCAGAAAACACCACCATTAACATTTTGCAATATACAAATGTGTGTGTATATTGCATACATACATACATATATATATGTATATATACATATTTATTTGTGTGTGTGTATATATATATATTTAATATATCAATAAGTATATGTGAGTGTGTTTTTATTCTTGCCTATGTATTTAATACACATATATGTAAACACACACATATACATGTGTGTAATTATATATATATATATATATATATATATATATATGTAAAATTGTTAAAAAACAGAATCAGACTATACAAGCTGCTTTGAATCCAGCAGTCTTTTCTTCAAAATATGCTGTAGATATCTTTTCAAATTAATAGGTAAAGTTCTATACTAACATTTTAGAGTCTGCATAATGTAGCACAGTTTCATTATTTTGAGCTTTTGTCCAATTAATTCTTTACAATAAATTCCTAGAGGAACAATTTCTGGGACAATGAGTATTAACTATTTTCTTAAGGATTTGGATACATATTTCCAAGTTGTCCTTTGGAAAGGCTGTAAGAGTTTTATACTCCAAACAGATATAAAGATGAACCCATGTTATCATACCATAATCAATTCTGTTTGATATTGATCTTTTTTAAAGTTTTATCTGTCTGAGAAGCAAAATAAACCAAAAACCAAAATACACACACACACACACACACACACATATATATATATATGGCAAAAATTATTAGTGGTTACCAGGGGTAGGAGACAGAGGGAAAGGGGGAAGCTTTTGTTTGCAGAGCATTGAGTATATGGTAATTGTAGTGGGATATTTTGGAAAAGGATAGCAATAATGTTGGCACAACATGAAAAATGTCATCAATGTTGCTGAGCTGTAAATGGGAAAGCTGTTATGTTGGCAAATGTCTTGTAGTTTATGTTTTCACCACAATAAATAAATTTTAAAAAAATTGTTTTAGTCACATGTTTATTGGAATTTTGCAATTCCTTTCCTTAGTGTATATTCATAAATATGGCATTTCAGTTCCAGATTTATTTTTTCATTAGTTATGTCCTATTCCAAGAATTCCTTCTTAACATTTTCACTAGGGTACCTAACTACAAGCAATGATTGTATAAACTTAAAAAATAAAAGTTTTACAAGGTGCATTACTCACAGCTTTGTCATCAGTACAGTTTCCCTGTTTTTTTTTTACTTCCTATTCTGATTCTTTCATTTTTTTCATGACTACTTAGATTTTTTTTTTTTCCAGAGAGCATATATGAGCCATAAATACTCTTTTTGTACGAAATCTGTCTAAAAATGTTACTTTCCCCTTTGAGCACAGATTTTGAGGGTTATGGTCCTTCTTTACTTAAAATTCTATAGTCCTCTATTTATCGCTTTCTGGCATTTCTTATTGCGATGAGAAGTCTGATGTCACTGGGAATTTTTTCATTTGTAGATAATCTGTTCTTTTTCTTTTGCAGGAATTCTGATGTCTTTTGAGTCAAGCAATGTCTTTAAACAGTGATCTTAATCAACACTTTGAGAACTTTGTTAAGGGGCAATTTTTTGATTAAGGCTCTCTTTCATCTGTTCTGACCTCTCCTGGGATTCCTATTTTAAGTATATTCCTTATGTGTTATAACATTTTATTGTTTGTACCATTTTTCTCTTTCCCCTCTGAGCTCTGGGAGAATCCTTTGATAAGGTTTTCTAATAAGCCAATTTGGTTTACTATGATATTCACACTGGCTATCCACTGCACGTAATCAGATTTTTAGTTTGTTTTGCATTTTAGCAACTCCTTGTAATTTTAATATAACATAACATAATATAATATAATGTTAAGATAATATAATATTTCTCTTTGTCATAGTCCATTTGTGTCATTGATGCAAAGTCCTCTCAAAAATCACTGTAAAGAGTAGATTTCCCTGATTTATTTTTATTCTTGCATTCAGTCTGCTTCTGTGGGAACAACTTATTCAGAGTACAAATTGTTCTCCTTTTATGAGCTATGAATTTGTTTCCAATGTCAAATTTGTTTGCTATCTAGTTGTATTTACATAAAATTATCAAATGTTAATAAATTAAATAAAGTTATCAGAATTTATAATTGTAATGGGCTCTATAACTAACCACTTACTTCATTATGTGGGAAATCTCTTCTCTTTGTGTCTACCCTGAGAACTCAACTTATATGACTGGCCTCTCATCCCTACATGTACAGTGATATTTATTCTTACTTAAAGACTTTGAGTGCATCCAGTCAAACAAAAAACAGACATATGAGCTGAACATTTATATTAGGTAGATACACTCCTTGGAGAGATCAATCATGGGAGAATAGAAGGGCTGTGTATGCACAAGGAGACAGCTCGGGGGGCAGGAGTACATGGGAGGGAAGAACGCAGGGAAGAAGTAACTATGGGGAGGAAGTGGAAGGGGAGCTGTTGCATTGTGAGAAATTGCAGTCAATGTCATGAGACAAAGTGTATATGAACTGCTGTATGGAAAATGAATTTGCTCTGAAAACTTTCACCCAAATCACAATAAAAAGTTTTTTACAAAAAGACTTTTTGAGTGCAAATTTTGCCCAGTACAAGAGATATCCACTTCCTAAAAGGTAAGTTACTGGTTTAGAGGCTAGTTCCCTACCCTCACCCACCAGAGCTCCATGTTCTTTCATGTGCTGGATACAAATGCTATTGGGTCTTAGGGAGGGACAACACTAACAGGTAAATGTGTCCTCTGTATTTCATTCTCACTCACACTGATTGCTAAACTCACTGACACAGAGTCAATTCCAACTCATAGTGACCCCTCCTAAAGTTTCTGAGATGGTATCTCTATGGAAGTAGATTGTCTAGTCTTCCATCTGAGGAGTATCTAGTGGGTTTGAACTGCCAGCCTTCTGGTTAGCAGTCAGATGCCTTAGGCACTATGCCACCAGAGCTCCCAACACTTGATTGCTACCTACTTCAATTTAGGAATATAGTGAGGGCAGTAGTGGTTCAGTGCTAAAATTCTCACCTTCCACCTGGGAGGCCTGGATTTGATTCCCAGCCAATGCTCTTCAAGTGCAGCCACCATTCAGTTAAGTAGGAAGAAAAGCCTGTTTGTCTATTTCCAAAACCCAAACTACAACTGATCAAGAAGATGGACTAGGCAGTGTTTCACTTCATTGTGCATAGAGTCACCATGAGTCAGTGACCCTGACTATTAACTTCTAAGTTACAGCATTTAAAGTTTTATGTTGGCAGAGGAGACATTACACTAAATCTAGGAAACTTCTAAATCTAGTGATACTGCCTCGGAAACCCAAGGAGGGGTCGCTGTGAGTCGGGTTTGACTCGACGGCACATAACAACAACAACAACAGGAAACTTGAGTTGCTCAAATCCATCCCCTGTCCTTTGCAACAGACCAGTGCTTTTCCTCTGGTTCTTGGTTTAGGAGACTATCTGAGGAAACTCAACTTCTCATTTTTGTGTCATTTCTTGAACTATAGTGATCTTTTCTGTCTTTGTCCAATCGCTCCTTTAACTTTGGCTGAAAATGCCGGAATACTTCCTATTAGGCTCACCTCAATTATAATCATTTCTCTTTTCTGAAACTTTTAGCAACTGAACACAGCATTCACTGAGACTTTATGATTGATGAATTTTATGTAGGTATCTGTTCTCTATTTATAAACTTTATTAACGAGAGACCCGAGACTCTATTTCTTTAGTATCCTTCAGGCACCTAAAAAAAAAAAAAGTCACTGCCGTCCAGTCATATCTGACCCATAGAGATCCCTCCTTGGGTTTCCGAGGCAGTATCACTATAGAAGTAGATTGCCCAACCTTTCTTCTGAGGAGTGGCTGGTGGGTTTGAACCACCAGCCTTCTGGTTAGCAGTCAAATGCCTTAGGCACTAGGCCAATGCACACACTATGTAAATGATACTGTATTGACACAGCACTAGAACGTATTTTAATTAACATTATTTGTATTTTTAAATTATATTGTATAAAATTATTTAATATATTTTCTTAACTAATTGAAAGATAAATGGTCTTTCAGATTTTTGTCAGTCTATTTCTTAAAGGGATTTGGTATCCATTTGGGAGAAGAGATTTGAAAAGCAAATGGCATGACTTTGAAATATTGAAAAGCATTAAATTTTAATGAGATAAATTTATAAAGTCATATTATTATGTATAAATAATGTCAGAGCCTGGTTTTGAAAATGTCTTATAGTTCAATCTCCTTTGCTTTTTAAAAATGTTATTAATATACTATTTAGAGTACTTTTTAGCAAAAATGCTTACCTTTATACAATCTGTCCAGCTTTTGAATATAATTTTCCATAGTTTGAGAAGAGATCAAATGATGATAACACAGTTTGGAAACCCTAGGAGGAAAAGGAGCAAAGATTATCACAGAGATCTTACTGAGTTTATATTATTATTTGGAATGTAGTAAATTATTAGCTAGATGCCATTGGTGATCTGGTGCCTAAGGCATTTGACTGCTAACAAGAAGAATGGTGGTTCAAATCCACCAGCCATTCCTTGGGCAATCTACTTCTGTAGTGATACTGCCTGGGAAACCCAAGATGGGGTCGCTATGAGTTGAATCGACTTAACAGCAGTGAGTCCCCCCCCCCCC
>NW_006921600.1:1618869-1627763 GCF_000298275.1 Orycteropus afer afer
AAAAGAAGAATCTAAAAAAAAAAAAAAGATTTGACTTAGCCTCTTGTCCTCAAACAACCAACAATCTAAATAATTGCCTCCACTTAGACAAGTTTATTTCTACATACTCTTTTACTTCATTCCCTTCCTTCATCATGCTGCCTTTGTTCAAAGAGGCCTTCCCTGACTACTTTGATCTAAAATAAACCAAAAAAAGAAAAAAAAAAATTTACTGCCATTCACTTGATTCCGACTCCTCAGGACCCCTATTGGGTTTCCAAAGTTGTAAATCTTCATAGAAGCAGACTGCCTCATCTTTCTTCTGTAGTTATCTAAAATAACACCCAGGAAATGATCTTGTTGCTGTGTGCCGTGTAGTTAATTCCAACTCATAGCAACTCCATGTGACAGCATAGAACTGCCCCACTGGGTTTCCTAGGCCATAATCTTTACAAAAGTAGATCATCAGGCTTTCTCTCCCAGATAGCTGATGGTGGGTTTGAACTGCAGATCTTTCAATTAGCAGCCAAGTGCTTAACTACTCTGCCACCCAAGGCTCTTTTCTGTCAGCTTAATGGGCTCTATCTTCTTCACAGCAATTATCACTCTTTGATATTATATACTTATATGCTTACTTTTTATTCCCCACAAGAATGTAAACTTCATGGAATAGATACTTTGTTTTGCACTTTGTTTATAATTTGAATGAATGGAAAAAAAAGGTAATATATCCAAATAACTATAATAGAGGGTCAGTTGTAATAGGTATCACGAAATTGATTGATACAATTGCTAACGGGGTTTTCAGAGGGAATAGGGAAGAAATAATGTTTTTGTTGGCTAACTAGAGAAGTGGCATTTGATTGAGACTAGAAAGGAATGTTTTTCATGCATGTTAAACAGGCAAAATGATTAAAAGGGTAAGCTACTAAATCAAGACTGAATACTGTAAATAAATGTTTAAACAAATGCTCTCCTTGGAAAGGAGGCCTATCCTTAATGGAGATGATTTCGGTTGTTTTGGCTTGTTTATTTGTTTGTTTTTAACCTAAGAAAGAAGGGCCTTTGCCCTGAGCCATGCTCTTCAGAGGGCCCACGTATTATCAACACAAAAGTAAGTGAATGAGACAGGTGGGTGCCTCTGTCACCGGATCTGGCTCTCAGTGCTGCTACAACAGAGCCAACAACCCTAAATATCTGCTTTTATGACTAACATTACTCAGCCCCCAGGGAAAGCTGCACGTTTTGCTCAATGTTTGTGAAAACAAAGGTGATTGAGCCCAAATTAAATGAACGATGAAAGGTTGTGATAGACACTATTTTTGAATGCAAAGAGAATTTGAACAGTAGATACGCTCAGATAAAAGGCAAAGTATTTATTAGAACAAAATTCTCCCTCTTGGACAGCATGATGCAAGAGAATTTTACATAAAGAAGCATAATTTCCCCCGTGGAGCTGAGCATCCAAACTATTGCTTTCTTTTGTTCCAAATTGTGGCTCTGGAGACACTCAGGAATCAACATAGTATTTGTAATAGTTGCACATGGCATCTTAGGAATGCTGCACAATAGTAAATCATTTATAATACTCTTAAATTTGAGTGTATGTAGTTTAGGCATAAGGAGCCCTGGTGGTGCAAAGGTTAAGTTGTAGGCTGCTAACCAAAAGGTTGGCAGTTCAAAGGCACCCAACAGCTCTATGGGAGAAAGACTTGGTGATCAGCTCCATTGAAGAGTGTTGTTATTGTTGTGTGCCATGGAGTTGGCCCTGACTCATAGTGACTCCTTTTTGGGCTGCCAAGGCAGTATCACTATGGAAGTAGATTGCCCAACATTCCATTGAAGATTACTGCCTAGGAAATTCTATGGATCAGTTCTACTCTGTCACAGGGGATTGCAATGAGTTGAAATTGACTTGACAGCACATAACAACAGCACAACACTAGTTTAGGCATAATACATGGTACATGATAATGATTTTATATTGGCAACTAGATGAACACTGAATCCTAGAATTGTGAATAGTTTTAATTGTAAAAGTATATAACAATATTTAATTTAATGTTTGAAAAAGTAAATGAAAAAGCTAGCTTTATTCAAGTGATTTTAATTTAACTTTTTTATATCTATTATATCTGTATTTCATTTTAATATCAATAATTTTTAATATTTTAAAAAGTAACATTTTAAAATCAAAATGAGTAAAAGTTTTTGTTTTATATTTACTTGAGCTTATACCTATGATAAAATATTCAAATTGTATACACTTGAAGTACAATTATATCTTCTTTTTAAATTCAGTTTAGATAATTATTGATAATATAACACAAATTACATGAAAATTTTGATTCTAAAATATAATTAATGATTCTGCTAAAATAACTGCAATAAAAATAGGTTGTGTGGCGTGAATACAATACAAGGTATGATTTTCTTATTTCTTTATTTTATTACTCACCCCAGTATTATAGACCCATCAACAGAAAATCCAGTCATGGGAACAATTATTAAAGTCTGCCATCTTTGGCATTTTGGTAACTTTCAGTCTTTACAGGACAGGTATTTTTTTTTATTTTGTTATCAAGAATATTTATGGTGGTAGGATGACAGAATATATTTTATTTAACAGTTAGCTTGATTTATAAGTTTTAAATCAGACACAGAGTACATGGCCTCCATTGCTCTTGTCTTGTATTCTCCAAACACTAGGAAGTGATAGTCAAGGGATTCACACCTACTCCTGGGACAACTAGGGTTTGTGTCGTGCTCAGCACATGCTTGGCAAATATGTCAGTGGCTCCATAACCAGGCTTGAGCGCTTTCCAATGTACCACACTGTTAAGGTGAGCCTGCTCATCATCTGCTCGGAAAGGTATGTGCTGAGTTTCCTGAAGTTTGGACCCTCTTGATATAATGAATGAAGCATTACTTAATTACTTTGTTACACTTCTTTCATCTCTGTTTCAACAAACATCTGAGCATCTATAGTGTGTCAAGCACTTTGTTAGGTTCCAACCAATGGTAAGCAAAACTTAGTCCTGTCTTCCCAGCAGCCTTCACAGGCTAGTGGGAGAATCAGAGAGTAGACATTTACAATTGTGTAAGTAAACAAAGATTGATTCTTCAAATACCTATAGATTCTCTGTGCTCACTGAAAGGAGTTCTGGTGGCATAGTGGTTAAACATTCAGCTGCTAACCAAAAGATCAGTGGTTCAAACCCACCAGCCACTCTGTGGGAGTAAGTTGAAGCAGTCTGCATTTGTAAAGATTTACAGCCTTGGAAATCCTATAGGGCAGTTCTACACTGTCCTATAGGGTCACTATGAGTCAGAATCGACTTGATCGCATTGGGTTATGTTCACTGAAAGACAACTATGTCACCCATTTCTTTATCTAAAATCCCACACTCTTACTTGGCCTTAGTCAGCCAATGTTGTTACCTCTGGCACCAGAAAAGGTGACTATGCCATTAGGACAATTCTGGTTTTAGAAAAAACCTGGTGCTGCTGATGATCATTTGTTTAAAATCTGCCTCTGAAACATACAACAGGCCATCCTGCCATAGGAAGCTATTTATGAGCTTAAGTAACCCACCTACACAGCACTGGAGCAGTGTCACTTTTTAAACAGGGGGTGAGGGAATTGCTTTAATGAAAAATAACCTCATTAGGAAAAAACACTGGGGATGGTCATTCTAAATCATACCATAACCCTTGTTTGCCAGAGCAGACAGCTTTTGCTATTAGGATGCCCAGCCAAACACAAATAAGCCTCTGCCAAAATGAGCTCCTTGGGACAATTTAGGAGTCTTTGCAAGTGAATGGCTCTTTGAGCTGGAAGGAAGCCCAGGTCCATTTTCAAACCAAGTCAAAGTGACAAAGAACAAATTTCCTGCGCCACTCACCCCCTAAGTGTAAGATTACTTGGGGTTGGCAGCTGCACTCACTGTTTATCTAGTTATTTAGGGCTTTTCAGCAGATACTCACAACTGAGTACTTAAACAATCAGTTTCAATGTTAGTAAGCAGGGCAGTGTTAATAGCCCCCAATAGACAAAACAGGAGATTACAGGGACAAAAGGAAATTCAAAGATGTTGTTCAGCTTAAAATATTTGATAAATATTCAGCTGTAAAATATTGCAAAGATTGGCATTAATATTTAACACCATTTTAATTGAAAATATTTCTAGAATGAGACCTCAGTTAAGATCTATCTGGTAGCACTTGGGATTTTGCATACTCTTCAAACAAGAAAGAGTTCACAGGCTGGTTGACACGATCTCTTAGGTTACTGGGATTATCCCAGCTTGTTCAAACTTTGCTTTCCCATAACATATTCTCATAACATGAGTTTCTTATAATATGTAGGAAGCTCTGTGATGGTATGGGTAGCTCTACAGTTTTGACGCTGGCAACTGATGGAGTTGTAGGAATTGTTTCCTTCTTTCTGTTCAATGAGCTTTCAAGAATACATCTTAGAGAATTCTGTCATTTTTCTAGTTACTTAGATATTATCCTGTATTTTTCTTTTAATTAAATAAGTTGTGAATGTTCTCAAAGAGATAACTTTTAGCTAATTTTGCACTGATAATGTGTTGTTAATCTAAATTTTTTTAAAAAAAGGAAAATAAAAGAAATCAAGTTTGTATATTACATCATACCCAGAGCCTCAGTGATGGTATTTGCAAGTTGTTTTAAAACTTTCCCCTGACTTCTACTATGACACAGTATTACTTTGGGGACATGCTGCCTGGATTTGGAATCCACCTTTATTTTAAGATTTGTGATCTTGAATAAGTTATTTAACCTCTCCAATGCTTCTGTTTCCTCATTTGAAAAACAAGAATAAAGTAATATAAAAAAAAACGCCCAACTCACAAGTTTGTATGATGACTAAATGAGTTCATATATACAAAGCATTTAACATGGTACCTGGCATATAGCAAACACTTAATATCTATTAGTTATTTTCAACCCCAAAATTTTCAAGTACACTTTTTTAAAAAGATAATCTTGACAAATAATCCTAAATAGTTGCTAATTAAAGGTCATTTATATTTGACTTTGGCATAAACATTTCTGCTTGTATTTGAACGTGGGTATCTCTAAATTCTAAAATTACACATTTGAGTTTCTACTGATTTTTTTCTCCCATTTTTATGCCTTTTCTTCTTTTTAATAGCTTTATCTGCCTTTCTCTTATTTAGCTCATCACTTCACCTCCAAGTTTATAGCTTTGGCTATAAACGTACATGTGAGATGTAGCAGGCCAGACACGTAAACTGAAGGATAAATGATGGGGTTTCTTGTTTGACCAATTCATTGTATTATGGTATTGGTCATAATAGAGATACTAGATGTAAAGGAAAATCAGGAGTAGATAAAGATATGGCAATATATCTAGATACAAAAATATAGATATAAATAGGTACTTAACTGTTTAATTTCAATTAAAAACAGTAAGAAATTCATCTAAATAAAAGTCACTGGAATGGAATATCCAACAGGATACAATGGTGCTGTTAGAACAATCCATAGTCTATTTTTTGGTTTAATTACAGAGAAGGTTGGTTTGATACCAAGATAAGAAGTTCCAGTGACATTATTTTCATATACAAAGACAGTCCATTATAAATAGAGGGAATGTTATATGAAACTGTCACTTAAAGCAAAATTTGGGTTTACATGTGGTTAGTCTGTTGAAAAGTATACTGCAAGTAGAATAGTCAGAGATAGTATAGGAATGATTTAAGGAGAACCATTAGAGTAGAAATAACTAACAACAGGATTGTGACATCCTAAATACTTTGTGTTTCTTAACACTAGAGAAACTGAACATCTCTAAGTAATTAGGTACACTGAGAAAAATCTCAAGGGGCTAATAACTCCTAAAAAACAGGTTACATTTTGTTAACAGTTGTATTCCCAGGGTTTAGCAAAATGTCTGGTACAAAATAGGGGCTTGATGAGTATTATTTGGCTGAAGGAACTGAAGGAATGACTGAGTGAATAAACAGACACGACTCTGAGGAAACCATGAATCTGTTGAAAGGCTGAGTCTTCTGGGGTTAGCATATCCTTAATCTCTCATTCAATCTCTTCACTCTAGAGACCAAGCAAAGTAATTGGAAGCCACAGGCCCTGGTCTCTCATCATCAAGAGGGCCCTCCTACTGTCTACTCTACTCACTAAAACATTTCCTTTTCTTGAGCCTCAGATCACCAGTTAGTATATTCTTATGCCCTGGTCCCTCTAAATCTTCAGTAACCAGGGTCTCAACATATTTGGGGAGTGGGGAGAGAAAGAAAGAATAATGATGTAGAGAAAAGGTGAGAGATTTATCTATGAATTCTATGAGGAGGGGGCTATATCTATCCTGTTCTTAGTATTTCCTGTACCATCATAGTGCATATCAGAATTCAATAAATCTTTGTTGCATTGAAATATAAGACATCTCATTATGTTCCTGCTTTCAAGCAAAATAATTCTTAACTTTGCAGTAAATATACTATGATGATGTGTTTAATTATTTTTAGAGGAATTGTTATACCTATAATACAGTCAAATCCATTGTTGCTTGTATATTCTACAAGAATATTATAGAAACCATGTCTTCTATCACATGAGAAATACTGAGTGAATAAATGAATGAGAACATGAATAAAATGAGCAAATGAACTCAAAATATTGTGTACTATTCTTTCACGGGTGGGTTGTGAATAATTCTCTATAAATGCTAACCACAAATAGATTATAAATTGAAATTTTAATTTCATAAGAAATAATCTTCATTTTAATATAATTTATTTGCAATTAAAAATAAGATAAAGTATAAATGAACATTTAAAAAACAATATTCTTATAACCCTGTACTAAGCTTAGAATTTCATATTATCATCAGAATTATCATGTTTGTTAAACTCATTTGTTTCTGCTCTCTTTAGAATTAGTTTATTTTGCTCTCTCTTTTTCTTTCTTTCTCCTTCCTTTCAAAAAGTCTTTATTGACTATCTACTTAATGCCAAGCACCGTTTGATGCAGGGAGGATACAGCAATGAACAAAACAACCAAACTTCCTGTTTTCATGGAACTTAAATTCTATTGAGGAAAGAGAGGCATTAGATAAATAACTAAGTCATCTGATAAGTGCTATTCAGAAAAATAAGCCAGAGAAGGGGGAAAGAATTGAAGGGGTCAGGGAAAAGGCTCACAATTTCAAATCAGGTGGTCAGGAAAGGCTGTTCTGAGGTAGTATTTGAGCACAAACCTAAAAGAAGTGACAGAGTAAACATGCAAACTAAAATAAGAGTGTTTTCTCCTGCAACCAATTCTGTCACTATAAGACTAGTGCTAGTTCACATCAAAGACCCAAAACCCACTTTGTTGTTTGGTGTTAGGTGCCATTAAGTCAGCTCTGACTCATAGTGAAACCATGTATAACACATCAAAACATTGCCCAGTCCTACTCCATTCTCACAATGGTAAGTATATTTGAGCCCACTGTTGCAGCCACTGTGTCAATTTTTCTTATTGACAGTCTTCCTCTTTTTTTCTGACCCTCTGCTTTACCAAACATAATGTCCTTCTTCAGGGATTGTTCCTACCTGGTAACATATCCAAAGTAAGACAAAGTCTCAAGTAGGCGGGAAGATGGTGGCATACCTGTAGGCCACACGTTTGTTCCCTGTAACATCTTAATTCCTGAAAAACTAGGTGTAGCAGATAGAAGCAGAGATTCTGGAGTTGTGAACTGCTGATTAAGAGAAAGGGTGCCAGATTTAGTAGAGGTGGAGAAAAAGAGCACATTAAACAGCCAGGGAAAATAAATGAACCTGCCTGGCTGGTGGGGAGACAGAGAGACAGAGAAGTGGAAAACTCATTACCAATACAGGGGAAAGCTCTGAAAAGAAGTAGAAGAAAAAAGGGGGGGCACCATGTGTTCTGGTTACCTAGTGGTGCTCTGAAAAGAATATACCACAAATGAGATGGCCTTAACAAACAGGAGTTTATTCTTACCATTTGGAGTTTTAAGTCCAAGTTCAAAGTGCCAAGCCCTATGGGCTGGATGAAAGCCCCTCAACCTTGGGGTCCAGCTCTGCCTCCTGCTTCCAGCCCACTGGGCTTTTCTTCACTAAGACAGGTACTGGCTGCTGAAGCTGAGAAGCCCCAAGGTTGACAAGTAAAAAGGCACAGTTCTGATGTTACCAAACCACATGGCAGGCCATTAATTTAAGTCCATTGTAAGTCCCAAGGTTGACAGTGCATAGCAGGCTGCTGAACAACAACACGGCTACATGCAGGGTCCAAATGTGCCATAAACTAGAGACCGTTTCCAAAGCTGCTTCTTATATATAGGAAGCAGACCACATACCCAAAGCAGCAACTCAGCTGCTTGTGGTAGATCCCACCATGATGTTGATTGCCAGTCTCATCATGGGGAATAACTACCACCAGCTGCCCAACCTTTCAAGCAGGCCCAGCCAAGTTGACACACAAACATAACCACCACACCATGGAACCCATGCAGGCTCAGGGGACTTGGAACACTCACATTGGGAACTTCTGATGGTAACCTTGGGAGTTGAGCTGAGTAAGTGAATAACGTTGCTGAGAAACAGAGCAGAAACCCTCTTAGCTCAGGTTGCTGTGGAGTTCACCTCAGAGAGGGGGAAGGGAGGAAACTCGCCACCAGAAGGCAGGCCCTGGAATGAGCACACCTTGGAAGGCTGGGATTTAACTCTTCAATGACGATTTTTTAGCACATAGTGGACCAGGGTATGGGGTGTTTGTGGCTTTCCAAGCCAAGTGGAAAGAAGTGGCCCCCTAACCACTGGGGTCTCTGTCAACTTTGAACTGTGGGTCTGTGATTGACAACAAAATGTCATCATTGGTAGCCATCCCTAGCATACTCAAAA
>NW_006921600.1:1628218-1634641 GCF_000298275.1 Orycteropus afer afer
AACAAGACAAGACAATACAAATAAAACCCTAGGCTAAAGATTTATTTAACATGGAAAAAAAAATATAGGCAATAGACTTATCTGAGAAGGAATTTAGAAGATACATATATAGAACTGTACAAAAGCTCAAGGAAACCACAAACAGAATCAAGGAGAACATAGACAGTACCCTGGAAGATTCAGAAAAATCATTCAAGAACAAAATAACAAGATAAATACACAATCAGAACTCATACAAAAACAGCAGTTAGAAATCCAGAAGGTGAACACTAAAATCACAGAGTTAGAAAGCACAGTGGAAGAATAAGAGTAGACTAGAATTGGCTAAAGAATACATTTCCCAACAAGAAGATAAATCCCTTGACACCAGCCTGTATGAAGAAAAATCAGAACAAAGATTTAAAAGAAATGAAGAGAACCTAAGTGTTATATGGGATGACATGAAAAGAAACAACATATATTAGAATACCAGAATAAGAGGCAATAATAATAATAATAATAGTAATAATAACAACAGAGAAAATTGTGGAAGACTTGCTTAACAGAAAATTTCCCCAATATCATGAAGGAAGAAAAGAAATCTGTCCAAAAGGCTCAATAAATCTCATACAGTATAGATCCCAAGAGAAAGTCACCAAGGCATATAATCAAACCCTCCAAAACCAAAGACATAGAAAGAATCCTTCTAGCAGCATGGGAAAAAAGATATTCACATACAATGGACAAGCAATAAGACTGAGTTCTGATTATTCTGCAGAAACCACACAAGCAAGAAGGCAATGAGACAGCATATATAAAACACTGAGGGAAAAGAACTTACAACCAAGAATTCTATATCCAACCAAACTGTTCATCAAATATGAGTGTGGAATCAAGACATTCTCAGACAAAAAGAAATTAAGGGAATTTGTGAAAACCAAACCAACCTTACAGGAAATGCTAAAGGGAATCCTTCTAATAGAGAACCCACAACAGAGTACAACAAACTAAAATCAAGACACTTGACATTAACACTTAAAAACCAAACCAGAAATAGATGCTCAAAATAAGCTCATAAAACATTGTACACAGAGAAACAAGGGAGTCAAGCTGCAGATGACACCAGAAACAAAGCAAATAGAGAGACTAAAACTTCTAATTACAAAACATCTAAATGGAGAGCAAGACAAGACAATATCTTTATAGAACAGACTGTCCCAAAATTAAAGAAACAAGAATTCACCTCAGGGTAACCACAAAGAAAATTAACAACCCCCCCTAAGCAAACCCAGAAAGAAAAAAAAAAAAAATGGACTTAGTAAGAACAAAACCAACAATAAAGAAGAAAAGAGAAGAAACACTTGACAACAAAATGTGCTGACAACAGAAAAATATTTGAACCTAGGAAATCACAAACAACACAACAAAAAACACAATAGAATGATAGCAATCAATTCATACCTATCACTAATTACACTCAATGTGAATGGACTAAATGCACCAGTCAAGAGAAAGAGAGTGGCAGATTGGACAAGAAAAGAAGACCCATGATATGCTGCCTACAAAAGACCCACTTTAGACACAAACATAAAAACAAATTAAAAATTAAGAGGTGGAAAAAAATATACCAAGCTAATGGTAACCAAAAAAAGAGCAGGAGTGGCAACATTAATTTCTGATAAAATAGACTTTGAGGTGAAAAACAGTATAAAGGACAAAGAAGGACACTATATGGTGCTGAAAGGATCAATTGACCAAGAAGACATTACCATAAGAAATATCTATGCACTCGATGAAAGTGCTCCAAAATACTTAAAGCAAATATTAACTGAATTGAAAGGAAAAATAGACATAGTAGTAGACTTTAAAACACCACTTTCAAGGAGGGAGAGAACTAGAAAAAAAAACTCATCAAAGATACAGAAGAACTCAACAGCACAATCAACTAACTTGACCTCATAGACATACCCAGAGCACTCCACCCAACAAAAGCACAATTCACTTTCTTCTCCAATGCACATGGATCATTCTCTAGAATAAACCATATGGTAGGACCTAACAAACCTCAATAAATTCAAAAACATTGAAATATTGCAAAGCATCTTCTTGTACCACAATGGTATAAATAATAGGAAGACGAAGGAACAAATATGAAACATGTGGAAGCTGAATAATACACAGCTCAAAAACTACTGGGTAATACCAAATTCATTGTCATCAAGTAGATTCAACTCATAGCGGCCCCCTCTTAGTTTTCTGAGGTGATATCACTATGGAATTAGATTGTGCAACCTTCCTCCCAAGGAGTGGTAAATAGAAGAAATACAATTTGAAATATAAAGATTCCTAGAAACAAATGAGAATGAAGATACATCTTACCAAAACCTATGGGACACAGTAAAAGCAGTACTCAGAGGTCAATTTATAGCAATAAATGCACACATGAAAAAAGAGGAAAGAAACACAATCAACACTCTAACTCCAACAATTAGAAAAAGAGCAACAAAAGAAACCTACAGTATCCAGAAGTAAGGAAATGCTAAAGATCAGAGCAGAAATAAATGAAACAGAAAACAAACAAACAAAAGAAAAAAAATAGAGAAAATCAACAAAACAAGAAGCTGGTTCTGTGAAAAGATTAACAAAATTAACAAACCACTGGCAAATCTAACAAAAGAAAAGGAGAAGATGCACATAACATGAATAATAAACAAAAAGGCGACATCACAACAGAACCAATTGAAATAAAAAAGATATCAAAAGAATATTATGAAGAACTGTACTACAACAGATTGGAGAACCTAGAAGAAATGTACACGTTTCTAGAAACACAAGACCTATCTAAACTATCTAAACTATGTAAGACCTATCTAAACTATCCCAGTCAGAGACAGAATACTTGAACAGACCAATAACAAAAGAAGAGATTGAGCAGGTCATAAAAACAAAAACAAAAACAAAAAAAACTTCCCACAAGGAAAAGCCCTGGCCCAGATGGCTTTACTGGAGAATTTTACCAAATATTAAGGTAAGAATTGACACCTATAATACTCAAACTATTCCAGAACATAGAAAAAGATGGAATACTCTCCAATTTACTTTATGAAGCAAGCATAAGACTGATACCAAAACCAGGGAAAGACACCACTAAAAAGGAAAACTATAGACCAATATTCCTTATGAATATAGACACAAAAATCTTCAACAAAATCCTAGCAAACACAATCCAACAACATATCAAAAAAATAATACATCCTGACCAAGTGGGATTCATATCAGGTATGCAAGGATGGTTCAACATCAGAAACACAACCATGTAATCTACCACATAAACAAAACAAAAAAACCATATGATCATATCAATTGACACAGAAAAGGCATTTGATAAAATCCAATCCATTCCTATTCAGAACTTGCAGCAAAAAATAGGGATAGAAGGGAAATTCCTCAACAAAATAAAGGGCATAGACACCAAGTCAGCATTATTGTTAAAATAGATTATTGTTAACAGAAAAAGACTAAAAGCATTCCCCTTGTGAACGGGAACCAGACAAGGATATCCTCTACCACCACTTCTATTTAACATTGTATTGTAAGTCCTAGCCAGGGCAATAAAATGAGAAAGAGAAATAAAAGGCATCCAAATTGGCAAAGAGGAAGTAAAAATTCCTCTATTTGTGGATGACATGATCCTGTACATAGAAAACCCAAGAGACTCAGCAAAAAAAATTACTGGAACTAATAGAGAGGTTTAGCAATGTGGAGGATACAAGGTCAACATACAAAAATAAGTTGGATTTCTCAACAACAAAGAGGCCTCTGAAAAGGAAATAAAGAAAACAATACCATTTACAACAGCTACCAAAAAGATCAAATATCTAGGAGTAACTCTTACCATAGACACAAACCTATACAAAGAAAACTATAAAACATGACTACAAGAAACTACAAGGGATCTACATAAATGGAAGAACCTGCCTTTTTCACGGATACCAAAAAAAAAAAACAACTCACTGCCGTCAAGTCAAATCTGACTCACAGCAACCCCTCCTTGGGTTTCTGAGGCAGTATCACTACAGAAGTAGATTGTCCAATCTTCCTTCCAAGGAGTGACTGGTGGTTTTGAACTGCTAGCCTTCTGGTTAGCAGTCAAGTGCTTTAGCCACTATGCTACCAGAGCTCCTTGTTCATGAATTGGAAGACTAAATGCTGTGAACATGTCAATAATACCCAAAGCAATCCACACACTCAATGCAATCCTGATCCAGATACCACCAACATTTTTTTAAGGGTATGGAAAAACCAATTATTAACTTCTATGGACCAGAAGGCTGGCGGTTCAAACCCACCAGCCACTCCTCGGAAGGAAGGTTGGGCAATCCTACTTCCGTAGTGATACTGCCTCGGAAACTCAAGGAGGGGTCGCTGTGAGTTGGGGCCAACTCGACAGCACATAACAACAACAACAACATGGAAAGGAAAGAGACCTCAGGTAAGCAAAGCACAGGTGAAGAAGAAAAACAAAGTGGGAGGTTTCATACTCCTGGATCTCAAAAGCTTCTACACAGTCACAGTAGTTAAAACAGCAGAGTATTGGTACAATGATAGACAGATAGACCAGTGGAACAGAATTGAAAACCCAGAAATAGACCCATCCATCTATGGACAGCTGATCTTTGAAAAAGGACCAAACCTCATTAAATGGGGAAGAAATAGACTCTTTAACAAATGGTGCAGGCAAAATTGGATATCCACTTGCAGAAAAATGAAACAAAATCCATACCTCACCCCATACACAAAAACAAACTCAAGTTGGATCAGAGACTTAAATGTAAAACTCAAAACTATGAAGCTCATGAAAGATAAAATAGGGGCAAATCTAGGGGCCCTAATTTATGGAGTGAGTAGACTCTCAAGCATAACCCAGAATGCACAGGCAGTGGAAGAGAAGTTATATGACTGGGACCTTTTAAAAATTAAATTGTTATGCACATTGAAAGACTTCTCCAAAAGTGTAAAAAAAAAAAAAAAAAAAAGCATAAAAAGAAAAACATATTGGGAGAAAATATTCACCTATGACATATCTGACAAAAGAGTTATCTCCAAAATTTATAGAAAACTTCAACACCCCAATGCCAAAAAGACAAACAGTCCAATTCAAAATGGGCAAGGGACATGAGTAGATACTTCACTAAAGATGATATAAACCAAAAAACCAAACTCACTGCTGTCTACTCAGATCCAACTCGTAATGACCCCTCCTTGGGTTTCTGAGGCAGTGTCACTATGGAAGTTGATTGCCCAATCTCCTTCCAAGGAGTGGCTGGTGGGTTTGAACTGCCAGAATTCTGGTTAGCAGTCAAATGCCTTAGGCACCACACTACCAGAGCTCCTAAAAATGATATACTGACGGCCAAAAAACACACGAAGAAATGCTCATGATCATTAGCCATTAGAGAGATGCAAATCAAAACAACTAGGAGATATCATCTCACCCAAGCAATAATAGCAAAGTTCAACAAGACAAAAACCAAATGCTGGTAAGTTTGTGGAGAGACTAGAACTCTCATACACTGCTGATGGGACTGTAGGATGGTGCAACCATTGTGGAAAATGGAATGGTGTGTCCTAAGAAAACTGAAAATAGAAATACCATTTGAACCAGCAATTCCATTACTGGGAAATATCCTAAAGAGGTGAGAGACAGGACACCAACAGATACATGCACACCCATGTTCAGTGCAGCACAATTTGCTAGAGCAAAGAGATGGAAGCAACCTAAATGCCCATCAACAGATGAATGGATAACTAAATTATGGTACATTCACACAATGGAATACTATGTATGCTACATTAAAGAATAGTGAAGATGCAGCTAATGGTCTCCTCTTACCTGAAGTGAAGAAAATCAAGGGCATTTGGAAACAATTAGTCAAGGATATGATGGCCCTTGAGACCAGAAGAACTAGATGGTGCCCAGCTACAATGCCAACTACTTGGGAAGGGATGAAAACTGGAGATTCTAGAGTAGAAGGAAAAATGTGGAACAAAACTCAAAAACACAATAATGACCAGAATTACTGGTCAGATGGAGTCTGGTAGGACTCTCAAGACTGTGGCCTTGGGATACCCTTCACTCCCAAGGACTGAACCTCACCCCAACAGCAGAGAGATTTACATGCAGAGTACCCACCTCAGGGCGATGCACGTACCTACTCTACGGAGATACACCCTTTGGAGTAATCATCCATGGGGCACCAGAGGGGCAGCATCCACATGGTGGCAGGAGTATGTAGTTAAAATGGTATGGGGGGGGGAAGGGTAACAGGGAATAGAGTGGGGAGAGAGTGGGCTAGAGTTGGGGATGGTAATCGGGGCATGAAATCAAATGTACACGAACTGTTGAATGTAAAACAAATTCTTCTCTGCAAATTTGCACCCAAA
>NW_006921600.1:1634903-1664322 GCF_000298275.1 Orycteropus afer afer
ACTTACTGCCATTGAGTCGGATCCGACTCACAGCAACCTCTCCTTGGGTTTCCAAGGCAGTATCACTACAGAAGTAGATTGCCCAATCTTCCTTCCAGGGAGTGGCTAATGGGTTTGAATCGCCACCCTTCTGGTCAGCAGTCAAATACCTCAGGCATTATGCCACCAGAGCTCCCCTAAGATATTTAGAGTGTAAATTTTTCCAACATTTGAAACAATTTAATATATCTAGCACTAGCAGTGCAGAATACCAGCTAGCATCAGGCAATAAAATATTACCTGTTCTCTGTAGGCAGCATTAAAAGGATGCTAAGTGGTTGTTGTATATGAAAAGAGCTCCAGTAAGTTTACTTCTTTCGACAGGCATGGCTAAACCCTCATGTTGTCAATACACTCTGCAACACCTGCAATGACACCAACCCAGTGCCTCAGGAAGAGGTTTACATTAGCTCAGCCCATGAGTGGGACCTAACCCATAATTTCTAGTTCCCACTGGTGCATTTACATCCCTTAAGCAGCATCGCCCAAGAAAGATATTTAGAGAGACAAAGAGGACTATTAATAATAATTACCTATTTCTCTCATCGATACCACAAATGGTGTCTAATGTCAAAAAGTAATTAGCCAGGAAGAAGTTCACAAAGAAATAATCCTTGATGCATTATCTGGGAAGGTGGTAGCTGATGATTTTTTTTTTTCTTTTAAAGATAGTAATAACTAACTTTTGTCATGCTATGTCAAGGTTAGGTGTTCTTTTGGGAATGGTGGATTCCAGTGAGAAAAAGGTCTCCCTCTCCAAGAAAAGTGATAACAGGATGCACAATTTTAAAATTGTCCCCTCCCTGAAGTCCTTGTGATAGGATTTATTATTATTTCTTGGTTAGCTGAAAGACAGGCCTCTGAATAAAATGTTTTGTTCATTTTCTAATTACTTCCTAAAAAGGCAGAAACCCCTGAAACAATACGTGGACTAATTTAAAAAGTGCCGCTAAGTAAAATGAAAGGCAATTTTCTACTTATTTTTATGGCTTTAAAAGCGCAAATCATACCCTTGGAGTCAACTAATCATCAGATCTTAAAAAATACTATTGCCTCGAGTTCATAAAAGTTATTTTATCTCCTTCTGTATACCATTTTCATTAAACAATGTTTCCTACTTGTTGGTTTACTCTTTTACTGAGAAAACATGTATGATAATGTGTGGTATAAAAATCAAGAAATTAGTCTCACAGCAGGGAATCTGCTAACAACACTATTTTAATCTTATCCTTCAAGCAGTGGCAGAAAACATATTAATTGCAGTTTAATTTATGTAATAAATGTTTCATTTTAATTATGCTTAATTTTTGTCAAGCTATAAAAATGTCAATAGTTCTGACAGGTTTTTCTTACAAGTTTTTTTTAAATGAAAGAATTAAAACCAAATGCTGTTTCTGAAAGAACTTATGAAAGATTTCTAATTACTGCTTATGTGTTTGAAAAATTGCTAATCTAGTAGCCCCAAAATAACATCTGGGAACATGTGAATTTAAGGCTCTATTATTCAATATTTATAATTCTTAATAATATACATCCATCATTAATATAATGGAATTCTCACAAGAGGATTATTATTTTTTTTTTTTTTGTA
This sequence comes from Orycteropus afer afer, assembly GCF_000298275.1. Taxonomy (NCBI): domain Eukaryota; kingdom Metazoa; phylum Chordata; class Mammalia; order Tubulidentata; family Orycteropodidae; genus Orycteropus; species Orycteropus afer. The sequence goes on from NW_006921600.1 coordinate 1,636,534, forward strand.
ATTATAGGTTATACCAATAACTGTCATTGAATGGTGAATTTTCTGTATTGAAACATTTTTTGTTAATTCCTCTCAGGAAAACTAAGCCAAGAATAAGTAAAACTGATTGCTATTGACACACTATGCTGAAGAAAAGACTATTTACCATTAACAGAAGTGGAAAGAAAAATGTCAAACCATCAAAGCTGAACAGTATTAATTATATTCAGCAAACATTTATTAAGCTCTTACTGGGTGCAAATCCTACCCAAACTTTAACTCTCAAATTAAAATGTTAAGTCCTCCTGCAAATTCATCTTTCTGCACATATAAATTAAACTCCAGCACTAAATTCCTATAGTAAATAACTATATCCTTCTTGCGGTCCTTTTGTATTTTCTGCTTTATATCACAGTAATTTCTTTTCATGGTTCACCTCCCCTACAAGATGGTAAGGTTCCTGAGGGTGGAATCCAGGCCCTGTCTGTTTATACCCTCCATCTACCACATCTACACAAAGTTGAAAGTGAAAATCTATAGGTATGTATATAAAGTTTGGGGTCTTATGTTTTTGGAAATAATTATTTCAGAAGCATTGTTATAGAAAATATATGACCTGCATTTCACAATTATTCATTAGAAGACTTCTAGTTTTAAGATGGCAGAGTAATAAATTTTTTGCCCAGCCTTATTCTTTCAGATAAAGTACCCCCAGACATGGAGAGTTATAAGCTTGCACAAAAGTACATCTTCAACGAAGCTAGGAGAAAGGAGTAACCCCAAATTAAATTTTTTATTGAAAATAGATGGTGAGGGGCACCAGATCAAAGAGGGGAGGATAGGGGCACTTTGGTCTGTAGTGGGGGATAGCAAGGAAACTCCAATCTAGCTTTCCTATCTAAACGTGGAAGCCTCAGCATTTGAACCTTCCAGTATCTCAGAAGGCAGAAGAGAAGCACAGGACTTGTTCTAAAGTTTGTATAAGAAACATTTAACTTAAGTCCGTTCCCATGTTGTTGTTGTTGTTATGTGCCATCGAGTTGGATCCGACTCATAGCGACCCCTCCTTGGGTTTCCAAGGCGGTATCACTACGGAAGTAGATTGCCCAATCTTCCTTCCGAGGAGTGGCTGGTGGGTTTGAACTGCCAGCCTTCTGGTTAGCAGTCAAGTGTCTTAGGCACTACACTACCAGAGCTCCTTCTGCTCTCCTAGGAGCATTGTTATTCAGGTTCAAATTGTTTGTTCTCTGGGGACAAAAATTAGAGAGAGTGACATGCAGAAGACAAGGGTAAGGTGCTATCTTAAAAACTAAATGAAAGTCTTTATATTTGTTTTGGTTACCTCTTGTGCCGCTCTAACAGAAAATACCCCAAATGGGATAGCTTTAACAAGAGTTTATTCTTTTTATAGGTTTGGAGGCTAGAAGTCCAAGTTCAAAGTGCCAAGCTCTAGGGGCTGGGTAAAAGCCCCTTGACCTTGGGCTTCAGTTCTGCTTCTTGCTCCAAGCCCACTGGAGCTAGATGTCTCTTCACTCAGGCAGCTGGTGGCTGCTGAGGCTAACAAGCCCAAGGTCAACCAGTAAAATGGCACAGTCCCAAGATTATCAAACAACATGGCAGGCCACAAATTCAAGTCCAAAGACAGTCCCAAGATCGGCAGAAAACACGGCAGGCTGCTAAATGAAGGCTTGACTAAATGCAGGGTTCAAGCGTGCCAAAAGCTGCAGACCTTTCTCAATGTTTCTCCTTATTTACTGGAAACAGAGCACATGCCTAAGGCAGTTACTCAGCTGCTCCAGTAGATTCCACCATAGAGCTGATTACCCATCTCACCATGGGGAATAACTACATTCAGCTGCCCAGCCACTTAAAACCAGGCCCAGCCAAGTTGACACATAACCTTAACTACCACATTATTGAATGGTGAGAACAGCATTATACTCTTCACCACCATTCCCAATTCCCCTAATACTAGCAGATTTGGCAGGAGATGAAAGAATCTTTTGTTGGCAAACTGAATGGCCTTTCATTTTTAAATATGTATCTCATTTTTTAATATGAATGGATAGCCAAAGATCAAGAGATGTTTGAGAAAAACATGCAATCTGAAAAACAGAGACAGAAATAAAGCAAACTAGTAAATAGAAATGAATTTAGCTGAATATGAGACAACACAAGAAGCTGAATTAGTACCACAAAAACGTGTAACACAAATCTAAGAAACATTAGAAATGATATTGCTTCCATTAAGCAAGTAGTGGTTGCTATACAATTTTTTTTTTTTTTTTAATAAGAGTTTTAGTGTATTAATGAGAGAAAAAAAAAACATTGAGGATCAATCTAGAGAATTTGACTTCTGGCTATAGAAGCTCAAGTAAAAAAGATCTGAGAATACAAAGGAAAAAATAATACAAGCATAATGACAGAAGAAAAATGGTTTAAAATTGAGTAGAAAACTTTCAACTTAGAATTCTATATTTAATCAAACCATCAAGTAAGTATGAGATAGAATTTTCAAGCATGTAAAATGTCAAAAATTGATCTCCTATGGACCCTTTCTCAGAAGCTACTATAGGATGGGCTCCAGCAAAACTAAGGAGTAAACCAAGAAATAGTTAGACAGAAATTCAAAATAAAAGTCTAAGTTAATTTTCAGGATGATAAGAAAGCTCACTGTGACAACTGTATAGTAGACTTGGAGACTGATAGTCCAGATCAAGAGGACAAAGAGTTCCAGGATAGAAATGTTTAGGAAAATAAAATGTTGATTTTCTCATATGATTGATCACATTAAAAAAAAAAAATTGTACTGAGAGGCTGTCCAATTGTATGGGGAGATTTAGCATGGAATACAAAGTAAATTAAGCAGACAGGAAAAAGGAAATTACTAACTTCAGGAAATAAAAAAAAAGTTGGACAAGAAGGAATCATCATCTTAGACTATTTCTTTGTTTAATATGGCACAATATATATAGTCAAAAAATGTGCAGTCTGTATATGAGTTTACTCAGGACTTAGATTGATTATGTTGTTGTTGTTATGTGCCCTTGAGTCGCACCTCACTCATAGCCACCCCTCCTTGGGTTTCTGAGGCAGTATCACTATGGAAGCAGACTGCCTAATCTGCCTTCCGAGGAGTGACTGGTGGGTTTGAACTGCCAGCCTTCTGGTTAGCAGTCAAGTGCTTTAGGCAGACACTACCAGAGCTCCCTGGTTAACTATATTCCAAGAAAACCTGAAGATGGTTGTATAAGAGATGGAGGTGAGGGTATAAGACCACTAAATACTCATCTACCATAATTGGAAGTCAACAGTTTACATCTAAAACTGATAAATCAAGAGGCAGCATATTATGTAGCTAAAAGACGAAAGAGTTGAAAGTGGTGGCCTCTAGGAAGGAGGACTGGGAATGCATGATGGAGGAGTGGGTCAGAGTCTGTAATTTTTCACCATAAATCTTTGAACATGGTTACTTTTCTTTAACTATGCATATATTTTATTTTGATCAAAATAAAATGAAAATAACTAATAACTAAAATGTTTACTATTATTAGAATTAATATTTCCTTTCTACCTGGATACATATTTATCAGTTGCATTGTTGTTGTTGTTGTTGTTATGTGCCGTCGAGTCGGCCCCGACTCATAGCGACCCCTCCTTGGGTTTCCGAGGCAGTATCACTACGGAAGTAGGATTGCCCAACCTTCCTTCCGAGGAGTGGCTGGTGGGTTTGAACCGTCAGCCTTCTGGTTAGCAGGCAAGTGACTTAACCACTATGCTACCAGAGCTCCTATCAGTTGCATTATTCTCAGGTAATTGCTGCTTTTTAATTTTTTTTTGTTATCATTTACACTAAATATCTAATTACATTAATACTAAATACCTAAATATATAATATGTTATGCTGTTTTTTAAAATCTACATTTTATCTTCCTTTCTGAGATTTTTTAGCAATGCTGCCTATAAGCCAGTCTAGATATTAAAATATACTAAAATCATGGTAAGATAGTCAATAAAAGTTAATATATTTTATAATGGCAAATCCCTCTATAAGCTTTGGGGAGATTAAATGCACAATAATATATTTACTAGTCTATATATAATACTTAAGGTCTATATTTGAACCAAAATGATTAAAGACAATGATCCTTTTCACTAACTAAATCAAATTAAGAAAGCAATGTGAATTTCTTTACAAGCTATTTCATAGTTGGATGCCCTTGAACTTCATTGGATCTTAACTGAAAAATATGTACAGGGAAAATACATTGGCCTTCAAAATATTAAGGCTTGTGTATTTGTTGTTGCCATTCATAGCACAATATACTGCAGTATTCTTAAATATAACTAACTTATTTAGAATTTTTTTTAAATGAAAGACATTTTCAAGTGCATTGACATTTGATACATGTGAGAATTTAATCTCAATAATTCATACATTATTTATGTTTCCTAAATAATGCAGAAATTATTTAGAATGAATAGATATAAAAATGAAACAATTTAAACTATGATTGCCTTTAGAAATTCTACAGTTGGCATAGTCTCATAATATAGGAGAAAATAATTCTCTTGAATTAAGTTAAATTTAATAGTACATATATAGTCTTGACTTGTACCACTTTTGTTTTGCATGTAACAGTTTATCAGACACAATATAAAAACAATTACGTCCACCACAGCCAATATATTGCAACTGCAAATTACCTGATATCTCATTTTAAATTATACTTCTAAAACTAACTGATACAAACTAGTGGAAGAGATAATCTAATAAAACTTCTGCCAAATAGGCTAATTTAAATAAAGTTCAACTGGAGTGAATTATGAATTACAGATTATCAAAGAAAAACACTTTAACTAAATTCAGATACTTTCAGTAACAACTTAAAATAATAAACAATACATAGATAGTTTATGGGGTAGCCTTGTTTTGTTCATTCCTGTACATTGTATTCTTAGTAAATGAATGGTATGCAAATTCCTATTTGTAAACACTTGAGAAACTTTGACCTGCTAAGTATATTAACCACTCCTGTAATACTGCTTAAATTGTTATTCTATTTAATAATGTTCTTTTTATAAGAAACATAAAAGTAAATATAATACAGAATTAAATTTTGATAAATTCTTAAGAAAACAGGTATGAAATTAGTAAAGATATATACAGCATTAAGTCCTGAGTAGTTGAAATTTTGTTTTGATGACAACAATCTAAAATAGTTTACTAGAGAGTTAACATGACTTGTATCCATTAGCAATTTGAAGGTTAATATGAATTACTGTTAGAGCAAATCTCTGAATTAAGCTTGATGGGTGAAAAGTGTTTCAAAGTAATCAAAATCTTTCAGAGGCAATTTATAGTGTCTTTTTAACAGATAAGAAGAAGAATGTTTTCACTTTATTCAATTTTACTAAGTAAAATTTTGACAAGTATATATTCACTTAAGAAAAGAGAAGAAAGAAGTACAAGAATTGTCTGAGATTGAAAAGTCACAATAAAACTCTATCATGAATGTAATATTAACATGCTAGCCTGAAATAATGATGAGTCATAAATTTATTTTATGAAAACATTCTTTATTTAGCAATAGAGTTTAGTATATTAGTATATAATTTTGATATATCTTTAATGTTGATCATATGTTTAGCTAATATAGATTATGATATAGGTTTTAATCATCATTAATGATGTTTCTAGAAACCCATTAGTCTCTAAGAGCTTGGAAATTAATGGTAAAATATTTCAATTAGTTTTGTCTGCCCTCCAACTATATGGTTAGGGCCTATCCAAATTTTCAAAACTGTTAATGTGATTTAGTGGATATTAACCTCACAATGTTCCATTAAGTTCTTATCCATCATGGGGGCTAGTTTAATTAGCCTGGAGGGGAATATCCTCTTCCAAGAAATCTTATATTTAGTGCCCTAAGAAGACTTTTTTTCATTCCTACCATCAATAGCATATGGAAGAACTGGTTGAGCATATGGGAAAATTGCAAACAACAGCAGGTAATGTCTATGTGTTCATGAATGAAACGGAAAAAGTAGTCAAAAAATTACTGCCACAAAGCTCTGGTGCTCACACAGTTATACCAACAAGTTCTCTGAAACTTCTAAATAGCAAATGATTTCAGTCCAAGTAAACTGCTCTGGAGCTCCTCTTTTATTCTGATTTCATCACAAGCATTAAAATTGGATTTCTTTTAGGGCCATTTTTTTCCCCCTTAAGTGAAATTTTTATCTCCTCAAGCAAGTTGACGATAAGGTGAGAAAAACACAAGCTGTTGAGCTGTAGAAACAAAGCCATAGGCTAGGTTCATCACAGGTCAGGCAACACTCCTGTAGAAGAATATCACTGCATGCTCAAAGGACTTTTAGGCCAGAAAAAGTGTCAGGACCCGTTTAGATGTATAGTTTTCCACCTCTTCCATCATTTAAAGGAGGTTTGGTGATGCAGTGGTTAAACGCTTGGCTGCTAACTAAAAGGTCAGTGTTTCAAACTGGTGAGGCAGTCTGCTTCCATGAAGACTACAACCTTGGAAACTTTGTGTCACTTCTGCACTGCCCTATAGTGTCATTGTGAATAGGAATTGACTTGACAGCAGTGGGTAACAGGTCTTTCATTTATGAGTGTTGCAGAACTAGGAAATAGGGTAAGTGAGCTGGGTTGCCTTCCAACTAGAGCTTTCCAAAGAAGTCTTAATTCAAAGAGACAGTGAAAAGATGTAAATTCACAGCCTTTTTATGTTGGAAAACAGAGAATATGTCTACCATTCTTCCAATAGGAGAGGGAGAAGAGAAAAAAAGTTATTGAGACTAATGGAGAAAACAGATCTACATGTTAAACACTTGGAAGAAATGTAGATATCTGAAAGTCATCCTCTACAAAAGCATATAGAACAAGCAAGATAATGTCGGCCAATTTCAACCAACTTCTGAAGACATGGATTCTGTAAAACAGAGCCAAATGTTGAAAGGGTGAAAAGAGGTTAAAAAAAAAGATCACAAAAACCTACTGCCACTGTCAATTCTGACTCATAGTGACCCAAAACCCACAGGGTTTTGAAGGCTGTAAATCTTTTCAGAAGCAGACTGCCTCATCTTCCTCCTGCAGAGGGGCTGGGGGATGTGAACCACCAAGCTTTTGCCTTGAGGCCCAATGCTTTAATCACAGTGCCACTTGAACAGTAGGCAATATTCTAGTTAACAAAAGGAGTAAATAAGATTACAACAGCAGAATTTAATAATGATTAGCTATTTAAAGTTGAATTAGCAATGAAGGCTATACTTGAGAAACTCAGAGCATGCAGAGAGAAAAATAAGAGATGAAACTAAAATGACAAAAAAAAAGTGGTAGCTTGGGAAAGAGGAAGAAAAGCCCTAAACATAATATTATAGGGGGCCTTTAAGGAAGAAACCAGAACAAATGGAACAAAATAATAATATAAAATCAAAATTGTAGAAAGCTTTATGAATAAGTAGACTGAATGTACTGTATAGGTTCCAGATATAATTAATAAAAACACGCGTGCTTAGCCACTTTCTGGTAAATTATTCATATATTTAAGAAATACTTTTTGTGTCTACTATGTGTTTCTCTAGGCACTTTGAGTACATCAAAAATCAGTGCCTAAGGCATGTGACTGCTAACTAGAAGGCAGGAAGTTCAAACCCACCAGACACTCCTTTGAAGGAAGGTTGGCCAATCCACTTCCATAGTGATATTGTCTCAGAAACCCAAGGAGGGATCTTTATGAGTCAGATCCAACTCCATGGCAGTGAGTTTGTTTGTTTGTTTGTTTGTTTGTTTGTTTTTGGTACCAATGCCAACCAATTGGAAAGAGATCAAAATTGAAGATCCTGGTTAGAGTGGGAGGAAAAATGTGGATTACAATTCAAAAACACAAAAATGACCAGAATTACTGGTCAAATAGAGACTTATGGAACCCCCAATACTATAGTCCTGGGTTATTCTTTGGGCCTGGAACTGGACTCACTTCATGGATTAGCTCTCAGACAGATGATAGAAAGGCTACAAGCAGAATGTCTACCCCAGGGAGATGCACCCCTTGGATCAATCAGCCTTGAGAGATCAGAAGGTCAGCATTTGTGTAGAGGGAAAGACAAGAACGCACAGATAAAAGGGACACAGGGAAGGATCAGTCACTGGGAGAAGATAGGAGAAGAGTTTTATGTTAGGATTGTAATTGGTGCCAAGAAACCAAATGTGTATGAACTGTTTAGAGTAAAATGAATCTGCTTTGTAAATTTGCACCTAAATCACAATAAAAAAAAATTAAACAAAACAAAAAATTACAGCCTTCATGGAGTTTATATTCTAGCAAAATTGGAAAAATAATTAAAAAAAAGCATAAAGTAACCCAAAACAGCACATTCCCACAACACAAAGTCATATTTCAGATATTTCTCTTGTAACATTAATTGACAGATCACAAACGAGTAACTATAAAGTTCAGAGAAAAAGCTTGTAAGTCAAGTAATTTACACACATTCTCCAAAACTACTGCTTTCCAGTAAATTCCAACTCATAAAGACCCTATAGGACAGAGTAGAACTGGTTTCTAAGGTTGTAAATATTTGTGGAAGCAGACTGCCACATCTTTCTCCAGTAGAGCAGTTGGTAGATTCCAATCACAGACCTTTCAGTTGCCAGTCAAGTGCTTAATCACTTGAGTCACCAAGGTTCCTTATACACACTCCAGTTGTCACTTACATATGATAGTTACAAAAGGGCATTCTTAGATATTTATGTATTAATTAGAATTAGATTCATCAGCAACCAACAGAAAGACCAAATTAGCAGTGACAGTGGTGGTTTGAACTTCAAGCCATTCTGCGGGAGAAAGATGTACCAGTCTGCTTTTGTAAAGATTTACAGCCTTGGAAACCCTATGGGGCAGTTCCACTCTGTTCTGTGGGATTGCTATGGGTCAGAATTGATGTATTGGTAACTGGAAACAAGAGAGTTTATTTCTCTTTCACACGAAGTCCAGAGTTGTGTGATACTCCCGGATTCTCACATATTGCTGTTCTTTTGTGTCTTATACTGACCCAAGAATTACATTATAGTTGAAGATGTCAATCAATCTCTAGATATCAACTTCTCCATCTAAAACATCCAAAAAGAGTAAGTAAGAGTGACACTCCTTTATTTTTAAAGATATTTTTGGGAGATAGTTTGCCAAGGACTTCTTGTGTTTCTATGTACTTATTAAGAGTGCCAAAATCATGACCATTCATTTACCTGGGCCACTTCTCCAAATTTTTTATGCAACTGGCAATCCTGAATAGTGAGGTAATACATTATCAGCATGTATTGCATAGTCCTGTGATGCACCTGATCTCTCTCCAGATAGAGCAGATTTCTCACTAAATGAAAGTGCTCTCTAAAACTGAGGTGTTTGACATAACTAAAATGACTGACACAGGTTTGAGTCAGACTCCATTTTATCCTAGGCCCCTGCTTCTGCTCTTTAGAGTACATAACTTATGACCACATTCTTGACCAAGATAACTTGTTCTGTAACATTCTTAGGTGGCTCACCCAGATTGTGGCAAGAAAAAGTTCCAGACTGCAGGAAAATGAGGCTAAGGTTGAGTAGACCAGCCAACAGAAATTCTTGCTAAATGAGTCCTACAGAGCATGTTGAACATCAATCAATCAAATGTACTCCTATACTCTTTCCCAACTCTGTAGAGAGTTCTGCAAAATTGAGTATAAAGGGCATGTGCTTGTCATGTTCCCTCCCCACAACTCTATTTTGAACTTTCATTTTAGTGCTTCCTTATTTGCAAATTTTTGAATACTAATAAGACTTATTTTTACAGAAACTCAGCTTTCTAGAAAGGTTGTGGATTCCCTACATTCCAGGTTTTTTTTTCCTGTGGTACACTCAGCTGCATGGGCAACTGCCACCTGCCTCTCTGCATCATTCTGTGGGATTTGAGGCTCATGGAACTGCTCCAACTTAACTTAAATTCCTGTTATTGAGTCTGCTTTGAGAAATAGTCTCAGACCCTGAGTCTCATGTGTTCTGTCAGCATCTATAGAAACTATGTCAGAATAATTTACTAGCTTGTATAATTCTTGTATTATTTGTATGCTGAGCAAATAATCCGAGAAGCTGGACTGTATGAAGAAAAATGTGGTATCAGGATTGGAGGAAGAATCATTAACAACCTGAGATATGCAGATGATACAACTTTGCTTGCTGAAAGTGAGGATGACTTAAGGCACCTACGGATGAAGGTTGAAGAATACAGTACACAGTATGGATTACGTCTCAATATAAAGAAAACAAAAATCCTCACAACTGGACCAATGAGCAGCATCACAATAAATGGAGAGAAGATTGAGGTTGTCAAGGAATTCACATTGCTTGGTTCTACAATCGATGCCAACGGAAGCAGCAGTCAGGACATTAGACGACGGGTAGCATTGGGAAAGTCAACTGCGAAGGAACTGTATCAAGTGCTGAGGAGCAAGGATATCTCCTTGAGGACTAAGGTGCGCCTGACACAAGCCATTATATTTCCAATCGCCTGGTATGCATGTGAGAGCTGGACAATGAATAGGGAAGACCAAAGAAGAGTTGATGCTTTTGAGTTGTGGTGCTGGCGAAGAATGCTGAAAGTACCATGGACTGCTAAAAGAACTAACAGATCTGTCCTGGAGGAAGTGCAGCCAGAATGCTCCTTGGAAGCAAGAATGGCCAGACTTCATCTCACCTATTTTGGTCATGTTGTCAGAAGGGACCATTCCTTGGAGAAGGATGTCATGCTTGGTAGGGTGGAGGGTCGATGAAAGAGGGGGAGGCCTTCAAGGAGATGGATTGATACGGTGGCTGCAATGATGGGCTCAAGTATAGGAGGGATTGTGGAGCTGGGGCGGGATCAGGCAGTGTTTCGTTCTGCTGTGCATGGGGTCGCTATGAGTCGGAAATGACTCGACGGCACTTAACAACAACAACAACAATAATTCTTTTGGTAGGAGTTCTTTTGCTTTTAGATGTCTTCCAAACCATCACACTTATTATACACAGGGTAAAATCTGGATAAATACTTCCCAGAAATTGGACCCAACATTCTTATTTACATTCCATTTTCCAGCACTTAGTACAGAAGTATACCTAGTTAGAAAAAGATGGGTAAGAAATGTAAATTTTTTTTTTTTTATGTTAGAAAGCTATTTATCCAGCTATCAATCAGAAGTTCTATTAGTATAGAACAAGTATTGTCAAACTACAGCCTACAGGCTTGATCCAGACTGCTGCTTGTTTTTGTAAGTTTTATTAGAAAAAGTCCACACCCATTTATTTACTGTTTATTTACTCAGCAGAGCTGAGTAGTTGCAATGGAGACCCTTTATATGTCTTCAAAACCTGAAATATTTACTATCTGGCCTTTAATAAAAACTTTCTTGATCCCTGATGTAGAAGAAGGGAAAACTGGTGTGAGGAACAATGAAATTTCTGCTAAAGATATTTCAGGCCACAGAAAATATACTATCCATGCTCTCCTTTAAATAATGCCTCCATGATATAACCTACACATCAAAGAAATTTAGTATTTTAGGAAGAAGAATCAGTAATGTCAATACAATCTCAAAAAATCAATAAGAATATAAAGGATTTAAACACTTTTAATAAACTTGAGAAAATCAATAAATATAGAAGACTGTAACCAATAACTACAGAAAATGTATTATTTTGAATGTACTTTGAACATTTACAAAAATTGATCTGATCTTTAGCCATAAAGCAATTCTCAAAAAATTTCAAGAGGTTAAACTGAGAGTATATTCTTTGGCTACAGAGGAGTTAAGGTAGTAAATTAATAAAAATATAGCTTGGAAATCTCCAAATATTTGAAAATTAAATAATATGCTTCTATATAATGCATTTGGAGCTCTGGTAGCATAGTGCCTAAGGCACCACTTAACTGATAACCAGAAGGCTGGCTGTTCAAACTCACCAGTCACTCCTCGGAAGGAAGATTGGGCAATCTACTTTGTAGTGATACTGCCTCGGCAACCCAAGGAGGGGTTGCTATGAGCCAAGTCCAAATCAATTACACACAACAACAACATATAATACATGAGTCACTATAGATATAAATAAAAAATAGGAAAAAAAATCAATTATGATGATGAAAATTTGTCGTGTATCACCACTATATCCATGCTTTGAGGAAAAAAATTATAGCCTGATATGCACATATTAGAAATAGAGATTTAAAGCCAATTATCTAAGTAGCTATCTCAAGAAGGAAAAAAAAGAACAGCAAATTAAACCCAAGAAAGATGAAGGAGGAAAAAATAAAGATAAGAACAGATGTTAATGAATTATAAAACAATTATTCAATTGAGGAAGCTCACAAAGCCAGAAGTTAGCTTTATAAATAGATTGATGAGATGGAAAAGTCCCTGGGGCAAGACTGATAAGAATTAAATTTATCAAAATCATGAGTGAAAAAAGTGACATCACTACATATGTTAGAATTTAAGTATGTGTATGTGTGTGTGTGTTTTATGTGTTTACCACCTAGCTTTAACCAGTATATTTTGTTGTATTTTTCCATATATATAAAATTTTTAATTATTCAAATTTTAAATTAAAAATTGTGTATGATTCTCAATGGGAAATATAAAGAAATATCAAATTTTATAACATGTGGTCAAAAGTATTCTTAGAGGTATATTTATTGCCATAAATGTTTTCATCATTTACTTTTGGTCTCTCAATTTCCCCTTCTTTATCCCCAATTATAATTTAATGTTTAACTATGGGTAAAAACCAAACACTTTCAAAATTGTATTGAATATTATCTCACTTTTGATATATTATCTAGTAGATGCTTCATAATAAAAATTCTACGATTAAGATGTAATGTTTTATGACTTGAACATAAAAATAACTATCTGATTGTTCAGAATAATGAAAAATCAAAGAAAATGTACTTCTTAAAATGTATAACTCATTTTTACATTGTGTGACTATATATGTGTGTATGTGCATATATATCCCTATGTAACTTTAAACATTATTTAAATAAGCATTTTCTTATCAAAAAGTATTTATTTTTCAATTAGCAATTATTTTTATATTAGGGGTATGTGTATGTTATTTTTTTTTTTTCATTTCTTTCTCAGGAAGCATTAAGATAAAACAATCCAGTACAATTGGATAAGGAATATATATATACCAGACACATATATTAAAAAAAAAAACTATATAACACTGATATTTCAAATAAACATCTACCATAAGTAACTCATTTAGAGTTAATCATGGAAGATTAAGTAAAACTCTACCAAGAGTACTGAAATTAAGTCATCTTAGGCAAAGAGGAGTTTTCAAATTTTTTTTATAGAATATTTTCAACCAAAATCATACACAAAACCTAATCATGTCATATGGAAAGATGTGTAGTTTCTCTGCCTGGGGCAGGCAAAGGTTGCCTGGTGCTCTGTTCATGCAGTCTTCTATTTAGGAAGTTCAAATTTCACTTTTGAGAAAGAAATTCTCTGGGTTTACTTTCTTCAACGTATAAAATGAAGCTGAACTACTTTTAATATGACTTCCAGTCTTATCATCTATGACATACACCTTTACATGGACTAAAACTAGGATGACCACAGGCATGTCTTCCAAACATCTGTAAAGAATAGATAAAAATTTTAGAAGCCTGGTACAAAAGAAGAAAGTAGGTTGAAAGAGCAAGTTGAGATAGTATAGTGTAATGGCTAATAGCCAAGACTTTGGCAATGATTAGCTTTATCCATAGTTTGTTAATTCATAAAATGAGATGAAGCAACAGTGTGAATTTCCTGGTTTAGTTCAGAGGAAAATGAAATAAATAAATAAGTAAAAAAAAAAATTATTGGGAAAAAAAAAGTGGTAAAACACTTAAAACTTTTTAGCTATTGAGCACCCACTATGTTTTTAGTAAACTGACAAATTTATCTCTGAGATAATTTATCAAGAAAAGGAGAAGAAATGAAACATAGAAACTTTGTAGTCACAGGGAGAATGTCAAAATGTTTTGTACTTAGCATTTTAAAGGACATAACCTATTGTTATGTGCTGTGGAGACGTTTCTGACTCACAGCAACCCTATAGAACAGAATAGAACTGCCCCATTTCAGTTTCCCAGGTGGTCATATTTATGGAAGCATATAGCCAGGTCTTTTCTCCTGTAGAGCCCACTGGTGAATTTGAACTGCCTATCTTCCAGTTCCTCGGATGGAAGGTTGGGCAATCTACTTCTATAGTGATACCACTTCGGAAACCCAAGGAGGGGTGGCTATGAGTCAAGTGTGACTCAATGCCACATAACAACGATGACAACATCTTTCAGTTAACAGGTGATTGCTTTAACAACTGTGACACTAGGGCTTGTTATGCAACTCATAGGTAGAATATAATAACTCTTTTATTGAATTGCCTTACAAATGGAGACAACACTCTGCACACAGTGGGTGCTCAATAGTTATTATTGATTAACTGTTAATCACATTAAAACTGAGATTTAATTGTATAAAAATCGCAGGCCTGCCTGCAAAATGACTGGCTCACTTTTTGGATAACAGAAATAAGAGTAACAAAGTAGTTAAACAAAGTTTCCTTTGTTGAACTCTAGGTTTATACAGAGTGATTTAACTGGAAATGTATAGACTTTTGGTCATAATGCTTCAAATGATTAACCCAACGCAAATTCTGAACATTTTATAAAACCATGTTGAATGATAAATGGAGAGGTACAGTCCCTAAAAATAGGCTATGGTATACATATTAATTTTATAGAAGTCTTGGTAATGTTTTAGTCACTTAACCCTCAAATACGATTCTCCTATGGTATATTATACATACATTTGAAAAAAATGATATACGTAGATATGCTTTATTGCTGCTTTTAGCAGGATTGAAACAGTATATCACATTTTATTTTGGTGGGTCTTTTTATTAGCTTTCTACCACTTGATCAGCGGATATCACTAATAATAAATTTTTTTATATAAACTAGAGTTTTCAAGTACTGTCCTGAGACTGTAATATTTCAAAAAACAGTCTAAGCTTTAGGGAAAAAACCAATTACAGAAACAGCATTAAAAATGCCAAGCACCGGGCAGAAGCAATTCTGGATCAGTTTAAAAAAGTGATTGATGAAACTCTAATCCAAGCTGAAGGAACAGTTTCACGACAAGCTGTGACCATTCCACACACTTCATTAGCTGCCATAATTAGCCTGGTGTTTCAATTTGTTAGAACTGGTGGGGACAATTTTCCTCAGAATGCAAACATCAAAAAACAGGGTCCCTCAGACTTCAGAAGAGGCTGATGAGAGGTTTTTCTAGTCTCTGTTAACTAAAAGATTAATTACTGCTGATGGGAGTCTGTGCTGTGATTGTCACTCTGTCTATGTGCATTACTTTTAGCATTAGAAGAAAGATATGGTTGACACTGCACTACTCAATCAAGTAGCTTCACATTAGAGCACAAAGTCGGTTTTAATATGCAGGGTATTTTTGATTGATTTTTCTTCCTCTGTTTTCTAGCTCCAAGACTCACTCATTTATTTATATCAGAATTTTTAAATAGCTTCTAAAATATGGAAGGGTTTGGTTAATATACTTTGTGTCCAGCCATAGCTTCCTTCTTAAACTCTAGATCTGCCAAACCGTGGCTTCAGATATCTCTATGACTGAATAGCGAAATCTTTCAAATAAGTTTATAAACCTTCTTGACTAGATGTTTTTACCAATCTATAAAGCTACACTAATTTTACCTATACTTATAAAAGCAGCACTATAACCTTACCCTGGATTAAAAGAACATCTTCTTGCTTTTTCACAAAGTAAATTCATGACAGCCTAATTAAAACGCATGGTAGGAAAGGGACTCCTACTTAGTTTCCTTCAAAGATAAACTGATTTCTTTCAGTGCTTGGACCACAGGGCAGAGCTGATCCTAAGTCAATGTCATTAAACATTTCACCAAGGACATAAATTTTAATTTCCTTGGATTTATTATTTAATTATTTGCACTAAGAGTTATTTGAAAATTATTTTTATCAAACACTTCTACTCTACCTATCTTTTAAAAAGATAAATAAATAATTTCTTTAACTGACTGTAAAGAGTGAACTGGAGGGAGTTACTTAGTGATATGGATGTAGCAGATGTTGCTGTGGAAACTGGTGGTACTTGCAAAAAGTAACTGGTGTAACACTGCAGGAAAAGTTTTAAAGTAAAAGAATATCAGAAAATCAAAGGAGAATGCTTGTCTAAGTTTTCAGGGGAAATTTTTTATAGGTTCCACTAAAATAAAGTCCCTTTTTCTGGTTACCTGGTTGCTGCTCTGACAAGAATATACCACAAATGTGGATGGCCTTAACAAACAGGAGTTTATTCTCTTACAGTTTGGAGGCTTTAAGTCTGAGGTCAAAGTGCCAGGCTCTAGGGGCTGGGTGAAAGCCCCTCAACCTTGAGCTTCAGCTCTGCTTCCTGCTCCCAGCCCACTGGAGCTGGGGGCTTTTCTTCATTCAGCTACTGGCTGCTGAGACTGACAAGACCAAGGTTGACAAGTAAAAAGGCATAGTCCTGACGTTATTAAACCACATGGCAGGCCATTATTTCAAGTCCATTGAAAGTCTCCAGGTCGGCAGAGCATGGCAGGCTGCTGAACAACAACACGGCTATATGAAGGGTTCAAGTATGCCGTAAGCTAGAGACCATGCCCCAAGGCTTGTCCTTATATACGGGAAGCAGACCACATCCCCGAAGGCAGCTACTCAGCCGTTTGCGGTAGATCCCACCATGGAGTTGATTGCCAGTCTCATCATGGGGAATAACTACCAGCAGCTGCCCAGACACTCAACCAGGCCCAGCCAAGTTGACACACAACTTTAACTGCCACATTCCTCAATTCCGAATACTGAGTAAATGTATAATTTAGAACAAAACTGTCCAAAAGAAATTTAATGTGAACTATATATGTATTCCTTATTGTAGTAGTCACATCAAAAGCAGTTAAAAAGAAATATATTAAATTAAATTTATATTAATATTTTAACTCATGTTATCTAAAATATTATCACTCAAACTCAAACTCAAACAAAAAAAAAAAAAAACAACTCAATTCCACCAAGTCAGTTCTGACTCACAGTGACCCCTCCTTGGGTTTCTGAGGCGGTGTCTCTATGGAAGTATATTGCCCAGCCTCCCCTCTGAGAAGTGGCCGGTGGTAGCAGTCAAATGTCTTAGGCATTGCACCACCAGAGCTCCCAGAACACTGGAGTATGTAATTAATATAGGAATATATATGATATGTTAATCCTCTCTCTCTCTCTCTTTTTTTTAATACTAAGTTTTCCACCACCTATCTTTAAGTTTGTCATACCATAGTGGTTTGCATATTACTATGATATTGGAAATTATGCAACTGATATTTCAAATATCAGTAGGATTGTCCATGGTAGACAGGTTTCAGTGGAGCTTATGGACCAAGACGGATTAGGAAGAAAGGTCTGGTGCTCTGTTTCAAAAAATGAGTCAATCAAAAAACCCTATGGATCATAACAGAACACTGTCTGATATAGTGCTGCAAGATGAGTCCTCTAGGTTGGAAGACACTCATACGAGTAACCATGATTGGAGCTGACTCAGTGCCAACTAACAATCTAGTATGAATTACAAGAGTGATTTTGTATATATCCTCAACTGTTTATCAATTAAATCAAGAGTTGATAGTAGAGATGTAGAATTGTGGGAGTAAAACCTTTTTGATATTGCAATACCCAAACATCAGTAATTTTTTTTTTCATACTCATTGAAGACTAGTCAGTGTATGCCTTCTGTATGGCTGCTTCCCAAAAAGACAAACTCCCTGTGATCAAGTCAATTCCAACTCATAGTGACCCTCATTGGGTTTCCAAGGCAATAAATCTTTACAGGAGTAGATGGCTCCATCTTCCTTCCATAGAATGGCTGATGGGTTTGAACCACCAAACTTCTGGTTAGCAGTTAGATGCCCAAGGCCACCAGAGCTCCTTGTATAACTGCTTAGGGCTAGTAAATTTAGGATTATTGGTTCTGGGAATATTTCCTAAGATAATAGAAAGAGAGAGTTTGATAAGAAGCTCAAAAGAGTAAATGGCTAAATTCACCACAGATTCACTAAATAATTAACTATGATCTATATGGGAAGTGCTCTGGTAGCATAGTGGCTAAGGCACTTGACTGCTAACCAGAAGGCTGGCGGTTCAAACCCACCAGCCACTCCTTGGAAGGAAGGTTGGGCAATCTACTTCTGTAGTGATACTGCCTCGGAAACCCAAGGAGGGGTCGCTATGAGTCGGGGCCGACTCCACGGCACATAACAACAACAACATGATCTATATGCACAGCTAATTATATGTATATTATAGGCTTGAGTAATATTAAAAATATTTACCAACAATCAGACTGGACAACAATCCCAGGGCTTCCTTCTGGGCTAGATTGCTGTTAGTTTCCGCTGAGTCATCTCCAATCATGGTGACCCCACACACAACAGAATGAAATGTTCTCCACTCCTGTCCCATCTTCATAATCATTGATACACTCAAGTCCATTGCTGTGGCCACTGTGTATTTTGAGTGCCTTTCAACCTAGTGCAATACCATATTAAAAGTATACTCTAGCATTTCAACTTTTTATTCAAGTTAAAAAAAAAAAGTGTTCTTACTTAAATTTTCTTTTATAAAATTTCATTTTCAAAATTTCACACTTTTGTAAAAGGGACACTTGAGAGTCATAAGTGTAAAAAAATAGCTATAACTTTATGATCTGTGAAGGAAACTAGTTTCAAATAGTGAAATTAACAATATGCAAATTTTGTATGCATTTTTCTATTTGCATATTTTTTTTTTTCTGGAGATAAGGTCCAAAGCTACAATCATATTCTCTGAAGTGTCAGATGTCAAAAAAAGGTATCAAATTATCAATCTGAATTTTTAACATTATTCCTAAAGAGTAGTCTCCTGAATTAAATTGAAAACCTATTTTGCTATTCTATATCCTAAACCACATTTCTCACATTAAAAAAGTACAAGAAATAAGGTTGACAAAAAGCTATCCTACAAATGGAAATAAAATCAGGTGGTTTAGGATGGCAATGAGTAGAACAGTAGTGACCTTGTGTTAGTGTCCATTGAGTCAATATATATAGTCAAATCTTGAGCATAAAAGGCCAAGCCCACAATCATGTAACATGTACTTGTAATATGCAAGAATTATTTGTCCTGCATCACTCTTGTTAACTATACTCCCATACAGAAAATTATCCTTGTGTATAGCATCACGTTTTTATGTAAGTTTCAAAATTAAAGAGAAAGTTCTTCTATTACTTTCCCCTTCTTCCCTATCCCATAGCACCTTTCCTCTGTGTGTTTGGTGGTGGTGTGTGTGTGGGGCTGGGAAGGAGGAGTAGGTTCAGGGGGTACTTACAATTGTGAAAAAAAGGCAACGAAAGATAAACTATGAGTACATGTAGCAAATACTTCATTTCATGTATTTTGAAGTAACTAACTTTTTTACTGTAACATTTACATATTAAAACAAAGTACACTGTCATCCCCTGTGAGGTCATTATTTGAAAATCTTTGTTTGCTTTAGAATAGTAGACTTTACTGAGGCAGAATGTAAGCTATATTGTAACCTACAGTAGAAAAAGAAGATTTCTTCAAAGTTAACTTTATTTTTATGTTAGCATGTCATTAAGTATCAATCCTTAAAGCTGCCATTGATTATTTGAATGCTACAAAACCATAACTTTCATTTCTGTGGTAGCTACATTCTAAGATGATTTTCTTTATAGAATACCAAACACTAACATTTGACACCCAAAAATTTCCCAATCTAACATATTCATGCAACTTCAAATCTCTTTTTATTGTCAGACTTTATGTCTATTATAGATAAGATATGAATTAGAAAGGTCATGTATGAGAAAATTTATCAGTAATGTTTTAGAGTTTAAAAAGGGCATATATCTTTCTAACATATCTAATTCTATCACTTGTTTCCTGGTATATGTTCAGAATTTTTGCTGCACATTAAATGTTAGGTAACACTTGCTATGAATATGAAAACTTTAAAAATTAAGTCTAAATTTGACATGTAGTATGGTGGACTTCCTTAATAATGCTATTAGAACTACAAAGTATATTATTATTTGCAGGTTAGATTGCTTCCATCCTATGGACATTATTTATGTACATTAAATGTCAAACCTAAAATGATAGATGATTTCTGAATTCAATTAGCAGAACATTATACAGTGTCTCAAAAATCACACAGAGGAAGAAGTAAGCAAAGCTTCAAATTCAAATAGATACAGTCTGAAATTCCACTTAGTATTACTTTTAATGTAATTTCCATGAAAATGCTTTAATCTTTTTCAATAGTTTATGGGCTTTAGCAATATGTATTAGTCCTACTACTGAATATATGGGCAAATAAAATGGAAATAATTTTCTTTAGGAACCACACATATGTGACATGATAGTCAAGGAAAAAAGCACACAGTAAATACGATTTGTTCTTGATTGCCACCTAAATGCCATTCTGATATATATGACATTCAGTTCATGATCTACAAAAAAATTTAGACAGCATGCTTCTGGTCTTCTAATGGCAAATAATTAGATTCATAACAAAAATAATTCAGGATATAAAATAAACAGAATAAAAACTCTGCACAAATGCACAGATAATAATCTATACCACAAAGAGTCTGCCATTTTGTCTTACTGTAGTAGCGTGTCTGTTGCTATGAGGCTGAAAGCTATACTACCAATATTTCAAATACTACCAGGTCACCCATAACAGACAGGTTGCAGAATTGCTTCCGGAATAAGACACCCTGGAACAAAAGGCCTGGTGATCTATTTTCAATGCAAACCCTATGAATCACAACAGAATATTGTCTAATATAGTGCTGGAAGATGAGCCCAATAGGTTGGAAGACATTTAAAATACACAGTGCCACAACAGTAGGTTCAAGCATACCAATGATTGTGAAGATGACAGAAGACCAGCCAGTGTTCTGTTCTGTTGTACACAAGGTCACTATGTGTCGGAACCAGACTTAAAGGCAACTAACACATACCATCAGAAAATATATTTTTGAACTAGGATATAATTTTCATATCAATTTATCAAATGCTAATTAAGCTAGCAAGTTGTGCACATATTCACATGAGAGGGAGGGGTACAAGTAGGAAAGGCTTTCCTAGAGAAAGAGAGAGACAAATTAGTATGTCTCCCTAGTTTTAGGCAGTGACTATGTGGATGAAAGGAACGTAGATAGAGACCAGATGTTAGGGAAAAGATTAAGAGTCAGTTCTGTATTAGACATTTAAATTTGAGCTATCTCTGGGATAAGTTGAAAGAACAATACAGCAATGTATTTTCTTCTAATGCTGCTTACAGGCAAGTTACATGATTAAATGAAGAAGGTAGGGAAAGCAAGACATTTATAATACAACAGACAAATGACAATGCATTGCTAGTTAGACAGCATAATAAGTACCATCTAATTTTCTCTTTAGAATCCATTTATTCTTCAAAGACCTAGATCATCATCAAGGGACCACATTTTCCAACTGAGGAATTACAGAAGAGGAAAATTAGATTTTATTAAATATTTCAATTGTTATGAGTGAACCTTTTGCAAATAGCTCTTGGAATAGATTTAATATGAAAGTAAGGTCAACATGTGTATCCTTGCAACCAACACTGTGGAATATTTCCACTAATTTTGTCCTTTTACAGCATTTTATCAATATCCATAAAGTCAGCTGCTGTCCAAATTAAGATATTTTAGTCATCTGATAATTCATATTTACTAAACTTTTAGCCTATTAGCATATTTAAATTTTCCCTAATAGCTTAACATTGTAATAGTCACCTAAAAAAAAACCCCACATATATTAATTGAGAGTTAATAGCATAATTATAGATCTGCCATTTACATGACAGAAATTACAAACAGCAACATTCTCCAAATCCACCCAGTATTATGCCTTCCAGCATTTTCTCAGAGGAATAGAAATGTTTACCTCCGCAACTCAGTGAAAAACATCTCTAAGAGAAAAAACTATTGCATGCAGGTGGAATTGGGAGAAAAATTCAGTTAGGTTCATGAAAAAGAGTTAAATTCACAGCAAGAATTTTTACAACGAAATCCATTCTTCAAATGAAATCTCAAGCAGGAAGCTGTGTATGGAAGAGATGAGAAGAGTTGTTCTGTTTGAGGTGAGGAGATATCCAATACAATCTGAAAATCAACTCTGAAGATGCTGAACACTCCATGGAATATACTATATAAAGTGACAAAAATGAAAATTAAGAGAAGTATTTGACCTGTCCTTTATTATATTGTCTGCATCATTACTGATTTCCTGTCTTTTCATAAGACTTAAAAAAAAAAATTAAGCATAAACTTAGCAATATATCAAATATATTTCTGAGACTTGTGTTTTAGAGTTTGATATAAAATCAAATGGAAGATAAAATTGATATGAAATCTTATCTGTAAATTAAAATCTGATTTGTAGGAAGCTTTCACGTATTTACCTTTGAAGTAACAGAAGTTAGAGGTTTGATATATGTAAATTTCAATAATTAATTTTATAAAATTAAAACATGAACAACATAGTATAGAAGATGAATTTATATCAACAAAAGGTAAATGCATCTTTTATTCATCTAAGATTAGTCAATTTATGAATGTAATTTTATTATTACTTTCTAAACTTGTCTAAATGTTAATATATGAAAATGAAGTTAATGATGTATAAATTTAAATGATAGATACAGACTATGTTAAGATTTAGATATCATTATAACATACTAAAAAACCAAACCCACTGCCAAACCCACTGCCATCAAATCAATTCCAACTCCTAGTGACCCCTATTGGGTTTCTGAGGTGGTATATCTTTATGGATGATTGTTCATTCTTGCTTTCAAGAAGTGGCTGGTAGGTTTGAACCACCAACCTTCTGGGTAAGTGATCAAAATATATTAATAAATAGGAAAATAAATCAAAATTTTCATAAATATACTAACAGCTAAAATGTATCAGTTCTTACCATATTGGGTATTCTTCTAACTGATATATACGATTCCCTAATTCAGTCATCAGCACAACACTGTGAGACAGCTAAATTTTTCCAACTTTTCACAGATGAGGAAACTGAAGTCCAGACAGCTTAAATAACTTGTCTAAAACCATGCAGTTAATAAAAGGCCTAATAGGAATTTGAACCCAAGGAATTTTATTTTTTTTTATGTTTTAGTGTCTCAAGGCTTTATTGCCTCAAGTTTCATATGTAGTGATTTTAATATGAGTTTTGAAATTAAGTCTCAGGTTAGAAGATAAATTCATATTTTTCCCTAATGAGTTAAATTTCATATTTAAAGTTAAAATCCAATAAACATTAAATGTTACAGTGAGGCTTACAAACCCCAGAAATGCTAACTCTCATTACTATTATTTGAAATTATTCTAGATGTATTAGTCAATGAGGAAGAGCTGCCACCTCAAAGTAGAATTGACCTTAATGACATGGATAGAGTAAAGCTTTCAGGACCTTTATTTGCTGATGGGGTATGACTCAAAATCAGAAGAAACAGCTACAAACATCAATCAGTAATCTAAACATGGAATGTGTGAAATACAAATCTAGGAAAAGTGCAAGTTCTCAAAAATGAAATGGAATGCAAAAAGTTCGATATCCTAGGCATTAGTGAGCTTAAATGGACTGGCATTGGCCATTTTGATTGAGGCCATCATATGGTTTGCTGTTGTTAGGTGCCGACAAGTTGTCTTCAACTCATAGTGACACTAAGCACAGCAGAACGAAACACCACCTGGTTCCGCGCCAGCACCACGATCCTTGCTATTCTTGAGCCCATCATAGCAGCCACTTTCTCAGTCCATCATGTTGAGGGCCTTCCCCTCTTTTGACGACCCTCCACCTTACTAAGCATGACATCCTTCTACAGAGAATGCTCCCTGCTGATACCATGACCAAAGTAAGTAAGACAAGTCTGGCCATTCTCACTTTCAAGGAGCATTCCAGCTGCACTTCCTCCAGGACAGATTTGTTAGTTCTTTTAGTAGTCCACAGTACTTTCAGCATTTTTCACCAGTACCACAATTCAAAAGCATCAATTCTTCTTTGGTCTTCCTATTCATTGTCCAGCTCTCACATGCATATCAGGCAATTGAAAACATCAAGGCTTGTGTCAAGTGCACCTTAATCCTCAAGGAGACATCTTTGCTCTTCAGCACTTGAAAAAGGTCCTTTGCAGCTGAATTGCCCAGTGCTATACTTCATCTGATGTCCTGACTGCTACTTCCACTGGCATTAATTGTAGAACCAAGCAATATGAAGTCTTTGACAACTTCAAACTTTTCTCCATTTATCATGATGCTGCTTATAGGTCCAGTTGTGAGGATTTTTTTTTCTTTATATTTAGATGTAATCCTACTGGAGACTGTATTCTTCAATCTTCATCAGTAAGTACTTCAAGTCATCCTCACTTTCAGCAAGCAAAGTTGTGTCATCAGAGTATCGCAGGTTGTTAATGATTCTTCCTCCAATCTTAATGCCACGTTCTTCTTCATATAATCCAGCTTCTTGGATTATTTATTCAGCATATAGATTGAATAAGTATGGTGAAAGGATATGGTGGAAATGACAAATTAAAGAGGAATGATATCATATTAATCATCAAAAAGAATGTTTCAGATCTGTTCTGAAGTACAAAGCTGTCAGTTATAGGATAATATCCATACACCTACAAGGAAGACTAGGAGCTCTGGTGGCATAGTGCCTAAGGCATTTGATTGCTAACCAGAAGGCTGGTGGTTCAGACTCACCAGCCACTCCTCAGAAGGAAGACTGGGCAATCTACTGCTGTAGAGATACTGCCTCTGAAATCCCAGAAGGGATCACTATGCGTGGGGATCAACTCAATGGCAGTGAATTAGGGTTTTTTCGTTTGTTTGCTTGTTTGTCTGTTTTTTTTTTTTTTTAATAAGGAAGACCAGTTAAAATTACTGTTATTCAAATTTATACACCAATCATTAAGGCCGTAGATGAAAAATTGAAGATTTTTACCAACTTCCACAGTCTGAAATTGATCAAACATGCAATCAAGATGTATTATTACTGATGACTGGAATGTGAAAATGGGTAGCAAAGAAGGATTGGTAGTTGGAAATTATGGCTTTGATGAGAGAAATGATGCCAGCAGTCACATGATAGAATTTTGCAAGACCAACAAATTATTCATTGCAAATAACTTTTTTCAACAACATAAATGGCAGATGTACATGTAGATCTTACCAGATGGACTACACAGGAATCAGATTGACTACATCTGTGAAAAAAGGCAATGGAGAAGCTCAATATCATCATCTGAAACAAGGCCAGCAGCTGATGGTGGAACAAACTATTAATTGCTCAGGTGCAAGTTCAAGATGAAGCTGAAGGAAAAAAATCAGTCCATGAGAGCCTAAATATGACATTGATTATATCCCACCTGAATTTACAGACCATACAAAGGACAGATTTGACACATTAAACAGCAATGACCAAAGATCAGATCAGTTGTGGGATGACATCAAGAACATCATACATGAAGAAAACAAAAGGTCATTTAAAAAGCAGGAAAGGAAGAAAAGACAAAAATGGATGTCAGAAGAAACTCTAAAACTTGCTCTTGAATGCAGAGTACCTAAAGCAAATGGAAGAAAAGAAAATAAATGAGCTGAACAGAAGATTTCAAAAGGCAGCTCAAGAAGACAAAGTATTATAATGAAATATGCAAATACATGGAGTTAGAATACAAAAAGCAAAGAACACACTCAGCATTTCTCAAGCTGAAAGAACTGAAGAAAAAATTTAAGCCTCTAGTTGCACTAGTAAAGAATTCTATGGGCAAAATATTGAATGATTCAGGAAACATCAAAAGAAGATGGAAGGAACACAGTCACCATGCCAAAAAGAACTGATCAACGTTCTACCATTTCAGGGAGTAGCATATGATGAAGAACTAATGATATCAAAGGAAGAACTCTAAGCTTCATTAAAGAAATTGGGAAAAATAACATGCCATGCATGAACTGACAGAATTCCATGGTGAGACATGTTGAAAAAAAATGGATGCAGGGCTGGGGACATTTACTTGTGTATAACAAGAAATTTGGACAATAGCTATCTGGTCAACTGACTGGAAGAAATCCATATTTTTGTCCATCTAAAAGAAAAGTAATCCAGGGGAGTTCCAGTAACATGGCAGAATAGGCAGAAAGACTGCACAGACCCTCTTCAACAAAGAAAAGGGGAACCAATTAACACAGATACAGAAGATAATCTTGGACCCCTTAGCTTTGAAGGGAGAGACATAGAAGTGGACTAAACTCCAACTAGCAGAAGAATTTGCATGAAAACACCAAAAAGGGAGTCATACGGAGCCACGGTCTGGCAGAAATTCCTGATGGCACAGATTGGATATTGCCAAGTAGTGTTAGCACCAAAGAATTAACATAAAAATCGGCCCTGCAGCCAAGGACTACACGGAGGACTACTCTGGGGCTAGTGAATAAAAGGGGAAACAGTAAAGAGGAAGGTAGGCTGAGCTGTATGTAGACTTTTGCCTGATTGGAGGGCACAGCCATTTTGAATGTTAATAAACAGTTTGACCATTTTGGATATGTAAAGCAACAGCATTCTCCCAGATCATAGGGATTTAAGAATAGGCTTCACTTGCTGGGAACCACAAGGACTTTCTGGACGTGGACGACTGGCAAGGTGTGACATTTCCCTTGTTTATCTCATATCCCACACTCTCTTGGTGAATGGAGGTGTGGCCAATCCTCACTCCCACCCACCTCGTGGGCTGGCAGGAATTCCATCCCAGTCTGTGTCCTCAGACAGAGCCTGGGTGCTCTGCCCTGCCCCACCCCAATTTTTTTTTTTTTTTAGTTTGTTTGTTTTTGCCTGTTTTAAAACGACTATTATTATTATTACTTCTGTCCTTTTTATTATTATTATTTATTCCTTCCTTCCCAGGTTCTAGTTTTCAGCTTTTTTTTCCCCCTATTCCTGGTTGCAATTTTTTTTTCTTTCTTGTGGTTAACCCTATTCCTTGCTTTCCTTTTTGCATTTTTCCCATTTTTTTCTTCATTATTCTCCCTCCCTACCTATTTTCTCTTATTGCCCTCTGCACAGATATTGCCAGTTTTTGTTTGTTTTTCTTTTTTTGGTTATTTTTCCTGTGTGATTACACAGTGTGTTTTTTGTACATTTGCTTTTACTTTTATGAGGGTTATTCAATTGTTATTTTTATCTAACTGAGTGGGAGACATCAACAGTCCTCTTATGACACAACTACACCAACACCTCCTGCAGCTTCACTTACTAAGAGCCTCCACTTCCTTCTCCATCAATGATAAACAACCACCAAGAAGAGCCTGTCTCACCCTTACCTGCTCTTCACAAACAGTTAACAAAGTTCTAAATACAACAACATCACAATGTCTCAGAGACCACAGACCATCACAGGACACACAAAGAAGCAAGATAAAGTGGTAGAAACAAGGGAGCAGGATACAGACCCATAACACATCCCTGAGGAAGAAGCAGCATTGGAATTCTCTGATAAGGAATTCAAAAGAATTATATTTAGATATTTTCAAATGATTGAGAGACAGATCAAGGAAAACACAG
>NW_006921600.1:1665012-1675668 GCF_000298275.1 Orycteropus afer afer
AGGGAATTTGTTAAAACCAGACCAACAGTACAGGAGATACTAAAGGGAGTCCTTTGAACAGAAAACCAAAAATAGCAAATAACAATTGACCATTAATACACAAGATGACATAACCCAGAAACCATGGCTATGGACATATCCAAAGTAAAATACGCTTAAATGATTGTAAACAGGGAACCAGAGACATCAATTGGCAAATGAGGACAATTAAAAACTGAAAAGAGGGTAAATGCTGTGCCGTTACAGAACTTCTAAATGGTGAGCAAGTCAGGAGAGTTGCAAGACAGAATCGACTATTCTGAATTCAGGGTGAAAATTATAAATCATAGGGTAATCTCAAAGAAAAATGATAAATCTTCACATCACAATAAAAGAGGGCAAGCACAAATATTCAGCAAATACTAAAACAACAGCAACAAAGGAAATGATAACATGATTCATAAACATAATACGCTCAGCACAGAAAATAATATGGAACAAAGAAACCAGGCACACCATGAAAAAACACATAACAAAATGACAGCAACCAATTCATACTTGTGGATAATTACACTGAATGTTAGTGGATTAAATGCACATTCAAGAGACGGAGAGTTACAGATTGGATAAGAAAACAAAACCCATCAATATGCTGTCTACAAGAGACACATCTTAGAGACAAAGACAAAAACAGACTAAAAATCAAAGGTTGGAAAAGATACATCAAGCAAAAGGCAACTGTAAAAGAGCAGGAGTGGCAATATTAATTTCTGATCAAATTGATTTTAAGATAAAAACCATCATATGAGACAAAGAAGGACATTATATAATAATTAAAGGATCAATTGAACAAGAAGATATAACCATAATAAATATCTATGGAACCCAATGAAAGAGCCCCAAAATACATAAATCAGACTTTAAAAGAGTTGAAAAGGCTAACATACGACTACACAGTCATAGTGAGAGACTAATACACCACTTTTTTTTTTTTTTTGATTAGTGGAATGCTTTGCATCTTTTTTTAAAAACATGCATTTTATTGAAATATAATTTATGTACAGTGAAGTACACAAAACTAAAGTGACATGGGTCAATGCATTTTTTTTTTCTTTTTTGCTGTTTCCTTCCCCTCCCCTCCCACTTTGGCAACCATATATAAACCTTTCCTTGACCCTCCACAACAATGAACTAATACTATATTTGACCTTCTGTGATTGACTTATTTCACTCAGCATAATGTCCTCCAAGTTCATCCATATTATGTGGTGTTTTGCTGACTCTACGTTATTCTTTAGTGCTGCATAGCATTCCAGTATGTGTATGAACCATAATTTGGTCATCCACTCTTCCACTGATGGGCACATAGGTGGTTTCTGTCTTTTTGCTATTGTAAATAGTGCTGTGATGAACATGAGCTTGAATGTATCTGTTTCTATCCTGGCCCTTACCTCTCTAGGATATATTCCTAGTAATGGGATTGATGGGTCAAATGGTATCTCTAATTCCAGCTTTCTAAGGAATTGCCATATTGCTTTCCACAGTGGTTGTATCATTTCACAGTCCCACCAACAGTATATGAGAGTCCCAATCTCTCCACATCCCCGCCAGCATTTGTTATTTTCTGTCTCATTGAACCATGCCATCAGTGCTGGAGTGAGACGGTATATTGCAGTGTTATTTTGATTTACATCTCTCTGATGGCCAATGATTGTGAGCATCTTTTCATATATTAGCTGACCACCTGAATATTCTCCTTAGTGAAGTATCTATTCATGTCTTACGCCCATTTTTCAATTGGATTGTTAATTCCTTTGGTGTTGAGGCATTGGAGTTTTCCATTAATCTTAGAGATAAGTCCCTTGCCGGATATGTAATTATCAGCAAATATGAATTTGTTGCTGTCATTTTTGTCATGTGCTTTTTCATTGTGTTGATTTCTTTGTTCTATATAATTTTCTATGCTGAGCTCATGTTGTTTATGAATCATGTTATCACTTCCTTCATTGCTAGTATTTGCTGAATATTTATGCTGGCCCTCTTTTTAATTTTGATGTGAAGGTTTATCATTTTTCTTTGAGGTTACCCTGTGATGTATAGTTTTCTTCCCAAGTTTACAACAGTCCATTCTATCTTGTAGTTGTCTTGACTTCCCTACCATTTGTTGTTGTTGTTGTTGTTATGTGCCGTCGAGTCAGCCCCAACTCACAGCAACCCCACCCTGGGTTTCCAAGGCAGTATCACTACAGAAGTAGGATTGCCAAACCTTCCTTCTGAGGAGTGGCTGGTGGGTTTGAACTGCCAGCCTTCTGGTTAGTAGTCAAGTGCCTTAGGCACTATGCTATCAGAGCTCCCTACCATCTAGAAGTTCTGTAATGACACAGATTTTTTTTTCCCTTTTTTTTGTTTGTAGTTGTCCTCATTTGTCAGTTGGTGTCTCTGGTTCCCTGTTTACAATCTTGTAGGCTTATTTACTTTGGATACTTCCATAGCTCGGTTGGTTTCTGAGTTATATCATCATGTGTGTTAATGGTCAGTTGTTGGCTGTTGTTGCTTCTCTGTCCAAAGGGCTCCCTTCATCTCTTGGAAGGTTGGTCTGGTTTTAAAAAATTCCCTTAAATTCTGCTTATCTGGAAATGTCCTAATTTTGTCATCATATTTGAGGGACAATTTTGCTGGGTACATAAATCTTAGTTGGAAATTTTTCTCTTTCAGTGTTTTATATATACCATCCCACTGTCTTCTTGCCTGCATGGTTTCTGTCAGGAAATCCAAGCTTTGCCTTATTGGTTGCCCATTGTAGGTAACTTTTTGTTTTTCCCATGCTGCTCTCATGATTCTTCCTTTGTCTTTGGTTTTGGTGAGTTTGGTGATGATATGTCTTGGTGTTTTTCTTTTGGGGTCTATCCTTTTGGGATTCGTTGGACTTCCTTAATGGATATATTCTCATCTTTCATCATATCAGGGAAGTACTCCTACAACAAATCTTGGACAATTTTCTCAGTGGTTTCATTTTTCTCTTCCTGTTCCGGAATTCCAATGACACATAGGTTATTCCTCTTGATGGTATCCCACATGATCCTTAGGCTTTTTCATTTTGTTTTGATCTTTTTTTGATTGATCCCTTTCCAAAGCAGTGTTCAGGTATTTGTATTCAATCTCATTAATTCTGTCATCCATTCCATCAATTCTACACTTTTGCCCTTTCAATGTGTTACCTATTTCTGACAATTTAGGATTAATCTTCTGGATTTCTATCTGTAGATTTAGAATCATTTCTAATTTTTCATTTATTTTGTTATTTTGTTCTTGTATTTTCTTCCAAAATTCTTCTAGGGTTTGTCTGTGTTTTCCTTGGTCTGTCTCTCAATCCTTTGAAGATACTTAAAGATAATTCTTTTGAATTCTTTATCAGGGAGTTCCAATGCTGCATCTTCCTCAGGGATGTGTTTTGGGTCTGTATCCTGGTCCCTTGTTTCTCCTGCTTTATCTTGCTGCTTTGTGTGGACTGTGATGCTCTTTTGTCTCCAAGGCATTGTGACATTTTTGTGTTTATAATTAATTTGTGATTATATGTTGGAATGACTTGCCCACAATTTTTGTTTTCTTTGTTTTGTTTGTATGTTATCTATACAGGCAGGGAACTGTGCTGTGCTCCTCTATTCACTAGGTGACAGCACTTATACACTCACCACCTGTCTCCTTTCCTTTGTCAGCCTCTTGTATGTCCTTGCCAACCCTGGCAAAAAGAACCTATTCTTAGGTCTCTGGAATCTGAATTAGAATGCTATGACTTTAAAATCCAAAGTGGTTGCCACTTGTAAACATTCAAAATGGCTACACCCTCAGTCAATTTAAATATTCAAAATGACCACCACTTGTAAACATTCAAAATGGTTGCACCCTCAATCACTTTAAATATCCAAAATGGCTGCCATGTGTAAACAATCAAAATGGCTGCACCCTCTGGACAGCAGAAAGTCCACAGCTCAGCTTGTCTCCCTCCTTGCTGTTTCCCTTCCTAATCATAGGCCACCAGAGCTGCTGTCCCTACAGTCCTTGTTGACTGGGATTGATCTTTAGATCAATTCTCAGGTCCCAATACCACTTGGAAATATTCAGGCTGTTGGTCTTGTCAGAGAAGCTGACAGTCCACAGCTCTGACCATCTCTGTACTAACTGTTTTCATTCAGGTTTTTCCACTAGTTGGTGCCTACCAACTAACATGAATAAGAAATGAAATGGGTGACATCACAACAGAACCAACTGAAATAAAAAGGATAATATCAGGATACTATGAAGAACCGTACTCCAATAAATTTGAAAATCTGGGAGAAATGGGCAGATTTCTAGAAAGATAACACTTACCTAAACTAACACAGACTGATGTGGAAAAGTTGAACAGGCCCATCATAAAAGAAGAAATTGAACAGGTCATAAAAAAATTACCAACAAGAAAAAGTCCTGCCCAGACAGTTGCACGAGAGAATTCTATCCAACATTCAGAGAACTGTCACCAATCCTCCTCAAACTATTCCAAGCCATGAAAATAATGGAATCTTCCCTAATTCATTTTATGAAGCAAACATAACCTTAATATCAAAACCAGGCAAAGCATCACTCAAAAGGAAAACTACAGACCAATATCCCTCATGAATAGAGATGCAAAAGTCTTCAATAAAATCCTAGCCAATAGACTCCAACAAGAAAAGCATTCATTATGACCAAGTGGGGTTCAAATCAGGTACGCAAGGATGGTTCAACATTAGGAAAAAAATCAACATCTTCCACCACATAAATAAAACAAAGAAAATGAGCCACATGATTATATCAATTGATGCAGAAAAAGCATTTGATAAAATCCAGCATCATTCTTGATCAAAACTCTCAGCAAAATAGGAATGAAAGGGTCATTTCTCAACATAATAAAGGGCATCTATGCAAAACGAACAGCTAACATTATTCTCCATAGAGAGAAACTGAAACCATTCCACTTGCAAACAGGAACCAGACAAGAACCTACAGAGTGGGAAAAAATATTTGGCAGTGACATATCTGACAAGGGACTTATCTCTAGAATTTATAGAAAATTCCAACACCTCAAGAACAAAAAGACAAATCATCCAATTAAAAAATGGGCAGAAGACATGAATAGACACTCACCAAAGAGGATATTCAGGTGACCAGCAAACATATTAAAAAATGCTCACGATCATTAGCCATTAGAGAGGTGCAAATCAAAACAACAAGGCAATATGAGATACCATCTTGCCCCAGCACTAGTAGCAAAGTTCAACAAGACAGAAAATAACAAATGCTGGTGAGGATGTGGAGAGTTTGGACTCTTATATACTGCTGAGGGGACTGTAAAATGGTACAACCACTGTGGAAAGCTGTACGGTGATTCCTTGAAAAGTTGGAATTAGAAATACCATTTGACCCACCCATTCCATTACTACATATATATCCTAAGGAAGTGAGAGCCATGGCCATGACAAGAACAGACATATGCACACTCATGTTCATCTCAGCACTATTTATAATAGCCAAAAGGCGGAAACAACCTAGGTGTCCA
The DNA here is from genome assembly GCF_000298275.1 of Orycteropus afer afer. Classification (NCBI taxonomy): domain Eukaryota; kingdom Metazoa; phylum Chordata; class Mammalia; order Tubulidentata; family Orycteropodidae; genus Orycteropus; species Orycteropus afer. The sequence continues at coordinate 1,670,567 of NW_006921600.1, forward strand.
TCAGCTAAGGAATGGATAACCAAACTTTGGTGCATACACACAAGGGAATACTATGCAACCCTAAAAAATAATGTAGAATCTGCAAAACACTGCATCATATGGATGAACTTGGAGGATATTATGCTGAATGAAATAAGTCAATCACAGAAGGACAAATATTGTATTAGGCCATTATTGTAAAAGTCAAGGAACGATTTATCTATGGAAGGAAATTTTCTTTGTTGGTTCCCAGGGGTGGGACAGGATTAGGGAACACTGTTAGATAGGTAGAGATATCTATTGATTTGAGTGAAGAGAAGGGCAATGTGCCAAATGTGAGTGACCAACATGGTGGCATTGAGAAAGAGGGAGATATAGACAGGTGCGTGGGAGGTACAGGCAACAAATATGAACCCTTTTGCACACACAGTACTGCGTTGTCAGTGAAGGCAAACATGGGTATACAGTTGGACAGATGGGTGGACAGGCTGAACTATTTGGTATGTCTATGCAGCAGGGAGTGTACAAGACCATGTATAAGGTTGGCAGACAATTGCTCTACAAGTGTATTAGTATGTTCTGTAAGAATTCACAGGTGTATAGTAGAGCTGACGAGGGACAAAGTTGTGGTCACCTCTTGGGAGCAGCCAGCTACCCAGAGGGAGTGAGTAGTCGATCCTGTGGGTTTGGGACCATAGTTGCAGGGGACATCAACTCAATTGGCATAACATACTACATGAAATATTGTTCCACTTCCTACTTTGGCGAGTAGCAACTGGGATCCTAAAAACTTGAAAGCAGCCATCTAGATGCAACGATGAGTCTCCCTTGTCCAGAGCAACGGAAAATGAAGAAAACCAAAGATTCATGGAAACAATTTGTCCAAGCAACGGGTACACCATGCAATCCTCAGCCTATACAACTATGAGACAAGAAGAACTAGATGGTGCCTGGCTATTGCTGTCAACCATTCGGAGTGGGATCTATGTAGGAGATCCTGGATAGAGAGGGAGAACAACGTGGAACAAAAAAGATCATTTGGGAAAAAAAAAGCAGGGGGACCAGCTTTGCTTGTCTGATAGAGCCTGGAACCACTGAGACTATGGCCCCTAGCTGCCCTTCAGGTCTGGAATTGAACCCACACCTGTGGCTTCCAGCTAATAAAAAATAGGCATATGAGTTTAACATTTACCTGAGGTAGATACACTTCTTGTAGAGAATACTCACGGGAGATAGAAGGGCTGTTTATGCACAGGGAGACAGGTCAGGGGGCAGGAGTGCATGGAGGGATGGAGACAGGGAACAGGTAATTGTTGGGAGGAAGTGTAGGGGAGCTGTTGCATTGGGATAAATTATAGTCAATGACATGAGACAAGCTGTATGTGAACTGCCATATGGAAAGTGAATTTGCTCTGTAAACTTTCACCCAAATCACAATTAAAAAAAAAAAAAAGATGGTAATCCAAAAAAAGATGGTAATCCAACAGAATGTGGAAATCATTGAACAATATCATGAGTATCACACACAAGTAAAATTTTGCTGAAGATAATTCTAAAACGGTTGTAACAGTATGTTGTATTGACAAGGAACTTCCAGAAACTCAAGCTGGATTCAGAAGATGTGGAATAAGGGATATCATTGCTGATGTTAGACGGATCTTGACTGAAAGCAAAGAATACCAGAAAGATGTATAGCTATGTTTTATTGACTATGCAAAGGCATTTGACTGTGTAGATCATAACAAATTACAGATAACATTGTAAAGAATGGGGATTCTATAACACTTAATTGTTCTAATGAGGAACCTGAACACAGACTAAGAGGCAGTTCTTCAAACAGAACAAGAAAATACTACGTTTTAAAATCAGGATGGGTGTATGTCAGGATTGTATCCTTTACCATACTTACTCAATCTGCATGCTGAGCAAATAATCCAAGAAGCTGGAGTATATGAAAAAGAACACAGCATCAATATTAGAGGAAGACTCATTAACAACCTGCAATATGCAGATGACACAACCTTGCTTGCTGAAAGTGAAGATGACTTGAAGTACTTACTGATGAGCATCAGAGACTACGGTTTTCAGTATGGGTGACACCTCAACATAAAGGAAATGCAAATCCTCACAATAAGCAACATCACAATAAATGAAGAAAAGACTGAAGTTGTCAGGAATTTCATTTCACAGGGATCCACAATCAATACCGAAGAATTCTTGACCCAGCAGTCAAAAATCAGACATTGTATTGCACTGGGCAAATCTGCTGCAACGAACCTCTTTAAAGTATTAAAGAGCAAAAATGTCACTTTGAAGACCAAGATGTGCCCAACCTAAGCCATGGTATTTTCATTCATATATACATGTGAAAGCTAGGCAACGAATAAAGAAGACTGAAGAAGAGTTGACGCATTTGAATTGTGGTGTTAGTGAAGAGTACTGAAAATACCATGGACTTCCAGAAGAAGAAATAAAAATGTCCCGGAAGAAGTGAAGCCAGAATCTTCCTCAGAAGCAAGAATAGCCAGAACCAAAGTCTCACCTGCTTTGGTCGTGGTGTCTGAAGGGATCATTCCCTGGAGAAAGATATCACTCTTGGTAAAGTGGAGGGTCAGTATAAAAGTGGAAGACCCTCAAAACAGATAGATTGACACAGTGGCTGTAATGATAGGCTCAAGTACAGCAAGGATTGTGAGGATGACATAGGGCTGGGCAGTGTTTTGTTCCATGTACACAGGGTCAGTACAATTTGGAACTGACTCGACAATACATAACAATAAAAATAATTAGCCAATGGAATTAACTAAAATGCCAAATTATGCTATATATATCAGAAATAAGAAACAAAGTATCATGATTTGCTGATAATTATATGCCTATAAGACCTAAGAAAATCAACTGGTAAAAAAAAAAAAAATTGGACCTAATAAGAAAGTTCAAGAAGCTGTACAGCAGGAAAAATGCACAAGTACAACAAAAATTACTATAGATAAACAGAATCCATTAGAAAACAGAAGGAAAAAAAAAACTTTTTTCAAAGCAATAACATAAAATACATAGGATAAACAAACCTAATAACAAATGTGTGGAATCTATATGAAGAAAATTATAATTTTTATTGTGAAATACAACCTGTTCCTGGAGAAAAAAAACTTCATTAAAATCAAGGAAATGGTAATTAAAAGTGGAATTTCACACCAGTCTGATTGACAAAAAATATTTAAAGTTAACAATAAAGCATGTTGGCAAGAATACAGAGGAACATTGTTGTACACTAAACCTTTCCAACCTTTGGAGAAGCCTGTCTTTGCAGAATAAATTTAAAGATGGACATATCCTACAATTCAAAAATACTTTTATTTCATATGTGCACCAGAAGATATGTGAAAAACTAAAATAACATTCATATCAGTGTAGTTTGTAAAAGGAAAAATGCTGGAACCAACTCAGATTCATCTCCAGTCGAATAGATAAACAAATTGTGGCAAATTTATAAGTAGAATACTTTATATTAGTGAATAAGAATGAAATGCTATGATACACAATGAGTGATTTGCACAGGAGGCTGTGAAAACAAATCAACAACAATGACAACGAAAAGCCACTTATGGTATTATTCACATATTTATATAAAGTACATGAAAGATGGAAAATAAATCATGGTTCAGTAATGAAACATGTAATAAAATTTTAGAGAAAAGCAAAGAAATTATAAATAAATTCAGGATAGTGGTTACATCTAATCAGCAACAGAAATTATAGAATCATATTGAGTTACATACAAAACTTCATAAATAATAGGAATATTATTTGTCTAATACCAGTAGAGAGTTCATTGTATCATCATTTTCATAAATAATATTCTGGTGTTCTCTATCTGCTTGACTCAGAGATAACTTTTTTAAGTATACAATATGTAGAACTGCAAATGTGATACATAAAAGAGTTAATCAATCTAAAATAATAGAAATTCTACAAAAATCCCCAATAAAATAAAATATCAAGTAAATAAAGTGAATAACAAAAATAAGGGAATTGCTAACCATGGAAAAATGATAAGGTAAATGATTCAATAGCTATTTGACAAAAATAGAAAGCTGAATCACCATTATTTAAGAGTAAATTTCAGATCAATGTCTACCATAAAGGGATCAGAAGAAAAATAAGTGATTGTTTAATATTTAGAAGGACTTAATAAGCATATTCTAGGTCAAAAAAAAAAAAAAAAAGGAAGAAGAAAAAGGAAGAAAAATAGTGAAAGATCTTAGCACCTAAGAATTTGAAACTTCTGAATTCCTTCTCTAAAATAATCCCACAACATTAATGGACAAATTGTTAACCAGGGAAAATATTTGCAACATTTGAGATACACCAAGTGTCAAAACTTCATTTCTGGCAATACAGTAAGCGGTAAGTTCAAAGAAGTCTATCTCACCAAAAATGCCAGATAAAAGATTTTAAAATATTTTTAATGCATTTTCAACCTGGAGGAAAATTAAGGGGATTCCTTGGAGGCAAGAATGGCAAAACTCACTACCGTAGAGTCAGTTCCAACTCAAAGCAACCCCTCCCTGGATTTCCGAGGAGGTATCTCTATGGAAGTAGATTGCCCAGTCTTCCCAAAGTATAAATTCAGTGAAGGCAGAAGCCTTATGGAATATATTTATTCATAGAGTTTTATAGTCTGGGTGTAACATAGCACATACTCAGGAAACAGTTACAAATCTTGGACTTGGTCAGAGTACAAAGTTAGGCTAGAGAATCCTGTATAAAACCATGATTCCAGAAGAGTAATATTCTCAGTAGGTGAAGTTGAAAGATCCTCTATTAGGAGACTTTGAGCATAGGTACCTGTGGTTTTGGGTTGAATAAAGAAAAGGAAAACTATCTTTCTGTTTTTTCCTAAACATGAACTTGTGCTGAAGTTTGGACTTGAATTCATACTACTTATGTAAAAACAAACCAAACCAAAATTTAGTTTGCAGTGGTCACAAGTAGGCAGTGTCACTCACCACTTGACAGAACAAAAAATAACTTTCTCTTAAAAAAATGTACTTTAAATGAGGTTTCAAAAAAATTCCCATTGATAAAGTCCCAAAGATGATTAACTCACCATAAAAAAT
>NW_006921600.1:1679764-1681816 GCF_000298275.1 Orycteropus afer afer
AAAAAAAAAAAAAAAAAGACAATAAATTGAAGAAAAGAAGTCATCATGACTGAAAGTCAACAGAATATTAGAGTTCTAAGTTAGACAAATAAAAAAGCCTTCGGGATTATTTATAAGGAATATAAAATAATTATGCTTTGTATATTTAAAGAAACAAAAGAGCACTTAAAGTAAGAAAAATTAATAAGAAACTTTCAAGATTGATCAGGGAGACTTGAAAAAGAATGAAATAAAACATCTATAAAGAAAAATATAGTTGAAAATAGAAACCCCATGTGTTAAAAGCAGAGTACCCACAATTTCTCTGGAGAAAAGGAAAATAGTTCTAATATATGTAAATGGAACTCAGCATAAAGGATCAAATAGAAAATGTTTGAAAATGAAGACAGGCAAAGAAGATCCAACGTAATATAATTAGAATCCTTGAGGTGAGCAAGAAAACAATAGAAAAAAAAATTTAAGAGTATAATTTAAGAATATTTTCCAGAAATAAGAGAAAACATAAATCTACATATTGAAAGGGCACATGATGTGCTTGGAAAAACTGATCCAGAATGATCAGCTCTAAGATATATCCTCATAAAACTATTACTCTTTAAAGACAAATTATTATGTCCAATATTGACAAGTGAATAAAACAGGCTACAAAAAAAATGTATTGTGTACACTTTCACAGTTTGTATGTGTCTATGTGTGATACACACAGAAGTTAGATAGAAACGAAACTGGAAGACAATGTAACAAAATGTTAGCATTGTGATTTTTTATATGTGATTCTCTATTTTCTAAATTTTCTATAATTATGAGTTATTATTATTTAACAATATAAAATGCTACTTTAAAAATAGCATAATAAGCATTCAGTTTAATTGGATTGGAATAAGGCAATGGCAGTATTTGACAAATACTAAAATGAAGAGGATAATCATAATACAGAGAAAGATGGAAGTTGAAATACAAGAAAGCAAAAGGCTTTGTTAAGTTGGTAATAAATGACTGTGCATGCCTGAACACCATGTATGTGTGATTCCTCTCATTAACCTATTGACAAATAGTAAGATGAGGCTGATGGCAGAGTAGAAAATTGTACCTGGAACAAAGATGTTGGACCCAGGTTCATTTTAAGGCATATTTCACAATCAGGCAAGGTAAATTCTGTTGGATTTCAGGATAACATGAGTGGTAAAAGAGGTTTAGTATGTTTCCACTCACTGAAGGATCTATCTCCCTGTAGAAACACACACACACCACCATCATCATCTGAAAAAGTTATCTATGAAAAAACTAGGGACAACTGACAAGCTGTACTTCTTGAATATCCTCTATCTCTGTATCTTTTAACTTTCTTCAAACACATTTGAGCTTATTTCATTGAAATACAACTTTTGTAATATTTACATCAAGGTAATCATTTTATTCAAGCTTGGTCCTCTGTAAGTTTGATCCAGGAGCTAAATCTAAAGGAAGTAGAAGATAATAATTGCTGAGTTAAGAAAACTAGATATGTATTTCATCAATTTCAGCACTGTATTGCGACAGTAACACTTCATAACTTGGTAGGGTTTATACCAGGAATGTAAGTATAGTTCAATATTGGATATATATTGACAGAGGTTATCACCTTAATGGATTAAAGGAGAGAAAATCTATAGTGATCTTTCTTCGTGGTGAACAACTGTTTGATAAAATTCAGTATTTATTTTCTTTTTAAATCTCTTAGTAAAATAGAAAGGTAACAGATTCTTGCCATTTCAAAATAATACTATATTCAATATTTATAATATATAATATTCATATATTGTTTTACAATATAGATTTATAATACAATATGTTGTTGTTGTTGTTGTTATGTGCCGTGGAGTCGGATCCGACTCATAGCGACCTCTCCTTGAGTTTCCGAGGCAGTATCACTACGGAAGTAGATTGCCCCATCTTACTTCCGAGGAGTGGTTGGTGGGTTTGAACTGCCAGTCTTCTGGTTAGCAGTCAAGTGTCTTAGCCACTATGCTACCAGAGCTCCTATAATACAATATATACAACATATACAATATA
>NW_006921600.1:1682201-1683986 GCF_000298275.1 Orycteropus afer afer
GGAAGGTTGGGCAATCCTACTTCCGTAGTGATACTGCCTCAGAAACCTAAGGAGGGTTCGCTATGAGTCGGGGCCTACTCGACGGCAAAACAACAACAACAACAACTCCCATGATTATTTTTTTTCATCATTCTTTAAGTGCTAGGCAGTAAGACCAAAACATGTAAATATGAAGTAAAAATATTTCAAAGAAGGTGAACCAAAAAACCAAACCCACAGCCCTCAATTCTGTTTTGACTCATAGCAACCCTATAAAACAGAGTAGAACTTCCCCATATGCTTTCCAAGGCTGTAATATTTATGGAAGCAGACTGCCACATTTTTCTCACAGAGCAGCTGGTGGGTTTGAAGCACAACTTTTGAGTAGCACCTGAGTTCTTTAACCACTGTGCCACCAGGGCTCCTAAGTAAAAGATAGCAGGTTGAATATATGAGTATTTACAAATTGTATAATTGTCTACCTGGTAAACCCAACCACCAGAAGTAGTAAAAAATTTAATCAAATATAGCATTCTAAAAAGAATAGCTTTCTTATAAATCAATAATAATTTAGACAATAAAGTTAAAGAAAATCCTATTCACAATAGAAATACAAAGTAATGCTTTAAGTACTTTCATGAATTCTAAGGTCAAAGTTAGTCACTTTCTAATGCAAAAGGTCTATTTCCTAATTTTATTGCTGGTCATTGTAAGCCTCTTGATTTTGACAAACCTTCTCCTTTGCCAAGTTAGATCAAAACATCACGAAGAGCTCACAGAAAGAAAAATACTATACTAGGAATTGAGGGCAATAGGTAAGGGGGTTACCTTAAAATCTTCCCACTGATAAGTTAATTGACACTCCAACATCCACAAAACAATAAATTGAGGTCTTAAAAAAAAGAAAGTTTAAGAGCTTTATTGCAAACAAGTAAAGAGATAATAGCTTCTATTTTCTTTGTTAAAGGAACTCTGGTGCTGCAGTGCTTAAGGCATTGATTGTTAACCAGAAGGCTGGCAGTTCAAACCCACCAGCTACTCTGCTGGTGGGGCAATGGAAGATGGAAGATGGGGCAATCTACTTCCAGACAGATTCCCCACCTCAGAAACCAAATGGGTGCTGCTATTGAGTCACAATTGACTCGATGGCAGTGAGTTTTTTTTTTTTTTTTTATCTTTGTTAAATCATGAATTTAAGTTTTATTGTTCTGGATGAGTAATAATTCAGAGAAGACTAGCACATTTTGAATTTTTACACACAAATTTTAAGAGGAGCTTTTCATAAAGTTCATGAATCACATTGGGACTAAAAACTTGCTATATAGAGAAAATGTTACAGGCCAGCTATAAAACCTCTTCTTTTCAAAGAAATATTCTGTCCTCTGCCATAGTATACAGCTGCACATGTAGGGCAAGTATCTTACCTGGGGTAATGTAAATCTTACATACTTCAGAAGGAAATGTTTACCATAGTCTCTTTAGAGCTTTACAGTTATTAACAATCTGATGTAGAGATGTCTCAGTCTCAAACTTAATTTTGTTGTTAAGTGCCATCGAGCCGTTTCCGACTCATAGCGACCACACGCACAGCAGAACGAAACACTGCCCGATCCCGCGCCAGCCCCACAATCCCTGTTGTACTTGAGCCCATCATCGCAGCCACCGTATCAATCCATCTCCTTGAAGGCCTCCCCCTCTTTCGTCGACCCTCCACCCTACCATGCATGACATCCTTCTCCAGGGAACGGTCCCTTCTTACAACATGACCAAAATAGGTGAGATGAAGTCTGGCCATTCTTGCTTCCA
>NW_006921600.1:1684111-1690077 GCF_000298275.1 Orycteropus afer afer
GCCTAAGGCACTTGACTGCTAACCAGAAGGCTGGCGGTTCAAACCCACCAGCCACTCCTCGGAAGGAAGGTTGGGCAATCCTACTTCCGTAGTGATAACTCCCTCGGAAACCCAAGGAGGGGTCGCTATGAGTCGGGGCCGACTCGACAGCATATAACAACAACAACAACAACATGCTTTTTTGTAAAACTCTGTCCTATCATGTTTGCTCATTACTCAAATGAAATATTTTAGAATCAAATGCTAATTTAGCACATAGATTAATAATTATAGACTAACATAATCATACCTAATCTTTCAAAACTTTTGGATACATCACTGCACATATTTTCATTCACAAATTAAAATTCCAATCAGAAACTCCTGAAGCCATTTTTAAAGCTATACTGAAGAGTTCTAAAACAACTAAAAAATCTATCAAAATGAAAACAGTAATGAAAAAAGCAAAGATAGCATAAATTCATACATCTTAACATTACATATCTAAATTATCCTTTGAGCAAATATTATTTAATAAATAATACAATATAATATTTTGCTCTGCTTCATATTCTTAAATGGATCATAGAACACTGTAATTTTGTAATCTATGTGTACACAAATATATGCATATCCAAATAAATCTATGCTTTATTTATTTATTTAGAGAAATATACTTTTCCTGAAGCCTACTGACATCAGGAACACTAACACAAGGATAATCACATGAGGAAATCAAAGAACTTCAGTCCTTGATGTCTTGTGAAAGAGGGAGAAATTTAAACTGAATATTTGATTATTGAAGGCCATCCTCATAAGCAAAATATTTTCCCTCAATTACACATAATTATTTAATTGTTTACATTTACTAATGAAATGAAACAACTCAAAACAAACAACTGTAAGTGTTTGTTTTTCAGCAAATGCATAATCATCAATCAACATGTGGAAAGATTCTTAAAATTATATGAAGCTGGTCTGTTTAAACAGAAAGGCATATTTTATTCCAATCAATGCATAAAAGTAAAATTATCCATAACTGAGGCATGTTTCTCTGCTGTACAGTTCAGCTGTAATGATCCCCACACACTGCACTTGCACATCAATTATGATAATCATAATCACGGTCGTTAAGCTGAATGTTCATTATTATCAGGATGCTGGTGACAGCAGATTCAATCACCGGGTCCAATGGGCAAGCAGTCACAGTCCCACCCAAGTTTCTGCAGACAGCGATGTGCCACATTAAATCTATGATGTGTTCCACATCCCACTCCATTCCAAAAGCTGTAGACGGTAAAGGTCAACTTTATGTTCTGTGCAATATGCTTAGGTTCTCTAAATTAATTCTTTAGAGTACTGGGTATTTTTATGCTTTGTAGCTTATAAAATTCTGTTTAGGACTAAAATGCACATGAAAATAACAACAAAGAGGCCGCTCTACTGTAGTAATTCACCTATAATAAGGTATATGAGAAAAGGCTCTAACAATGTGAACCATCTTAGAGAGGCTCTTCCTCAATTTTTCAAAGGAAAAACATGAACATTAAAATCAGTTGTCTAAAATGCATATGAACTCATTCCAATTCAGATTAAGTCTAAGGACTACCATTTCTGCTTCAGTAAATATGAGCATATGTGAAAGTTTTGACAATCCAAAGAATGTTTTTAGTATACTGAATTTTTTATTGTCTAATTCTTTTAGACCTACCAAGATAGATTAAATTTAGTGACTTAGTGGCAAACTCTCTTGACTTAATTTCACCTCTATTTTAAATATTGGGATAAGCACTGAATTTATAGATACAAAATATTCATCCAAATTTAAAAATTATGGCCATATAAGACAGACTTAGACTTTTACAATTTAACTTGAAATGTTTTAAAAATAAATTTAAGTGCTACAGCATGTACATTATTTTATTCTTGAGTTCTACACTTTAAAGAAAAACAGTACATGTTATTTTTTATCACTGATTTCCATAATTTCAGGAAATAGTAATATAGTTGGTGACTTTGTACTTTCTTTGTATAGTGTACTTCAGATCAAGAACATTACTAAAAATAATATATGAATTCACACTTGATATATGTGAATGTGATTAGAGAAAAGGTATTTATTTATATACTGATGTCTGATTTTTCTCTCAACTGAAACTCTTTAACACAGCTCTATTAAAATCATTTGAAAACTACAACCTCCATGCTTAAGATGATAGACGAGAAATTTAGCCACTTAACAATCTTAAGACATGATGGAAAAGGTAGAGACAGGAGCCAAATATACTTCATTGAGCTATTTCTTGATTGAAATGAATCTATGGCACTCAACTAAATCCTATGTGCCTTTGTTTAGTGTTTCTGAGTGGCTTCTGACTGATTGAGATCCTACAGGACCAAATAGAACTGCCTCCATAAGGTTCCAAAGGCTGTAATCTTTAAGGAAGCAGACTGCCACATCTTTCTCACATGGAGCAGCTGGTGAGTTTTTACCACTGACCTTAACCACTAAGCAAACAGGGAATATTTTTATGTGCATTTCAATATGTATAAATAGTCTATTTTCCCAAAGAAGAACCATAATACCAAGTCATCCTTTTCCTTCTTCACCATTTAAACTTAAAATTCCAGATTCCCTAAAACTATCTTTAATCTACTTATTATGAGTAAGTTGGAGCTTCCAATTTCCAAGATCAAGAAATAAAGTTTTATAAAAATAAAGAAAAATAAACATGTTTTTAGGAACTTACTTAATTCAAATCTCACCCAAGTCACTTAATGTCAAATCAAATCATAAGATATTTTTAAATATTTTAATAATTCCATGATTTTATATACAATCAATAAAATGATGACCTCTTTATCATGCAGATTATACTAACCACACAGAAGGGATAAATTGTTTATTTAATACAGTTTACTTGAGATCAGAAGGAAAGAAAGAAAACGAGGAGGAAGGTATGAATTAAAATTTTAATTTAATATTTTCTACAGTCTTGTGTATGCCTAGGAGGACAAATATATCAGACAGTATTTCACTGCTACTCATAAGGTTTTCACTGGCCAATTTTTCCAGAAATGGATGGCCCCACCCTTCTTCCCATTTGACTGTGTGGATCATGACAAATGTGGATAACATTGCAAAGAGTAAGAATTCCACAACATTTAATTGTGCTCATGAGGAACCATTGCAGAGACCAAGAGGCTGCTGTTCAATCAGAACAAGGGGATACTGCATGGTTTAAAATCAGGAAGGCTGTGTGTCTGGGTTGTATCCTTTTCCCATACTTATTGAATCTGCATACTGAGCAAATAATCCAAGAAGCTGGACTGTATGAAGAACACAGCATTGGGACTGGAGGAAGAACCATTAACAACCTGCAATATGCAGATAATATAACCTTAATTGTTGAAAGTGAAGATGACTTGAAGCACTCACTGATGAAAATCAAAGACTACAGTCTTCAATATGGATTACACATCAACATAAAGAAAACAAAAATCCTCACAAGTGGACCAATAAGTAACATCACAATAAATGGAAAAAATATTGAAGTTGTCAGGGATTTCATTTTACTTGTATCCACAATCAACACCCATGGAAGCAGCAGTCAAGAAATGAGACGTGATATTGCTTTGCACAAATCTGCTGCAAATGCTCTTTAAAATTAAAAAAAAAAAAAAAAAAAAATGTCAATTTGCTAAGGTGCATCTGACCATGCCATGGTTTTTCAATCACCTTATATGCACATAAAAGATGGATGGTGAATAAGGAAGATCAAAGAAGAATTGATGCATTTGAATTATGGTGTTGGTGAATAATATTGAATATATCATGGACTGCCAAAAGAACAAAAAAAGCTGTAAGAAGTACAACCAGAATGGCGAGACTTTGCCTCACATACATTGGACACATTATCAGGAGGGACCAAGCTCAGTAAAGTACTGTCAGTAAAAAAGAGGAAGACTCCCAATGATGTGGATTGACACAGTGGTTGCAACAATGGGCTGAAATAAGCAACAACTGTGAGGATGGCACAAGACTGGGCATGTTTTTTTCTATTTTATATGGGGTCTCTATGACTCAGAACTGACTCAATGGCACCTAACAACAACAACCAGTATAAGACATCTTAATATTTTCCCAATCTAAAAAGGTTTATGTAAGAGCTAACAACTATTATTATGGAATCAGATTTTGAAATGTTCATGTACTTCATTTCCTTCTACATCATGCTTTTTGATTAATGTTTTAGAATTCTGAAGGCTTTATTGAATCCCTAATTCTTGCAAGGAGTGCTCATGTAGACTATTTTATTAATTTAGGCCATTTCAAAGTTTTGATCTAAGCCAAAACTAAGTAAAATATGCTAAAGATATAAAACATATTATAATAAATCATAGGGATTGAATTTTTGGAAGTGCCATAATGTATAATGGTGGTTACACTAAATGGTTTTATTAAATTAAGGTTTCTTAAGAATATTCTTAGACAGATTCAAAAAGGAGTCTCATCAGTAATCACCACGCTATTTCCCTCCAGCATCTTAGTGCTTGAAAAACTAGGTACAGCAGTTTGAATTAGGGATTTTGGTGCTCTGAACAGCTCACTGAATCAGAGTGCACCAAACACAGAGGAGTAGAATTAGAGGAAAGGCACAGGGAAAGAAATTAAAGAAGATCTATCTGGCAGAAAGCGGACAGGCAGCCGAAAAAGGCCATTAGAGACTTCCCTGGGGGAGTGACCAGCAGGCAAGAATGGCCACCCGAGACCTCCCTGGGCCAAGGCAGAAGACATCCCATATCAGTATACCCATGAGATGAAACAATATAAGACTCATTGGAATTCCAGAACAAGAAGAGGTGAAAAAGACCACTGGGAAAATTGTGGAAGACATGCTAACATAAAACTTCCCCCATATCCTGAAGGAAGGAAAGATATTTGTCCAAGAAGCTCTTAAATCCCACATGAGATAGATCCCAAAAGAAAAACATTGAGGCATATTATAATCAAACTTTCCAAAACCAAGGACAAAGAAACAAAATTGAGAGCTGCCCAGGAAAAAAGAAATATTACTTATAATAATCAAACAGTTAGGCGGAGCTCTGATTACTCAGCAGAAACTATGCAGGCAAGAAGGCAATGGGATGGCATATATAAAACACTGAAGGAAAATAACTTCCAACCAAAAATCCTATATCAAGTCAAATTATCCATCAAATATGAAGGCAAAATCAAGGCATTCTCAGATAAACAGAAATTAAGGGACTTTGTGAAAACCAGACCAACCCTACAAGAAATGCTTAAGGAAGTCCTTCTAATAGAGAATCTACAACAGAGATCAACAAAACCAGGATACATGTCATCAACACTAAAGCCAAATCAGAAATAGATACTCAAAATAAGACCATAAAACATTATACCTTAAAAACCAAGGAACTCAATCAGCACACAACAACAGCAACTAACCTATCAGAGGGAATAATACTTCTAGGTACAGACACTCAAATAGAGAGGAAAACATGACAATGTCTTCACAGCATGCACTGTTCTAAAAGGGTAGAGACAAGAATATACTCCAAAGTAACCACAGAGAAAAGTAACAATTCTTCTAAGCAAATCCAGAAGGAAGGAAAACATACGGGTTTAATAAGCACAAAACCAACTATAAAGAAGAAAAGGGAGAAAGCATTAGCCAACAAACTGAACTCAGAACAGAAATGTATATGGACCAAGGACACACCAATGACACGACAAAAAAACACAATAGAATGACACCAATTTATTCACACCTATCACTAATTACACTCAACATGAATGGACTAAATGCACCTATCAAAAGAAAGAGAGTGACAGACTGGATAAGAAAAGAAGAACCATCGATATGCTGCCTACAAGAGACCCATCTTAGACACAAGATAAAACAAATTAAGAGTTAAGGAATTAAAAAAAAGTATACCAGGCCAATGGAAACCAAAAAGGGCAG
>NW_006921600.1:1701960-1702578 GCF_000298275.1 Orycteropus afer afer
ATTATCTTCTGTGTCTGTGTTAATTGATTTCCCTTTTCTTTGTTGAAGAGGGTCTGTGCAATCCTTCTGCCTAGTCCGCCATCTTGCCCTGCCTCTGTGAAAAACTTCTTAAGAGACAAGGAGAGACATTATATGATGCTGAAAGAGTCAATTGACAAAGAAGATGTTACAAAAATAAATATTTATGCACTCAATGAAAGTGCTCCAAAATACGTGAAGCAATATTAACTGAGTTAAAAGGGATAATAGACAATTCTATAACAGTAGTAGGAGACTTTAACACACCACTTTCAAGGAGGAACAGGTCAACTGGAAAAAACTCAACAAGGATATAGAAGAACTCAACAGTACAATCAACCAACTGGAACTCATAGACAAATACAGAGCATTTCACCCAACAAAAATAAAATTCACATTTTTTTCCAGTGCACATGAATCCTTCTCCAGAATAGACCATATGCTAGGACATAAAACAAGTCTCAATAAATTCAAAAGCACTGAAATACTGCAAAGCATCTTCTCTGACCACAATGCTATAAAACTAGAAATTAGTAATAGGAAGAGCAAGGAAAAAGCATTAAACATATGGAAGCTGAACAACTCACTGTTCAAAAACTA
>NW_006921600.1:1704598-1705856 GCF_000298275.1 Orycteropus afer afer
TGCATCAAAAGATTTCGTCAAAAGGGTAAAAAGAGAACCTACAGATTGGGAGAAAATATTTGCCTTTGACATATTTGACAAAGGACTTATCTCCAAAATCTACAGAAAACTTCAACACTTCAACACCCAAAAGACAAATAACCCAATTCACAAATGGACAAAAGATTTGAACAGACACTTCACCAAAGAAGATATACAAGCAGCCAACAGACACATGATAAATTGCTCATGATCATTAATCATTAGAGAGATGCAAATCAAAACAACAATGAGATATCTCACCCCAGCAATAATAGCAAAGTTCAACAGATCAGATAGTAACAAATGCTGGCGAGGTTGTGGAGAGATTGAAACCCTTGTGCACTGCTGGTGGCATTGCACAATGCTACAACTATTGTGGCAAATGGTATGGTGTTTCCTTAAAAAACTGAAAATAGAAGTATCATTTGACCCAGCAATTCCATTACTAGGAATATATCCTAAAGAGGTGAGAGATAGCACACGAACAAACATATGTACACCTATGTTCACTGCAGCAAAATTCACCATAGCAAAGAGATGGAAACGACCTAAATGTCCATCAACAGATGAGTGGATAACCAAATTATGGTATATCCACACAATGGAATACTATGCCACATTAAAGAACAATGAGGGATACCCAAATCATCTCGCAATGTGGATGAACCTGGAGGACATTATGCTGAGTGAAATAAATTAATCGCCGCAGAAGGACAAGTACTGTGTGAGCCCATTACTGTAAAAAGACAGAGAAGGGTTTGCTTGGGAAAGGGAACTCACCTAGTAGGTTACCGGGATGAGGAGGGAAGGGGAGGGATTAATTTTGGGCTAGTTGGGGCTTACCCACTGACATGGGTAGGGGGAGGGATATATGGGAAGGATATATGACCACCATAATAACATTGGGAAATGAGAGGACACCAAATTGTACACATAAGAGATAGATGACAGATGCTATACCAACCAATGTGTCCACAATGCCACATTGCCATTAACACCAAACACTAGGCTATACAGATAAACACATAAACACCTGAGATGATCAGACAGGCATCAGTGAACTGTAGACCAAGGATAGATTCAGCTGAGGTTAATCTTGCACAGACACCAGTGATACAAAATACCTGCAGTCCTTACAGAAACAATAGAAGACAGACACAGAGTAATCCCTCACAGACATCTAGACACTATGGGAGAGAGATCCAGTAGATCTACTAGCTCAGGACCATAGTACTGG
>NW_006921600.1:1707141-1710274 GCF_000298275.1 Orycteropus afer afer
ACACACACACACACACACAAAGGGCATTTAGAAGCAATCAGCCCTAGGACACGACGGCCCTTGAGATCAGAAGAACTAGATGTTGCCTGCCTACCAATGCCAACCACTCAGGAAAGGATCAAATCTGGAGATCCTGGATAGAGTGGGAGGGAAAACGTGAAACATAATCCAGAAACTCAATAATGACCAGAATTACTGGTCAGATGAAATCTGATGAGACTCCCAATACTATGGCCCTGGAATACATTCTGCACCTGGAATAAAATTCAACCCCAGGTGCAGGCTCTCAGCCCAATAATTAACAAGATGTACATGCAGATCACTCAACCCAGGATGACGCATCCACATACTCAATGGTAATACATCCCTTACAGCAATAGACCATGGGACACCAGAGGACCAACACTCAAACTGAGGAAATGCAGGACAAACAGGAGTGCATAAATATGACGGGCACAGGGGGAGGGTTGCAGGGTAAGGAGGGGAGGAGGAGACTGGGTTAGTGTCGGATATGGCGAATGGGGAATGAAACTAAATGTACGCGTTACATTGAACGTAAAACAAGGTCTTAAAAAAAAAAGAATATTCTTAGGCAATAATATGTTTATCTTCTGTATTTTTCAAACACTTCATTTTTTTCTATGTATAGGTATAGCACAAATATAAATGTGTAATTAGGTAATGTATGTGTAAATATATATGTGTGTACATATATAACATGTTATATATATATATATATATATATATATATATATATATATATATATATGTTTTCTATATAGCATATGAATGTTAACTAAGGAGACCTGGTGGCATAAGGGTTAAGCATTTAGCTGTTAACTGAAAGGCTGCAAATCGAACACATCCAGAAACTCCAGAAGAAAAGACCTGGCGATGTACCCCTGTAAAGATTACAGTTTAGAAAAGTATACAGGGCAGTTCTACTTTGTCAAATGGATCTTTATGAGTTGAAAGCACCTAACAACAACATGTGTCACATATATACACATATAACATATATACACATATAACAGATTTATTGCTACATACAGCATATGAATATATAGCATATGTATGTCACATATATGAGCTCTGGTGACATAGTGGGTAAGGCGTTTGGCTGCTAACCACAAGATCAGTGGTTCAAACCCACCAGCTGTTCCACAGGAGGAAGATGAGACAATCTACTTCCATAAAGATTTATAGCCTTTTCCAATGGGGTCAGAATCAACTCAATGGCAGTGGATTTGGTTTTTGATGGGCATATCATATATACAGGAGCTCTGGTGGCGTAGTGCATAAGGCATTTGACTGCTAACCAGAAAGCTTGCAGTTCAAACCCACCAGCCACTCCTTGGAAGGAAGGTTGAGCAATCTACTTCCGTAGTGATACTGCCTTAGAAACCCAAGGAGGGGTTGCTATGGGTCAGATCCAACTGGATGGCAGTGAGGTTTTTTTTTTTTTTTTGGTATCATATATACACCTCACACAAGAAACACATATATTAATATGTCTATATGGCACTTGAATGCTAACCAGAAGGCTGGCGGTTCAAGTCCACCAGCCACTCCTCGAAAGGAAGGTTGGCCAATCTACTTCCTTAGCGATACTGCCTCTGAAACCTAAGGAGGGATCACTGTAAGTCAGGTCTGCCTGGACGGCATATAACAACAACATATGACATATACATGAGTACACACAAATATAACACGATATGCATGTTACACACATGTATGTTAATTATAAATTGTGATCTATGTTTGTCACACATACATATACCGAGAGAGTGAGAAAGCTAACACTGATCTCTATGGCTGAGAGTTAGGTATCTTAACTCCATTCTGTGATCACAGATTCAAACGCTTCCTCTGGCTGGCTTGCCAAAAATCCAGGCCTGATCATAGGTTATCTAAGCCGTAAAGCATGAAAGTACAACACTGAAGGAAAAAAAAATAAGTAATACTCTCCTACTGACAAGCAGCATCACTTTTATATAAAACAGCTATAAGTAATTTTGTAAGCATGAAAGTCTCAATTATAAATATTTATATTTTCTGTAATCAATTTAGTTTTATTATTTAAAAATGAAGACCATTATCTCACCTTGCCATTGATCCATTTCTTAGGATTTTCATCCCGGAAATGTTGATGTCCATAAGAATCAGCACGATACTTACTTGATGAACGTATGGATGGTATATATTTTTCATTTTTATGGTATGAAGAAAATGGCAAAAACCTGAAAGATACAATGGTTAGGTGATATTTTTAATTTAATATCTAGAGATATTTGAGTTTTAAAAATCAGGATTTAGAGAAGTTGTGTAGTATAGTGAAAATGATACATGGTTTGAATCGGAATACTTGAATTCCACACTTCAACCTGTACCATTTACTATCTCTGTCACTGTACTTTCATAAACGTTCATTTCCTATTCTGAAAATGGAGATAATAAAACTTTCTTCAGAAAATTTTTGTTAGGCTCAAATATTTTGTAAATAAAAATCCCAAAACCAACTTCATCACCATTGAGTCAATTCCAACTCACAGTGACCTTATAGAACAGAGTAGAACAGCCCCACAGGGTTTCCAAGGCTGTAATCTTTACAGAAGCAGACTGCCACATATTTCCCTTGTTAAGTGGCTAATGGATTCAAACCTTTCAGGTAGCAGCTAAGCACTTAACCACTGAGCCACCAGAGCTCCTCCTTATAAATACTGACAATGTCAAATATTAAAATTATTAATTAATTATGCTAAATAATTCAAATTTTATATGTAAGGAAAATGTTCTTAATTTTTAAAAATAGTATCTTCCAAAAAACAAGGACAGATATATAGGAAACGCTCACTGAAACTGATTTTCTTCAAATCTTATCATGAAAAATGGAGGCATTTTAGGTAAAAGTTATGAATAACAGGCTTTCAAATCAACTAGACATGTCCCATCTCAACTTGTGCTTGCTGGCTGTGTTATTTCATGTAAGTTAGCTGATTTCTAGAGACCTTATTTCCATATAGAGTTGTTTTGGAAGAAGCCTTGGTGGGGCAGTAGTTGAGAACCTGGCTACTAACTGAAAGGTCAGCAGCTCAAACTCACCTGTTAACGAGGAGTGAACAACTTAATATAT
>NW_006921600.1:1710416-1711495 GCF_000298275.1 Orycteropus afer afer
AGTGCTAACAGCAGAGGTAAAAGTAGTAGCAGCTTGTGGTTGCGGCTATCTTCATCATTATCATCATCATCATTAGTATATAGGTATTATTATGATCGAGGAGCCCTGGTGACACAGTGATTAAAGTGCTTGGCTGCTAACCAAAAAGTGGGCAATTCGAACCCATCAGCCACTCCATGGGAGAAAGATGTGGTAGTCTATTTCCATGAAGATTTATAGGCTTAGAAACCTTAGGGGGCAGTTCTACTCTGGCCTATAAGGTAGCTATGAATTGGAATTGACTTGATGACAGTGGGTTTGATTTGCTTTTATTATGATGATCAACATGAAATAAAAGAATCTTCTAAAATCCATATAAACTATCACAGAACATCAAAGATTGGTATAATCTGGTGAATTTTTCAAATCCCTACCCAAAATAGGGAGCTCTGGTGGCATAGTGCCTAAGGCACTTTACTGGTAACCAGAAGGCTGGAGGTTCAAACTTACCAGCCACTCCTCGGAAGGAAGATGGGGCAATCTACTTCCGTAGTGATACTGCCCCAGTAACCCAAGGAGGGGTCGCAATGAGTCGGGTCCGACTTGACAGCACATAACAACAACAACAGCAACCCAAAATATACTGAAATTAGAGTGGAGGAATAACAAAGTTATACATCCACAAGAAGAAAGTGGACAGAGGAGGAGAGACAGCAGATGAAAATGTCAACAAAATTTTGGCAAATGAAAAGGAGATGAAAGAGTCATAATTGATACAGCAGACTTAAGAAAATCAAAATTTAGGTGCCAAAAGAGAGAGGCTAATGAGAAATAAGCTGACTTGGCCTGCAGAAATGTAGGAAAGCTCAGGACTGAAGTCATCAGTCACTGCAGAAAAAAATAGTGAGAAATGAAGCTTAAAAAGGATTACAAGTCGATGTAAGGAGTAATGACATTCTCAACACCTAAACCCAATCCATGTCGCTATACTGTTGTTAGCTGTAGTGAAGTTGGTGCCCAATTCATGGCGATCCCATACACAATGGAAGGAAATGTTGACAAGTGCTGTGCCATCCCCATGATCCATTGGGCATAGGATT
>NW_006921600.1:1712829-1713282 GCF_000298275.1 Orycteropus afer afer
ATCTTGTTTCATTTTTCTGCAAATGGATCTCCAGTTTGGGCATAGGATTCTTTTGATACACAGTTTTCACTGACTGATTTTTGGAAGATCACCAGGCCTTTCTTCTCCGTGCAGCCATTTTAGGAACTTATCTTCCGAAAAATTTATAACAAAGAGCTCTGGCCTTCAGGAAACAGCTCAGAGTGAGGTACCAAATGGAACATAATGTTTTAATTCAAAGTCTATCTGTTGAACTCTTCCCTAGCTCATCTCTAAGTTAAGTGGAAGTGGAACTTAAATCCCTAGGAGGGTCAATTGCATTTTCTTGGAAGATACAGAGTGTTCTTGGAGAAAACATTTCAAATAACAACCTTTGAGATTTTTTAAAAATGCATTTTATTGAAATATATGCATTTATGTACAGTGAAATACACAAAACTAAAGTGACACAGGTCAATGCTTTATTTTATTTTA
>NW_006921600.1:1713767-1736445 GCF_000298275.1 Orycteropus afer afer
AACAACAACAACAACAACATTCCATTGTGTGTAAACCATCCAGTTTAGTTATCCACTTTTCTGTTGATGGGCATATAGATTGTTTCCATCTTTTTGCTATTGTAAATAGTGCTGCAATGAACATGGGTGTGCATATATCTGTTACTGTCCTGGCTCTCACCCCTCTAGGATATATACCTAGTAATGGGATTGCTGGGTCAAGTGGTATCTCTAATTCCAGCTTTCTAAGAATTGCCATACTGCTTTCCACAGTGGTTGTATCACTTCACAGCCCCACCAACAGTGTATGAGAGTCCCAAACTTTCCACATCCCTGCCAGCATTTGTTATTTTCTGTCTTGCCATCAGTGCATAGGTGAGATGGTATCTCATTGTTTTGATTTGCATTTTTCTGATGGCCAATGATTGTGAGCATCTCTTTATGTGTTTCTGGACACCTGAATATCCTCCTTGGTGAAGTGTCTATTTATGTCTTCTGACCATTTTTCAATTGGATTGTTATTCCTTTGCTGTTGAGGCATTGGAGTTTTCTATAAATCTTAGCGATAAGTCATTTGCCAGATATCGACAAGTATGAATTTGTTGCTATCATTTTGTTATGTGCTTTTTCGTGGTGTTGATTTCTTTGTTCTGTATAATTTTCTGTGCTGAGCTCGTTTTGTTTATGAATCGTGTTATCACTTCCTTCATTGCTACTGTTTACTATTTGCTAAATATTTGTGCTCGTCCTCTTTTTTATTTTCATGTGAAGGTTTATCATTTTTCTTTGAGGTTACCCTGTGATTTAGAGTTTTCTTTCCTAGTTTAGAACTGTCCATTCTATCTTGTAGTTGTCTTAACTTCCCTACCATTTAGAAGCTCTGTAACTACACAGTTTTTTTCCCTCTTTTTGGTTTGTAGTTGTCCTCATTTGTCAATTGATGTATCTAATTCCCTGATTACAATCTTGTAGGCTTATTTACTTTGGATTCTTTCATAGCTGGGTTGGTTTCTGGATTATGTCATCATGTGTGTTAATGATCAGCTGTTATTGGCTGTTGTTGCTTCTCTGTCCAAAGGGCTCCCTTTAGCATCTCTTATAGGGTTGGTCTGATTTTAACAAATTCCCTTAATTTCTGCTTATCTGGAAATGTCCTAATTTCACCATGATATTTGAGAGACAATTTTGCTGGGTACATAATTCTTGGTTGGAAATTTTTCTCTTTCAGACTTTTATATATACCATTCCATTGCCTTCTCCCCTGCATGGTTTCTGATGAGAAATCCGAGCTTATTCTTATTGGTTGCCACTTGTAGGTAACTTTTTGTTTTTCCCGTGCTACTTTCAGGATTCTTTCCTTATCTTTGGTTTTGTTGACTTTGATGATGATATGTTTTGGTGATTTTCTTCTGGGGCCTACCCTGTTTTGGGGTTCGTTGGACTTCGTGAATGGATATATTCTCATCTTTCATCACACCAGGAAAATTCTCTTCCAACAAATCTTGACAATTTTCTCTATGATTTTATTTCTCTCTTCCTGTTCTGGAATTCCAATGACACGTAAGTTATTCCTTTTGATGGTATCCCACATGAACCTTAGGCTTTCTTCAATTTGTTTTGATCTTTTTTCTGATTGTTCCCTTTCCAAAGAAGTATTGAGGTATTTGCCTTCAATCTCACTAATTCTGTCTTGCATTGATTCAATTCTACTCCTTTGCACATTCAATGTGCTATTTCTGAAAATTTATAATTAATATTATGGATTTCTGTGTGTAGATTTTGTATCATTTCTAATTTTTTTTAATGTCATTTTGTTCTTGTGTCTTTCAAATTTGTTCTAGGGTTTTCTCTGTGTTTTCAATTTTGCCAGTGTTTTCCTTGATCTATCTCTCGATTCATATAAGGTACCTAAATATAATTCTTTTGAATTCCTTATCAGGGAGTTCCAATGCTGTATCTTCCTCAGGTATGCATTTTGGGTCAGTATCCCAGTTCCTTGTTTCTCCAGCTTTATCTTGCTTCTTTTTGTGGACTGTGATGCTCCATTGTCTCCAAGGCTTTGTGACCTTTTTGTGTTTATATTTAATTGGTGGTTGTATGTTGGAGTGACACTTGCCCACAATTTTCATTTTCTTTGTTTTGTTTGCATGTTATCTCCATAAGTAGGGTACTGTGCTGTGTTCCTCTATTTGCTAGTTGGCAGCACTTATACACTTACCACCTGTCTCCTCTCCTGTTGTCAGCCTCCCATATGTACCTGCTGTCCTTGACAAACAGAGACTATCCTTAGGTCCCTGGAATCTAAATGAGAACGTTGTCATTTTAAAATAAAAAATGGCCACCACTTGTAAAGATTCAAAATGGCTGCACCCTTGGTCACTTTAAATATCCAAAATGGCCACTGCTTATAAACAATCAAAATGGCTGCACCTTCCAGACAGTCAAAAGTCCACAGCTCAAGTTGGCTCCCTTCTTGCTGTTTCCCTTCCTAGTCATTGGCCACCAGTGCAGTCATCCCCGCAGCCCTTCATGACCAGGACTGATCTTTAGGTCAAGCCTCAGGTCTCAACACCACTTGGAAATATTCAGGCTGTTGGTCCCATCTAGGGTTGTAGCTGACAGTCTACTGCTCTGACTGTCTCTGTACTCACTGTTTTCATTCAGGTTTTTCCACTAGTTAGTGCCTAATCCACTTCTGTATCCTTCCTTTCAAAGCTCAGG
This sequence comes from Orycteropus afer afer, assembly GCF_000298275.1. NCBI lineage: Eukaryota > Metazoa > Chordata > Mammalia > Tubulidentata > Orycteropodidae > Orycteropus > Orycteropus afer. The sequence goes on from NW_006921600.1 coordinate 1,716,468, forward strand.
GCTCCAGATTATCTTCTGTCTCTCTGTCAATTGGTTTCTCCTTTCTTTATTGAAGAGGGTCTGTGGAGCTTGTCTGCCTATTCTGTTATCTTACTGGAAGTCCACTTGAGATTTTTTTAATTAAAAGGTTATATTGCAATGAAGTCTAGCCATCAAAAACCCACTCCCACATACAAATACACTTTCCAATCTTATTTTTAGAATCATCTTATATATACATATATATATTTATAATATATATATTTTAAATTATATAATATATATATATATATTATATACATTATTTTCATGGCCCTGATTACCATCCCCAACAGTAAGAAACTCTCCTCCACTCTGCTCCCCATGACTGCTCCCTCCCTGTGCCCCTCTCATCCATGTATCCGTCCGTCCGTCTAGCCTTCCCTCTATGTGAGTTCTACCTCTCTGGTGTCTCATGGCTGATTGATCCAAGTGGTGCGTCTCCCTAGAGTAAGTGGGTGCATTGACCTGGGGTAGGTGTTCTGTATGTGGGTCTTTCAACTGTTGGGCTGAGAGCCAATCCATGTAAGTGAGTCCATTTCTGAAGGGTTCTGAAGGGTAACCCAGGGTCATAGTTTGTGGGTTCCACCAGTCTCTGGCCAGTAATTCTGGTCATTATTGTATTTTTGAATTTTGTTCCACATTTTTCCTCCTACTTTAACGAGGATCTCCAGGATTGATTCCTTTCCAAGTGGTTGGCATTGGTAGCTGGGAACCATTGTTTCTTCTGGTCTTGGGTCATGGAGGCTGAGGTTCTCATGGTCTATCTTATCTTTGGACTAATTGTTTCCAGATGACTTTGATTTTCTTCACTCTTTGCTCCAGTGGAAAGGAGACCAATAGTTGCATCTTAGATGGCCCCTCAAAAGCTTTTAAGATCCCAGTTGCTACTCACAAAAGTAGATTGTAGAACAAAATTGTTATGAACCATGTGTGCCAACTGAGCAGGATGTCCCCTAAGACTATGGTCCCAAGCCCCCAGGCCTGGTGATTCTCTCTCACAAGATATTTGGTTGTCTCTGCAAACTTACTCCATGCAGTCTTCTGTTGCTTCAGTAATGTATGTACCTAATTTTGTAGAACAGGTGCATATGTAAGAGTATCCATAGCCAAATCTATCCTTGGTCTATGGTGTATTCCTGTTCACCTACCCCCACCTGCTCTTCTCACCTGTCTATGCATTAATCCATAGTCTGGTATTTGGTGCTAGAGATACTGCAGTGTTGTGCCTATAATAGTATTTGCCTGTGTTGTCTATATCTTTTGTGTACATTTCAGTGTCTTTCCTTAACCCAATGTCACCACATTGGTCACAGACTCTTTTCATACCATTCCTCCCCTCACCCAAATCAACACATATATATTAATCATCTTTTATATATTAAGAATGTACCACCAATAGGGGAAAACGACTAACATGAAAGAAAGACCAAACCTAGAGGAATCAGACATAATTGAGGAAAGAGGTATAGACTCCAGAAATGTTCAATTAATATAATCAAAGATACTGTATCAATGGAATAAGAATTGGATGTTATTTAAAATAAAAGTAACATTTAGAAAAAAAGAGCAAGCTCTGGGAAATTGAAAAAATATAGCAAGGTGAAGCATTTCATGAAAGTATTCAAAGATAAAGCCAAGGAAATATTACAGTATATAAAACAAAAAGACAAAAAGATGGGAAACAGGAGAGAAAACAGATGATAATTTAAATATGTCCAATGTTAAATTATAAGCATTCTCAGAAGAAAAATCAGGAAAATAGGAAAAAGCAAGGAATTCCAGAACTGAAGTGTTTCCTTGATTAAAAACATGGATTAACTTCCCGGGAAAAACATGCAAAGGGGAAGGGTGCTCCTGGAAGGTTCTAGAAATTAAAGAATAAATAGGAACAAGAACAGGCATCAGAATGACATCATACCACTAGAAAGCCCCTGCATGTTAGAACACAATGGAATAATGTCTCAAAATATTTTAAAGAAAATAATTTTCAACCTAAAATCCTATTTGAAAAAAAAAAAAAGAAGGAAAAAACACACTGCCATCAAGTTCATTCCAACTCCCAGTGACTCTCATTGGGTTTCCAAGGTGGTAAATCTTTATGGAAATAGATTGCCTCATCATCCTTCCTCTGAGCAGCTGGTAGGTTTGAACAGTCAACCTTCTGGTTAGCAGTCAAATGCCTTAGGCATTGTGCCACCAGAACTTCTTAAAATCTTATACCTAGCCAAATTATCAATTAAGTGTGAAGGTAGAATAAAAGCACTGGTAGACATGAAGAATAAAACTTTTATCTCCTATAATCCTTTCTCAGGAAACTACTGGGAAAATTGTTTTACAGCTAATTAAGGAACAGAAGCCAAGAATACCATAGATGTGAAGAAGAGGAGTTAAAAGGAGACCCAAATTTAGTTTATTTGTTTGGTCAGGTTGTTTTAGGGAGGAAGGGTCTTTATCTTCCAAATCTTTATATAGCAGATTTTAAAAATAATTATTGATCTTTTTCTTCATTCATTATTCTCAATAAAATTGGTGTGACAATAAATACTATCAGAGGATAACATTGATTTTGAGTAATCAATGATTTTAATATAATAATTCTACTAACTCTTTATATAATATTTACAAAAGAAAATTATTTGATGTTTGAAAGTACTTGAATTTAAGAAAAGTATCAAATTAGTCTAAGTTGTTAAATTATTATTTGATGTTCTTTTGTTTAGATATTCTTACCCATACATAACTTCACTGCTGTTGTTAGGTGCCAGTGAGTTATCTCCAACTCATAGTGACACTATGTACAACAGAACAAAACACTGCCTGGTCATGTGCCAGCCCCATGATCCTTGCTATACCTAAGCCCATCATTGCAGCCACTGTGTCAATCCATCTTGTTGAAAGCCTTCCCCTTTTTTGTAGACCCTCCATTTTACCAAGCATGATATCCTTCTCCAGGGAATGGTCCTTTCTAACAACATGACCAAAGTAGGTGAGACAAAGTCTGACCTTTCTCACTTCCAAGGAGCATTCTGGTTGAACTTCTTCCAGAACAGATTTGTTAGTTTTTTTAGCAGTCCTTGGCACTTTCAGTATTCTTCACCAACACTATAACTCAAAAGCATCAACTCTTCTTTGGTCTTTCTTATTCATTGTCCCGCTCTCACATGCATATGAAGCGATTGAAAATACCATGACTTGTGTTTGTGTCTGGCGCACCTTAGGCTTCAAGGAGACATCTTTGCTCTTCAACACCTGAAAGAGGTCTTTTGCAGAACATTTGTCCAATGCTATATATTGTCTGATATCTTGACTGCTGCTTCCATTGGTTTTGATTGTAGAACCAGGTAATATGAAGTCTTTGACTACTTCAATCTTTTCTCCATTTATTGTGATGCTGTTTATAGGCCAAGTTGAAAGGATTTTTGTTTTCTTTATATTGAGGTGTAATCCATACTGCAGACTGTAGTCTTCAAACTTCATCAGTAAGTGCTTCAAGTCATCTTCACTTTCAGCAAGCAAAGTTGTGTCGTCAGCATATTGCAGGTTGTTAATGAAATGAGTCTTCTTCAAATCCTGATGTCACAATCCTCTTCATATAGTCCAGATTCTTGGATTATCTGCTCAGCATACAAATTGAATAAGTATGGTGAAAAGACACAACTCTGATGCACTCCCTTCTTGATTTTAAACCATGCAGTGTTCCCTTGTTCTGTTCTAATGACAGCCTCTTGGTCTATGTCCAGATTCCTTACCAGTACAATTAAGTGTTCTGGAATTCCCATTCTTCTCAGTGTTATCCACAATGTGTTATGAGCCACACATCCGAATGCCTTTGCATAATCAATAAAATACAAGTAAACATCTGTCTGGTATTCTTTGCTTTGAGCCAAGATCCATCTGACATCAGCCATGATATCCCTCATTCCACGTCCTCTTCTGAATCCAGCTTGCATTTCTTGAAGTTGTCTGTCAATATACTGCCACAACTATTTTGAATTATCTTCACCAAGATTTTACTTGTATGCTATATTAATGATATTGTTTGATTATTTCCACATTCTGTGCAATCACCTTTCTTTGGAATGGGTACAAATATGGAGCTCTTACAATCAGTTGGCCAGGTAGCTGTCTTCCAAATCTCTTGGCATAGCCAATGAGGGCCTTCAGCATGGCATCCATTTATTGAATTATCTCAATGGGTATTTTGTCAATTCCTGGAGCCTTGTTTTTCACCACTTCCTTCAGTGCAGCTCTGACTTCTTCCTTCCATACCATTGGTCCTTGATCATATGCCACCTCCTGAAATGGATGTTCTGGTGGCTGGAACAGGTAAGGGGGAGAGCTCTCAGGCAGGAAGCAGGAGCTGGTTTGGAACAGCTAAGGGAGACGAGCTTGTCTGTCAGTTTGTCATACTGTGGTGGCTTGCACGTTGCTGTGAGGCTAGAGGCTGTGCCACTGGTGTGTCAAATGTCAGGAGAGTTGCCCATGGTGGATGCATTTCAGTGGAGCTTCCAGACTGAGACAGACTTGGAAGAAGGAAGAGGCCATCCAATTGTCAAAGAAATGGCCAGTAAAAACCTTATGAATAGCAGTGAAACACTGTTTGATATATTATTGGACCACTTTATGAAAAGCCCTGAAACACTGTCCAATATAGTGCAGGAAGAAGAGCCCTTCAGGTCAGAAGGCACTAAAAATACAACTGGGAAAGAGCTGCCTCATCAGAGTTGTTGTTGTCATTATGTGCTGTCGAGTTGGACCCAACTTATAGTGACGTCTCCTTTGGTTTCCGAGGAAGTATCACTACAGAAGTAGATTGCCCAATCTTCCTTCTGAGGAGTGGCTGGTGGTTCAAAACTTCCAGTTAGCAGTCAAGTGCCTTAGGCACTATGCTACTAGGGCTGTAGAGATGACCATAATGATATGGATAAAGTAGAGCTTTTGCGACCTCCATATGCTGATGTAGCATGACTCAAGATGAGAAGAAACAGCCGCAAACATCCATTAATAATGAGAACGTGGAATGTATGAAATATAAATGTAAGAAAACTGGAAGTTGTCAAAAATGAAATGGAACCCATAAAAATTGATACTCTAGGCCTTAGTGAACTGAAATGGCCTAATATTGGCCATTGTGAATCAGATAATCATATGATCTACTATGCCAGGAATGACAAATTGAAGAAGAATGGCATGGCATTCATCATCACAAAAAAACGTTTCAAGATCTTTCCTAAAGCACGATGCTGTCAGTGATAGGATAATATCCATACGCCTACAAGGAAGACCCATTAATACTACTATCAGTCAAATTTACACACCAACCACCAAAGTCAAAGATGAGGAAATTGAAGATATTTACCACCATCTGCAACATGAAATTGACCAAACATGCAATCAAGATGTGTTAATTATCACTGGTGATTGGAATGCAAAAGTTGGAAACAATGAAGAATCACTGGTAGCTGGAAAATATGGTGATAGAAATAACACTGGAGATCACATGATAGAATTTTGCAAGACCACCAACTTATTCATTGCAAATATCTTTTTTCAACAACACAAATGGTGGCTATACATGTGGACTTTGCCAGATGGAGTACACCTGAATCAGACTGACTACATCTGTGGCGAGAAGCAATGGAGAACTCAGTATTTTCAGCCAAAGCAAGGCCAGGAGCTGATTGTGGAACAGGCCATCAACTGCTCATATGCAAGTTCAAGTTGAAGTTGAAGACAATTAAAAGAAGTCCACAAGACTCAAAATATGACCTTGAGTATATCCCTCCTGAATTTAGAGATCATCTAAAGAATAGATTGGATGCATTGAACACCAATGACCAAAAACCAGAGGGATTGTGAGATGACATCAAGAACATCATCCATGAAGACTGCAAAAGGTCATTAAAAAGACAGGGAAGGAAGAAAAGACCAAAATGGATGTCAGAAGACACTCTAAAACTTGTCCTTGAACAGAGAGTAGCTAAAGCAAATGGAAGAAATGACAAGATAAAAGAGCTAAACAGAAGATTTCAAAGAGTAGCTCAAGAAGACAAAATCAACTATTATAATGAAATGTGTAAAGACATGAAGTTGGAAAGCCAAAAGGGAAGAACATGCTCAGCATTTCTCAAGCTGAAAAAACTAAAAATATAATTTAAGCCTTGAGTTGCAATATTGAAGATTCTATGGTCAATATATTGAATGATGCAGGAAACATCAAAAGAAGATGGAAGAAATACACAGTCATGTAACTTCATAGAACACTATAACATATTGTGATACTATTTTTGTTCTGCTGAGAAAAAAATATTCTGAAATTTAGGCTTTGAAAAATTAAGGTTGAGGTTCAACACATATTTATTGAGTCATTACCATATATCAATGCTTCAACATGTATTACCATATTTACCTGAGGAAAGGTTTTGTTTATTCTCAATTCAATTAAAAATTTAATTTTGATGCTGTGTTCATAAATTTGTTTTTAAAATAATAAACTCTATTTGTTTTTAAAATAATGAACTCTATATTATGGGAGGGAGCTCTGGTAGTGTAGTGCTTAAGGCACTTGACTGCTAACCAGAAGCCTGGTGGTTCAAACCCACAGCCACTCCTCAGAAGGAAGGTTGGGCAATCTACTTCCGTAGTGATACTGCCTCAGAAACCCGAGGCGGGGTCTCTGTGAGTCGGGTCTGACTCGATGGCACATAACAACAACAACAACATATTATGGGAATTGCAATCAATGTCATGAAACAAAATGTGTATGAAGTGTTGTATGGGAAAGGAATTTGCTCTGTAAACATTTACCCAAATCATGATAAAAATAAAATAAAATAATAAAGTAGGAAAGTTATTGTTATTTTATCAAGTTTCAAAAGTCTTTACAATTCCTTATGAATGTTTATTAATAAGCTTCTTTTTTTTTTTTTGCCCTGGTGGCACAGTAGTACTGTCTAATATTGTTTAAAATAAAAAACAAGCAGAATACAGAGTTTAGAATTATACAAAGCTACAAAAGCAAGCATGTATTACATATAGTCTTGGGAAAAGTGTTCTCATATAAGACAAATTATAGTCCTTCCAATGCTAATTTGCACATGGGATGGGTATCACACACAAAAAAATTAATGCAGCCTCAATGTCCCTGAATACACAAAGAGGGTGTTGTGAGCTGGCTGTTCTTACAGTTTTTATCACTTCTGAATTAATAGTACATTTCTCTTTTGTATCTGAGTAAAATTTACTTTCTCAGGGGACTGGTTGGCTAAGAAGACAAGACTTAAAGACTATGTATTTCTCTGTCCATGAATTAATTTTACTTTGATTTAGCCATGTTTCATTAAAGTAACACTCAATACATATTAAGTATATGCATGTACATGTATATGTGTATCTGTGTCTGGATAACTACAAAGCCAAACCAAACTCACTGCTATCAAGTAGATTTGACTCATAGGTAGATAATTAGATATTTTAAAATATTTAGATAGTCTATAAATAATCTTTAAATGAAATTTATCTTTGAATTTGGATGAAATCATTTGATTCTCATATAGGTTTTCTTCAATAAAAGTGAAAATACCTATGAAAACCTTAATTTTCACTTTTAGCTTATAATCAAATTTTAAAAATATATCTTCTACCAATTTTAAATCTATATTCAGATTCATTTTATGCTTGTCAGTCAGTATCTTTAATTTCAATTAACATCTTGTTACAAAGTAGGAAGATATATATTTGCTCATTATTTTTTATAATTTCATAAAAGATACAGATCTGGTAGAAGTTTTTAAATACAATATGAATATGTAATGATATACACAAATGCATTATTTAAAACTCAGAGCAGTTAGAAAAGAATTGGTAGAGGTTGCAAGAAGCAAAAATTTCAAATTATCCCCAGGGAAAAGTGATCCATTACAAATATATTATAAAGTTTATTTTTGTTGTTAGGTGTCATTCAGTCAGTTCCAACTCATAGTGACTCTATGTGCAACCCAGGCCAGTCCTGTGCCATCTTCACAATCACTGCTACGTTTGATCCCATTGTGGCAGCCGCTGTGCCAATCCACCTTATTGAGGGTCTTACTATTTTTTGCTGACCCTCTGCTATATCAGCATGATGTTCTTCTCCAGGTACTGGTCCCTGTTAATAACATGTCCAAAGTACATGAGATGTAGTCATGCCATCCTCACTTCCAAGGATCAATCTGACTCTAATTCTTCCAAGACAGACTTGTTTGTTCTTCTGGCAGTCAATATTCTTTGCCAAGAACATAATTCAAATGCATAAATTGAAGAATTGATTATCAAGTTTTTAAATATTCAGCATTCATATAATTAATATTATTTTCCATGGAATAGGAATAACAAATTACACATCTTTTTTTTTCCTTATAAATCTCTCTCATTTTCTCAATTTTCTTATAATCTTACTATTGTCACTTATAATTCTAGGTTCTTCTCCAATTCGTTTGCTTCACTGATAGATGATTCAAGTTTTCAAATCATGAACATCTATGGCCCATTGATACATCTATGGCCCAAAATTCTTCAGCTCAGCTGTCAATGCTTCTTAGAACACACTTAAACACACTCAGTCTCCTACCACTCCGTACATATAATTTTGATTTACCTTTCTTTCCTCTCCCACTTTACCTCTGTGCCTTTACCCATGCAAATCCACACAAAATGCTGATCCTTATGCTATTCATTCTTCTAAACCAGCTTAACACTAATTTTTCTCAGGCAGAGTAAACTACTTAAACCTATACTGATTTATTGTCTAAATAGTTCTTTATTACCAAAGATTAAATAAGCTGCATTTATACACTAACAAATTTGAAAAAAAAAAAAAAACCCACTGGGCTATGACGATGGAAGATGCAGTCTACCAGGAAGGAATTCACCTTATATTATGTGTATGTTGCAGGGGAGGGGAGGGGTTGCTGAGTGGCCAGGGGATGAGAGAATAAACACAAGTGGAATGTGATAAGTTTTGTGATGCATATGAGCACAGGAAAGCCACTCTGGTGATACAGTGCCTAAGGCATTTGACTGCTAACCAGAAAGTTGGCAGTTCAAACCCACTAAGCACTCCACAGAAGGAAGACTGGGCAATCTTCCTCCATAAAGATTTACCTCCTCAGAAACCCAGAGGAGGTCGCTATGAGTCCAAATTGACTCGATGGCAGTGGGTTTTGGTTTGGTATATGCACAAGTGGCTATTAATGCACAGAGGAAACCTTCTATCTGTATATATATTTGTATATGCATTGTGGGTGTGGTGAGTTATTGGCAGGGAGTTAAGAGGGTAGGACATGGAAAATTTAGCAATAAAAACCTTCCCAGTCAATGCATGCTTAAGCCGAGTGCTGAAGGACAAGTAAAGTTAGTCAAGTCAAGAAGCTGGTGAAGGCTATTTTAGACAGAAGTATTCTTTGTATATCTCTGTACATTTTTAGACATACAATCTTTGCATATTTTCAGACATAGAAGATATGGAGGTGAGTTAGAGTGTAACATGGTGCTGAAGAAATTCAATGGAGTTCAACTGAGCTGGAAAATTGGGTTTGTATGGAAGAAACAAGGTAGATCAAAACAGCCTCATAATGAAGATGAAAATGCCCATGGAAAATATGGGTATTAACATATTAGAGATCTTTATAAACTGCAAAACTTTTTTATTTTTTACATGTATATAAATTATGACTGTCCAATAGGGTTGTTATCCAAGCCATGGTGGACTCAGCTTAAGTAAATCATGTATAAAAGGGCATGTTCATAGAGATTTATAAGTATCAAGACACGTGGCTGTGGTACAGATTCTCCAACATCAACATATAATAAATTAGTCCCTCTCCCTTAAAGATATCCCAATGAATATAGAACAAAACAAGATAAGGAAATAAAAAAAGTTGCTATGGAGTCAATTCTGACTCACGGCAAAGACATGTGTGTCAGAGTAGAACTGTGACCTATATAGGCTTTTCAATGCTTGATTCAGAAGTAGATCATCAGGTCTTTCTTCAAAGGCTTGTGTGACCTCAAACCTCCAACATTTTGGTTAGCAGCTGAGCATGCTAACCATTTGTACCATCAGGGACTCCAAGCAAGATAAAGGAATACTTTATTACAAGTTAGGAATTTGACTTTGACCGCAATAAATTTTCCCATGAACTATACAAGCACATAAAAGTGAGACCTTTTGTCTTAGGTTTTTCCCGTTGCTGTCAATTTGATTCTGACTCATCATACTCAATAACTCTAAAAGACAGAGTAGAACTGTGCTATAGTGTTTACAAGGCTGTAATCTTTACAGAAGCAGATTGCCATGATAGTCTTTCTCCTGTGGAACAACTCATGGTTTCAAAGTACCAACCTTTTGATTAGAAGTTGAGTGTTTAACCAATGCATCACCAGGGCTCCTTGCCTTGCTATCCCAAACCAAACCCATAGTCATTAAGTTGAATATGACACATAGTGACAGGAGATATAACAAACTAGAGGAAGTTTCTCCCAAAACCTATAGCAGAGCTTGTGTCATACAGTACTTTATAATGTCGGAATTGCTTGGACTGGCCCTCAGCATCTCAACAGCCAGAAAACAGCAAAGATTTGGTAAGAGACAGTATGGTTTCCTCTCCAGGGAGAACAGCCTCCCTCTCTTACCATTCTGGCCAATAAAAGGAAAAGGATATACAGGATTCAAGTGTGCCAAAAGCTACAGACCATTCCTAAAGCTTCTCCTTATATACTAAGAGCAGTCTACATCCCTAAGACAGCTACACAACTGCTCACAATAGATTCCATCATGGAGTTGATTACCAGCCATTTACAATGAAGTCCAGCCAAGTTGACATATAACCTTAACTACCACATACCTCTTAGACTCTACACTGGTCCTCTCCCTCAAGGGTAGCCTTGGCCACAGCATTACAAAGGCTAGTAAATACTGGAGCTCAAGGAAGAGTGGCCTCATTATCACACTCCTTTCTCTAAAATATACTGCTAAATTACATGATGTCTTAATTTCCTGGTGTGGTGTATCAGAAACACCCAAATGCATGGCTTTAGAGGACAAAAATTTATTTTCTATAGTTGGCTAGAAGTCTAAATTCAGAGTATGCTGTAAGGGGTGGTCCTTCTGTGTATTTCAGCTTCTGTAAACTGGCAATCCTTGTTTCCTCTTTGCATCTATCTCCCCTCTGTTTGTGTTTCTTCTCTGCGTATATGCTCTTCCAGTAGCATAGTGCCTAAGGCACTTGACTGCTAACCAGAAGGCTGGTCGTTCAAACCCACCAGTCACTTGTCAGAAGGAAGATGGGGCAATCTACTTCTGTAGTGACACTGCCTCAGAAACCCAAGGAGGGGTCGCTAAGAGTTGGTTCGACTTGACAGCACGTAACAACAACAACAATATGCTCTTTTATAAGTCAGAATTGATCAGGTTTAGGACACACCTACACTGATAGTTCTTCATTAACATAAGAAAGAAAATCCTATTCCTAGATGGGATTACATCTACAGGCATAGAGATGTATATTTGGGAAGGACTCAGTTCAATCCATAATACATGCCTAGTGACCTTTGCTTTTAAAATATGCCTTGAATTTTTCACCTTTTATTGGAAGAAATTTCTTGTCTTATTTATAAATTATTTAGAAAATACAAGATTTTTACATAATAAATGATTATCAATGCATTTCCTTTTTTTTTTTTCAGGTGGGAGAAAAGAAGCAAAAATATACACTTTTCCATTGTTGTTGTTGTTGCTGTTAGGTGCCATTGAGTTGTCTCCAACTCATAGCGACCCTATGCACAGCTGAATAAAACACTGCCTGGTCCTGAGTGGGCTCCACAAATCTTGCTACACTTGAGCCCATCACTGACACCACCGTGTCAATCCATCTCATTGAGGGCCTTCTCTTCTTTTGTCAACCCTCCACCTTAACAAGCATGACGTCCTTCTCCAGGGAATGGTCCCTTCTGACAACATGACCAAAGTATGTGAGATGAGGTCTGGCCATTCTTGCCTCCAAGGAGCATTCTGGCTGCACTTCCTCCAGGACAAACCTCTTAGTTCTTTTAGCAGTCCACAGTACTTTCAGCATTCTTCCCCAGCACCGCAGCTCAAATGCATCAACTCTTCTTCAGTCCTCCTTATTCATTGTCCAGCTCTCATATGCATATGAAGTGATCGAAAATACCGTGGTTTGTGTCAGGCACACCTTAGTCCTCAAGAAGGCATCTTTGCTTGTCAGCACTTGAAAGAGGTCCTTTGCAGCTGATTTGCCCAGTGTTACATGTTGTCTGATGTCCTGACTGCTGCTTCCATTGGCGTTGATTGTAGAACCAAGCAATGTGAAGTCTTTGACAATTTCAATCTTTGTTCCATTTATTGTAATACTGCTTATAGGTCCAGTTGTGAAGATTTTTGTTTTCTTCATATTGAGATGTAATCCATGCTGCAGACTGTATTCTTCAATCTTCATCAATAACTACTTTAATACATCCTCAATTTCAGCAAGCAAAGTTGTGTCTCAGCGTATTGCAGGTTGTTAATGATTTTTCCTCCAATCATAATGCCATGTTCTTCATATAGTCCAGCTTCTCAGATTATTTGCTCAGCATACAGATTGAATAAGTATGGTGAAAGAATACAACCCTGACACATTCCCTTCTTGATTTTAAACCACGCAGTATTCCCTTTTTCTGTTTGAATGACAGCCTCCTGGTCTATGTACAGGTTCCTCATGAGTACAATTAAGTGTTCTGGAATTCCCATTCTTCTCAACGTTATCCACAATTTGTTATGATCCACACAATCAAATGCTTTTGCATAGGCAATAAAACACAAGTAAACATCTTTTTGGTATTCTTTACTTTGAGCCAAGATCCATCTGACATCAGCAATGATATCCCTCATTCCATGTCCTTTTCTGAATCCAGCCTGCATCTCTGGAAGTTCTCTGCCAATATACTGCTACAACTGTTTTTGAATTATCTTCAGTAAGATTTTACTTGCGTGCGATATTAATGATATTGTTTGATAATTTCCACATTCTATGGAATCACCTTTCTTTGGAATGGGTACAAATAAGGATCTCTTCCAGTCAGTTGGCCAGGTAGCTGTCTTCCAAATCTCTTGGCATAACGGAGCAAGTGCCTCCAGTGAGGCATCTGTATGTTAAAATATCTCAATGGGTATTCCATAAATTCCTGGAGCCTTGTTCTTCACCAATTCCCTCAGCGCAGCTTCAACCTCTTCCCTTCATACCATTGGTTCTTGAACATATGCCACCTCCTGAAATGGATGACAATTGACCAGCTCTTTTTGGTACAGTAACTCTGCATTCCTTCCATCTTCTTTTCATGCTTCCTGCATCATTCAAAATTTTGCCCATAGAATCTTTCAATAATGCAACATAATTTTTTTCCTCAGTTCTTTCAGCTTGAGAAATCATGAGCATGTTCTTTCCTTTTGGTTTTCTAACTCCAGGTCTTTTTCACATTTCATTATAGCAATTGGCTTTGTCTGCTCAAGCTGCTCTTTGAAATCTTCTGTTCAGCTCTTTTATCTTGTCATTTCTTCCATTTGCTTCAGCTACTCTTTGCTCAAGGGCAAGTTTCATAGTTCTTCTGACATCCATTTTGGTCTTTTCTTTCTTTTTCGTATTTTTAATGACCTCTTGCTGTCTTCATGGATGATGCTCTTGATGTCATCCCACAATTCTTCTGATTTTTGGTCACTGGTGTTCAATGCATCAAATCTATTCTTTAGATGGTCTCTAAATTCAGGAAGGATATATTCTAGATCATATTTTGGCTCTTGTGGACTTGTTTTAATTGTTTTCGACTTCAAGTTGAATTTCAATATGAGCAGTTGATGGTCTGTTCCACAATCAGCTCCTGGCCTGGTTTTGGATGAAGATATTGAGCTTTTCCATCACCTCTTGCCTCAGATGTAGTCGTTCTGATTCCTGTGTACTCCATCTGGCGAAGTCCATGTGTATAGCTGCCGTTTGTGTTGTTTAAGAAAGGTATTTGCAATGAAAAGTCATTGGTCTTGCAAAATTCTACCATGCAATTTCCAGCATTATGTCTGTCACCAAGGCCAAATTTTCCAACAACTGGTAATTCTTCTTCATTTCCAACTTTTCCATTCCAATCACCAGTGATAAGCAACACATCTTGATTGCATGTTTGGTCAATTTCAGACTGCAGAAGTTCATAAAAATCTGCAATTTCCTCATCTTTTGCTTTAGTGGTTGGTGCATAAATTTGAATAATACTCATATTAACTGGTCTTCCTTATAGGCATATGGATATTATCCTATCACTGAAAACATTGTACTTCAGGATAGATCTTGAAACATCTTTTGTGATGACGAATGCCACACCATTCCTCTTCAATTTGTCATTCCCAGCATAGTAGATCATATGGTTGTCTGATTCAAAATGGCCAAAACTGGTCCATTTCAGCTCACTAATGCCTAGGATATTAATCTTTATGTGTTCCATTTCATTTTTGACAACTTCCAATTTTCCTAGATTCAGACTTCATACATTCCATGTTCCGATTATTAATGGATGTTTGCAGCTGTTTCTCCTCAATTCGAGTTGTGCATCGTCAGCACATGGAGGTCCTAAAAGACTTACTTTATCCATATCATTAAGGTTTATTCTACTCTAATGATGTAGTTCTTTCCCAGTCCTATTTTGATGCCTTCCAACTCAAGGGGCTAGTCTTTCTGCACAATATTTCCAAGCTATTCATAAAGTTGCCCAGTAATGTATCAGACAGTGTTTCTCTGCTATTCATAAGGTTTCCCCTGGCCAATTTTTGAGAAGTGGCCTCCTTCTTCTTCCTAGTCTGTCTTAGTCTGTAAACTGCATTGAAACCTGTGCACCATGTGCAAATCTGCTGGTGTCTGAAACACCAGTGGCATAGCCTCAAGCCTCACAGCAATGTACAAACCTCACAGGATGACAAACTGACAGACAAGTTTGTCTCCTTTAGATGTTGGAAACCTCTGCACCCTTCTTTTACCTAATTTCTACCTGAAACTTGCCACTCTGTGGTCCCCGGCTGCTCCTGGTTCCCTGCCTTTCCTGGCTCTAAGGGACCTGGGGCCTGCCTTGCCTCCTTCTCCTTTCACCTGGATATCCTATCGCTCCTGAGGTCCCCGAGGTCACTCCTTGTCCCTCCCTTTCCTGGCTCTAGGGGGCTAGGCCCTAGGGCCCCCTAAAGTCTCAGAGTAGTTTTAAAAGTATTTAGTCTTTAAGTTTCAAAACCTCTTACCCTTTGTAGACAAGAAAATATAATACAGTGAAATGACAATGTAGCAAATAAAAATCTTGTGAATTTTCTTAATATTTGAATAAATGAACTTACATGTGTTCATATATTACTTTACTCATAACTATCATAAGACTAACTATCCAAATCAAGAAACTTAACTCACGGCTTTGCATGGATTCTGACTCATAGTGACCCCCTTAGACTTTGCAGGCTGTAAATCTTCATGGAAAAAGACTGCCTCATCTTTTTTCCAAGGAGCAGCTGGTGGGTTTGAACCACTGACCTTTTGATTAGCAGTCAAATGCCTAATCAAAACAGCATCAGAGATCCTTAAGACTGACTATAGGATGCTATCAACCTTCATAAACTTCTGAAGTAATAAATTACCAAAGAATCTCTCAGCAAATCAATAGCTTTATTGATTATTTATTATGATATAAAGAGTGGGAATCATGGCAACTTTTTTTTTTTTTTTCTGTTCTTAAACAGCAGCACATTCTCAAAAGATCACAAGCATCATTAGTGTTATGGATTGAGTTATGTCTCCCAAAACACATGTTGAAATCATAACCTCTGTACCTGTGAATGTGACCTAGTTTGGAAATGACAGTTTTCTTTTGTTATGCTAATGAGGTTAATACCAGAGTAGGGTGGATCCTAAACCTAATCTTTTCTGAGTGATGTGTTATAAAAATGGAAAGACACACACAAGTATACACACACATATGGGTGGGGGTGAAGAGAATTTGTGAAGAATGCTAAGGAACTCCTGGGACTTCTGACAAAGACATGCCCTCCCCTATACATGATGTCCTGATTTGGACATTTAGCCTTCACAACTGGGAAACAATAAATTTCTGTTCTTTAAAGCCATCCACTTTGTGGTATTTTGTTACAACAGTGCTAAGTAACTAAAATATTAATCTATGAACAGCCTTTCTCATGCCAGTCATTAAAAACATTGGTAGAACAGACGCTCCTAAATAGAAATTAATTCCAGGATCATTGCTTAAAAGCTTTCAAAAGACGGAGTAAGGAGAAAGAGCTTTGCAATGTTCAAAGCAAAGTAGTTGTATCAGTTGAGTAAGGAAAAAAAAAAAAAAAAAAAAAAATAAAAAGAATCTACTATAGGCTAATTAAGGGAAGTGAATTTGTACTCTGATCTGCAAAACTTAATCTGACAAGCAAATACACCTAGGTATAAAAGTTAAGAAAGAGTTGATGAAAGAATTAAAAGAGAAAAATAATTACACATTCAAAATATGAACAAAGCAAACTGATTTAACCTAACAAAGTAATCAACAAATTACAAGAAGTTTTCATGTTATCATAAAATGCACCTGTTCAGATATTCTGGCAGCCAACAAGTTCTTATTAACCAATCATAGCTTTTTTAAGACAAAGAATTGTAAAAGAACACTTAACTAGAAATATACAAATAATTTATGTCAATTATCTTGGAAATGGGTTGAGTTATGTTCTAACTTTACAGTATGTATTAGTGCCTAAGGCACTTGATTGCTAACCAGAAGGCTGGCGGTTCAAATCCACCAGCCACTCCTCACAAGGAAAGTTGGATAATCTACTTCCATAGTGATACTGCCTTGGAAACCTAAGGAGGGGTCACTATGAGTTGGGGCCAACTGGACAGCAAATAACAACAACAAAAATGAATAATTTTAGCCATTAAAAAATATAAATCAGGTCACCTGCCCATTTCATAAGAAAGGGCTACAAGTTACAAAAAAAAAAAAAAAAAAAGTTTTTCCTTTAATAGTACACAATAGTCTAAATATTAGAATAGGAAAAAAAAGTCAGGAAATAATAACAGACTCTTTCCTATTATCACCAACATAAGAAAGCAAAAGTGTTATCACTGTTATTAACAATCCAAATTTCAAGATAAATGTAATATATATAATTAATATCAATGCAAATGTTGTAACATATAGTGTATTAATCTGTTAAGACATGTTAGACCAACAGAATCTTAGCTGGAGAGATTTTAAGAAAGTGAGCAACAATGTCAAATAGAAATTAGACATTTTCATTTATTGGTAAAGACAGCAAAAGCTATCAGTGACTTCTCAATGCCCAAATCCTATCATTTCTTCAGTCCCCATTCAACTTGAACACTGCATCAAGTTATTTATCCAGTCCTCATACTGAAATTCTCTTCTCCGTTGGTTTCCACAATACATTTCTGCCTTGGTTCTCTTCCTTTGTTAGATTCTTGACTGGGTAATCATTTTCCGTGTATTCCCTATATTAATGACTTATAACCAGACCTGACCATTAGAGTCACCTTGGCATATTTTTCAAATACATATGCCTACTGAATCAAAATGGCTATCATTGAAATTGAGGAATGTGTTTCTATACATACTTTGGTCATGTTGTCAGAAGGGACCATACCCTGGAGAAGGATATCATGCTTGGTTAAGTGGAGGATTAATGAAAAAGGGGAATGCCTTCAACAAGATGGACTGACACAGTGGCTCTGACAATGGGATCAAGTATAACAAGGATCATGGGGCTGGCACAGGACTGAGCAGTGTTTCATTCTGCTGTACATAAGGTTGCTATGAGTCAGAGATGACTAGACAGTACCTAACAACAACAACATGTATCTATATAGACATATGATGTGCATGTGTGTGTGTGTGTATACGTATATACATATTTTAAACTCCAAGGTGTACATACCCTGCACATAGATCAAGGGGCAATTATTTGAACAGAATTGTGCAGTCCAAAATCAGGAAAGGTGTGCATCAGCATTGTATTCCTCCACCATACTTATTCAATCTGTCTGCTGAGCAAATAATCCAAGAAGTTGGACTAACCAAAAAAGAATGTATCAGTATTGGAGGAACTCAATAACAACATGTGCAGATGATACAATCTTGCTTGCTGAAAATGAAGTGGACTTGAAGCATTTACTGATGAAGATCAAAGACTACAGCTGACAGTATGGAATACACCTTAACATAAAGAAAACAAAAATCCTCACAAGTGGACCAATAAACAACATTATGATAAGTGGAGAAAAGATCAAAATTGTCAAGGATTATATTTTACTTGGATCCATAATCAATGCCCATGGAAGTAAGGGTCAAGAAATTAAATGATATGGTTCCGGTAAAATGGCAGAATAGGCAGACAAACTACACAGATCATCTTCAACAAAGAAAAGAGGAACCAATTAACACAGATACAGGGCATAATCCTGGAGCCCTGAGCTTTGAAAGGAAGGGTACAGAAATGGACTAAACTCCAACTAGTAGAAGAACCTGCATGAAAACAGCAAAAGAGGAGACATACGGAGTTGCGTACTGTTAGCGATCCTGACTGTATGGATGGTTTATATATTGCCAAGTGGTGTTAGGACCTAAGAATTAACCTAAAAATCAGCCCTGCTAGCCAGAGGCTGCACAGAGGACTGCACTGGTGGCTGGTGAATAAAAGGGGAAAAAGCGAAGAAGGACACAAACTGAGCTGTGTATTTTTGACTGTCCAGAGGGTGCATGCATTTTGAACGTTTCCAAGTGGTTTGACTATTTTTGATATTTAAAATGACAGCATTCTCTCAGATTCCAGGGACTGAGAATAGGCTCCACTTATCAGGGACAGCAAGGACTAACAGACACTGAGGACTGGAAAGGTGCACTATTCCCCTTGTTACTCTTTTACCCCAAACCCTCTTGGTGAACAGAGGTGTAGCCATCCCTCACTCCCACCCAACTCTGGGCAAGCAGAAATTCCATCCCAATCTGGTGCTCTGACAGAGCCTAAGTGCCCTGTCCAGCCTCACCCAGGTTTTTTGTCTGTTTTAAAATTATTCTTTTTATTTTTTTGTCCTTTTCATTATTATTCTTTCTTCTTCCCTTCCCAGGTTCTAGTTTTGAACTTTTACTCTATTCCTAGTTCCTGGTTCCCAATTTTTTCTTTCTTGTGATTCTCCCAATTTCTTATTTCTCTTTTTGCATTTTTTCCTTCATTATTCTCCTTTCCTACCACTATTCTCTTATTCCCCCCTCCCCAGATATTGCAGGGTTTTTTTTTTTCCCTTTATATTTATTTTGGCTTTTTAAAATATGTCTTTAAATATCTTCTCTCATTTATTGCTTTTCCTATTTTGTTTTTCTTTCTTTTTTCTCTTTTTTGTGATTGTTCCTGGTTGTTTATGTGGTATGTGTTTTTTGTCCTCCAGCTTTTACTTTTTTCATGGTTTATGATTGTTGTTTTTATCTAACTGACTGTGAGACAGCATGCCCATACAACACAACCACACCTCCTGCAACTCCACTTACTGAGTGAGAGCCACCACTTCCTTCTGCACAAACTGGCCAAGGTTATACAACCACCAATAAGGGCCTGACTCACTCTTGACTGCTCTTCACAAACAGTTAACAGAGATCTGTGCAGTCACTCTGATCCTCTAACACACCCACCAAGAGACAGATGGTTAATACATAAATGCTGCCAACTGGCAAACAGAGGAGCACAGTACCATGTTGACTCAGATACATCCCCCCCCCAAAAAAAATTAAAATTTGGGCAAATCATTCCAACATACAATCTCTAATTAAATATAAACACAACAAAGTCACAATGTCTCAGAGACAACAGACTACCATTGTTGTTGTTGTT
>NW_006921600.1:1736820-1738847 GCF_000298275.1 Orycteropus afer afer
CATAGTCCACACAAAGATGTAAGATAAAACAACAGAAACAAGGAAGCAGGATACAGACCCAGAACACATCCCTGAGGAAGGAACAGCACTGAACTAACTCCCCAATAAGGAATTCAAAAGAATTCTATATAGGTACCTTCAATGGATTGAGAGACAGATGAAGGAAAATACTGACAAAATTAAGGAAAACAGAGAAAACACTAGAACAATTTCAAAAGAAAATACAATAACAAAATGACAAAATAAATGAAAAACTAGAAACGATACAAAATCTACAGATAGAAATCCAGAAGATTAACACTAAATTTTCAGAAATAGATAACACATTGAAAAGGCAAAGGAGTAGAATCAAATCAATGGAAGACAGAAATAATGAGATTAAAGGCAAATACATGAATACATCTCTGTAAAAGGGGTCAATCAGAAAACAGATCAAAACAAAATGAAGAAAGTTTAAGATTCACGTGGGATACCATCAAAAGGAATAACCAAAATGTAATCAGAATTCCAGAACAGGAAGAGAAAACTAAAACCACTGAGAAAATTGTCCAAGATTTTTGAAAGAGAGCTTCCCTGATATGATGAAAGATAAGAATATATATATTCAGGAGGCCCAATGAACCCCAAATAGGATATACTGCAAAAGAAAATCACCAAGACATAGCATAATTAAACTCACCAAAACCAAAGACAAGGAAAGAATCCTGAAAACAGTACAGGAAAAACAAAAAGTTACCAACAAAGGTCAAGTACTAAGACAAGTTCTGATTTCTTAGGAGAAACCATGCAGGCGAGAAGACAACAGGATGGTACATATAAAACCCCAAAAGAGAAAAACTGCCAACCAATAATTTTATACCCAGCAAAACTGTCCCTCAAATATGATGGTGAAAGTAGGAGATTTCCAGATAAGAAGAAATTAAAGTAATATAAGGGTAGTCCTTTGGACAGAGAACCAATAATAGCAAACAACAACTGACCACTGATACACATGATGACATAACACAGAAACTAACCCAAATATGGAAGTATCTAAAGTAAAACAAGCTTACAAGATTGTAAACAGGAAACCAGAAACATCAATTGCCAAACAAGGACAATTAAAAAACAAAAAGAGGGATAAAAGAGTGTATTTACAGAACTTTTAAATGGTGAGGAAGTCAAGAGAGTTGCAAGATAGAATGGACTGTTCTAAACTCAGGGAGAAAATTATAAATCACAGGGTAACCTCAAGGAAAAGGGATAAACCTTCCCATCACAATAAAGAAGAGGACAAGGAGAAATATTTAGCAAATACTAAAACAGTAGCAACAAAGGAAGTTATAACACAATTCATAAACAAAATGAGCTCAGCACAGAAAATTATATGGAACAAAGAAAAAAAGAACACTGCAAAAAAAAATAATAATAACAAAATGATAGCAACAAATTAATACTTGTCGATAATTACATTGAATGTCAATGGATTAAATGCACCACTCAACAGAAAAGGAGTTGCAGACTGGATAAGAAAACATAACCCATCAATATGCTGTCTACAAGAGACATAACTTAGAGAGAGAGAGAGAGAGAGAGATAAAAACAGACTAAAAATAAAAGGTTGGAAAAAGATATATCAAGAAAATGGCAACCAAAAATGAGCAGGAGTGGCAATATTATTTCTGATAAAATTAACTTTAAGACAAAAACCACCATAAGAGACAAGGAAGTATATTATATACTGATTAAAGGTTCAATTGAATAGAAGATATAACCATAATAAATATCTATAGAACAAATGAAAAAGCCACAAAATACAGAAATCAGACTTTCATGAAATTTAGAAGACATAAAGATGACTCCAGCGTTATAGTAGGAGTACTGCCTAAGGCATTTGACTGGTAACCAGAAGGTTCAAACCTACCAGCCACTCCTCAGAAGATAGATTGAGCAATCTACTTCTGTAGAGATGTTGTTGTTGTTGTTATGTGCCGTCGAGTCGGCCCCGACTCATAGCGACCCCTCCTTGGGTTTCCGAGGCAGTATCA
>NW_006921600.1:1739857-1741121 GCF_000298275.1 Orycteropus afer afer
ATTGGTCCAATTGTGAGGATTTTTGTCTTCTTTATGTTGAGATGTAATCCCTACTGCATACAGTATTCTTCAATCTTCATCAGTAAGTGCCTCAAGTCATCCTCACTTTCAGCAAGCAAAGTTGTATCATCAATGTATCTTCGGTTGTTAGTGATTCTTTCTCCAATCATGATGCCACATTTTCCTTCATTTAGTCTAGCTTCTCACATTATTTGCTCAGCATATAGATTGAATAAGTATGGTGAAAAGATACAACCCTGATGCACTCCCTTCTTGATTTTAAACCATGTAGCATTCCATTCGAATGACAGCCTCCTGGTTAATGTGCAGGTTCCTCATGAGTACAATCAAGTGTTTGGGAATTTCTATTCCTCTCAATGTGATCCATAATTTGTTATGATACACACAATCAAATGCATTTGCATAGTCAATAAAACACAAGTAAACATCTTTCTGGTATTCTTTGCCCTGAGCCAAGAGCCATCTGACAGCAGCTATGATATCCCTTGCTCCACGTCCTCTTCTGAATCCAGCTTGCACCTCTGGAAGTTCTCTGTCAATATACTGCTGCAACTGTTTTTTAATTATCTTAAGTAAGATCTTACTGGTGTGCAATATTAATGATATTGTTCAATAATTTCCACATTCTGTGGGATCTCCATTCTTTGGAGTGGATACAAATATGGATCTCTTCTGGTTAGTTGGCCAGGTAGCTGTCTTCCAAATCTATTGGCATAACCGAGTGAGTGCCTCCAGGAGGGCATCTGTTTGTTGAAATATCTCAATGGGTATTCCATCAATTCCCAGAACCTTGTTCTTCACCAATTCCTTCATTGCAGCTTCAACTTCCTCCTTCAATACCATTGGTTCTAGATCATATGCCACCTCCAGAAATGGATGAAGACGGATCAGTTCTTTTTGGTACAGTGACTCTGTATTCCTTCCATCTTCTTTTGATGTTTCCTGCATCATTCAATATTTTGCCCATAGAATCTTTCAATATTGCAACTCGAGGTTTAAATCTTTTCCTCAATTCTTTGAGCTTGACAAATGTCGAGCATGTTCTTCCCTTTTGGTTTTCTAACTCTAGATCTTTGCACATTTCATTATAGTAATTCGCTTTGTCTTCTTGAGCTGCTCTTTGAAATCTTGAGCTTCTCTTTGAAATCTCTTCTATCTTGTCATTTCTTCCATTTGCTTTAGCTACTCTCCACTCAAGGGCAAGTTTCAGAATATCTTCTGTCATCCATTTTGGTCTTCTCTT
>NW_006921600.1:1741667-1743718 GCF_000298275.1 Orycteropus afer afer
CTTTGGTGGTTGGTGCATAAATTTGAATAATAGTCGTATTAAAGGTCTTCCTTGTAGACATATAGATATTATCCTATCACTGACAGCATTGTACTTCAGGAGAGATCTTGAAACATCCTTTGTGATGATGATTGCTACGCCATTCCTCTTCAAACTGTCAGTCCTGGCATAGTAGATCATATGATTGTCTGATTAAAAATGGCCAAAACAGTCCATTTCAGCTCACTAATGCCGAGGATATCAATCTTTATGTGTCCCATTTCATTTTTGACAACTTCCAATTTTCTTAAGTTCATACTTCATACATTCCATGTTCCAATGATTAATGGATGATTGCAGCTGTTTCTCCTCAATTTGAGTCATGCCATGTCAGCAAACGGAGAGCTCGAAAGCTTTACCTTATCCATATGAGTAAGGCTGGTTTTACTCTGATGATGCAGCTCTTTTCAGGTCCTATTTTGAGAGCCTTCTAGCCTCAGTGACTCATCCTCCTTCTCTGTATTGGACAATGTTTGTGGACTATTCATAAAGTTGTGCAGTATTTTATCAGACAGTATTTCTTTGCTATTCATATGGTTTTCCCTGGCCAATTCTTTGAGAAGTGGATGGCTTCTTCCTTCTTCCTAGTCTGTCTCAGTCAGCAAGCCAGGCTGATACCTGTGCACCATGTGCACCCTGCTGGGCTTGAAACACCAGTGGCACAGCCTCAAGACTCACAGCAACATGTCACCACAGTAGGACAAAACGACAGACAAGTTTGTCTCCTTTAGCTGTTGGAAACCTCTCCAACCACCATTACCTGGACCCCTGCAGCTGACTCCTCACTCTGTCCTGGTCTCCCTGGCCTTTCCTCTCCTTTCTCCTGCTAGCCCACCTTACCACTTGTGGGTTGTGGCCTGGGTTCCCTCATCTCACCTGGATCTCTATGGGTGACTCCTCACTCTGTCCCGGACTCCCGGCCTTTTCCTCTTCTTTCTCCTACTTTCCTGTCTTGCCGTATGTTGGTCATAGCCTGCGATCCTTCTCCTCACCTGGCTCCCTGCAGCTGACTCCTGCTCTGTCCTGGTCCCTCTGGCCTTTTCTGTCCTTTTTTTGCTTTTCTGCCTTGCTGCATTGGGGTGTGGGCTGGGTTTTCCCTCTCCTCACCTGGATCCCTGCAGCTGACTCCTCGTTCTGTCCTGGTCCCTAGGCCTTTTCCTCTCCTTTCTTCTGCTTTCCTACCTTACTGCTTGGGGGCGTGAGCTGGTTCCCTCTCCTCACCTGGATCCCTCTAGCTGACTCCTCACTAAAGAAGCCTTAGTAAATTTTAAAACATTAAAATATGGCAAAGCATCTTCTCAGATCACAATTTTATAAAATTAGGACCACAGTTGCAGTCCATTCATATATTAACATCGATTTAATGCATATCTACTCTCTTTATATTGTAAGCCTATGACCTGTATGGGCTACTTTGATAAAATAAATTGAGCACAATATTTTCTCTCTGAGGAATTTGAAATAAAAAAACAGAATTGGCTGTGAGTACTAGAGCAAGGAGGTTATGTTGAATCAGGCCTGGGGTGGCTGTGACAACAAAGTACAATTTCAGATTTGTGGGAAAGAAACAGCAAGTCCGCAGATGAAGCTAGTCAGGAAATAGAGACTAAGGAGCAGTTGTGCAGAGAAAAAGAGAGCAAATACTAGAGGGAGAAAACCATGTCCCTGTGGTGTTCAAGACAGTACCCTTAGGAATATTTCTTTGTTGTTGTTAGGTGCTGCCAAGACATCTCCTACTCATGTTGTTGTTGTTGTTGTTGTTTGCCATTGAGTCAGACCCGACTCATAGCACCCCTCCTTGGGTTTGCAAGGCAGTATCACTATGGAAGTAGATTGCCCAACCTTCCTTCTGAGGAGTGGCTGGTGAGTTTCAACCACCAGCCTTCTGGTTAGCAGTCAAGTGCCTTAGGCACTATGCTACTAGAGCAACCCTATGTACAACAGAATGAAACACTGCCTGGTTCTGTGCCAGCCTCGTGATCCTTGCTATACCTGAACCCATTGTTGCAGCC
>NW_006921600.1:1744308-1746746 GCF_000298275.1 Orycteropus afer afer
AAGTATCTTTTCAAACACTCTTAATTTTGGGGGGTATCTTGGGGTAACTCAAAATCTGTTCTTTTGAAGTAAGAAACCTCTAACACAGTGATCCTAAATGCATCTGTGCCCCCTGATCACAGCATCCTTACCATATAAAGTTGGCCTAAATCTTGTTGATTTTATATATGTAAAACGTGGTTTGGAAACCTTTCTCTTCCACTCCATTACCAAGGTCTCCTCTGTTTTATTTCAAACCCTCTTTATCTATAATGAGCTCTGGTGCTGTTGTAGTTACAGCATTGGGCTGCTAATAAAAAGGTCCGAGCTTTGAACCCATCATCTGCTCTGCAGGAAAAAAAAATTGAGGCAGTCTGCTTCCATAAAGATTTATAGTCTTAGAAACCATGTAAAGCAGTTCTACTCTGTACCATAGTGTTGCTAGGAGTTGGAATTGACTCAATGGCAGTGAGTTTTTTTCATTTTTTATCTATGAACTGGACTATGGCAACAGTCTCCTAAGTGTCCTCTCTCTCTCTAATTCCTTTCATTTTTTGACTATCTACATACCTGGTAGAGTGATATTTCTAAGGGATGTGTTCTTGTCACTACAGGTCTAAAAACACTATGATGACTTCATACTGTCTTTACACAGTATAGTTCACATACTTTAACAAGGTACACATGGCCCTTTATAATCTCATCTCCTGCTCCTTTTCATGAAGTACAAAAGCTGTGAGAGAACCTTCATAAAATAGCTCAGGCAGCATGCTGAAGTCCTCATGGGCTATGAACATTTTAATATAGGGATGGCTTTTCCATGCCACCTCCTCTGTACCACTGTCCTTGCTCTACCTGGTAAACTTCTATTTATGATCCCAAGCACACTATTGAACCATAAGTTGGGACAAATAAATAAAGATATGAGAACCTATGAACACACCATTTTAAATAAGGACTACCTTGGAAAATCTGAAATATATAAATGCTATACCAATATAAAGATGTCAGTAGGAGCACTGGTGGTGTAGTGCCTAAGGCATTTAACTGCTAACCAGAGGCTGGCAGTTCAAACCTACCAGTCACTCCTTGGAAGGAAGACTGGGCACTCTACTTCTGTAGAGATACCATCTCGGAAACGCAAGGAGGGGTCACTATGAGTTAGAAGCGACTCAATGGCAGTGAGTTTTATTGTTTGTTTGTTTTGTTGTTTTATGGCACAAAATTACTATAACTTACAAAAAAAATTCTGTGTGCTACCTAAGATGACGGCAACTTATTTAATAAAATTTTGCTAAGTTTGTTAGGTATTGCTAGTCATATATTAGGAATAGTACCTAGAACATAATAAAAACTAAAAATAAAAAGACTAAAAGTATCTTTTTATGGTTTGTTGATTACAAACACCTATTCTCAGGCATATCACTAAATTGATTCAATTATCACAATTATGCCTATATTATAAATCTTAAACTTCTTTAGACTTAGATGTCTATAAGAGCAGAATTCAACCATTCTGTAGGTATTTGTTTAAAAACCATTTTTTTTTTCTTCCCCCAAGGAAAGCAGTGGACACAAAGAAAGGACACTCCCTGCTGTAAAGCCAAAGTAATAAAGGGCTCTTTTGTAGACAAATTCTAGAACTTCTTAATTATACACAGGCTTATTATCTGTATCCTCAGTGTTACAAAGTACCAGAACTTCATTAGAAAAATTAAGCTGGAAAAATGAAGGCAGCACTTTGTAAATTTCTACTGAAAATTAGCTAGGAGAGGCAGAGGAATACTGGATCAAAAGAGGGTAATCATGCTTAACTGTGCCCTAGAGCACGTGCATGTATAAAATGATTTGCACAGTAACTACCTCTTCTATTACTGCTTGTTTGGAGTATTCTGTGTTAATGGGGTTAGCTACTTTAGTATTTTAACTTAAAAAGGCTCTGCTGATTAATAAATGTTACACACTGTGCTAGTAATTAAAATAAATGGAAGAGTTACAAATAAAAGTTGAATTGTTAAGAAAACATTATCTGAAAATATATGATAATCCCTATTTACCATAATACAATAAGAGTTCAGACAATATGCAAATTACAAAGATGTAAAGTAGTTGAAAAATTATACAAGTCAAAAAAGTTTTGAGATGTGCTAAATTTCATTTCCATCATTCTTTAGTGATAAATATAATCACAACTCAACTATTTATACACAAAATATCCTTTTTAAAAACTGTTTTGTACATAGTTTTTTAACCTTTCTCTTTTTTTATTTTTATTTATTTATTTTTTTTATTGTGATTTGGGTGAAGATTTACAGAACAAATTCACTTTCCATACAGCAGTTTATATATACTTTGTCTCATGGCATTGACCACAGTTTACCACAATGCAACAGCTCCCCTCCCACTTCCTCCCCATAGTTACCTCTTCCCAGTGTCCATCCCTCCATGCACTCCTGCCC
>NW_006921600.1:1770871-1772617 GCF_000298275.1 Orycteropus afer afer
CTCACCTACTTTGGTCATGTTGTCAGATGGAACCACTCCCTGGAGAAGAATATCATGTTTAGTAAAGTGGAGGGTCAGTGAAAGAGGGGAAAACCTCAATGAGATGGACTGACACAGTGGCTGCAACAACAGGCCTAAGTACAGCAAGGACTGTGAGGATGATGCACAACCAGGCAGTGCTTTGTTCTGTTGTACATAGGGTCGGTATGAGTCGGAGTCAACTTGAAAGCACCTAACAACATAGTCTGAATAATTATAGTCTTCTGTATTAAGCCAGAAATCTGGTGGTATGGTGGTTAAAGCATTCGGCTGCTAACCAAAAGGTCAGAGGTTTAAACCCACCAGCCATTCCATGAGAGAGAGGTGAAGCAGTCTGTTTCCATAAAGATTTATAGCCTTGGAAACCCTGTAAGTAAGCAGTTCTACTCTGTCCTAAAGGGTCACTATGAGTCTGAATTGACTCAATGGCAGTGAGTTTGTTTTTTTATTACTATGCTAGGGCTATTCATAAAGGACCTTAGCACTTCTCATAAGACTTTCATGGAATCCATATCATAACCCCTTTCATGTGATTTATGATCATTCATACAACTCCATCTTATGGCATCTTGATGGGCAAATTAAACACTAACTTTGAAGCCTCTGATACCATCATGGCCTCCTAGTTCTTCCACCACTTAATAATGATGACTTCTTTCTCATTTCATCTTAGCAAGTTGCATTTTTCTTTCATAGATCTGAAAAATAATATTTTTTTATTGCTCTCCTCTGAAATTTCAAACTCTAAAATTCTCTCCAATCAAAAGAGTGTTATACACAATATGTTTCCTTTTTATGGGATATTTTGATCAGAGAGAATATACACTTGTGTATGAATGTGTACATGTGTGCAAACAAAGAAAAATTTGGATGAGCACACAAGAAATTGTTAATAGTAGCCATCTCCAGAAAACATGATTTGTTGTTGTTGTTATGTACCAGAAAACATGATTAGGTATCTAATAACATTTTAAATTTGCACAATAAATGTAATGCTATTTTAATTTTTGAAAAATAAACAAGAAGTTCTATAAAGTGTCTTTAAGAAGATTTGAGCAGATTGAGTAAATCAAGGGAAGTAAGAAATTCCAGATGGAAGAAGGAGAGAACATGGGAGCATTCAGAGTACCGAAAATAGCTCAGTGAACAAGGTTTATGATGGAGAGTGGCAGAAATTTAACTAGAGAAATAAGCCTAGATCAGATCCTAAAGAACCTTGTTGTCATGTAATAAGGAATTAAGACTTATCCTGGAGGTAATATGACATTGAAAAGTATTTTGGCTGAGGAAATAGCATGACTGAATTTCCCTAATGTTGGTGTAGTAAATGCTCTGAATAGGAGCACGATTGGATAAATCAGAGAGAAGGTTTTTTACAGCAGTGGAAGCAAGAATTCATAGATGCCTCAATTAAGGCAGTAATAGTAGAAAGGAGAAGGCCTGAATTTGAGGAATCTTTTTTTTTTTTTTCCTTTTTATAGTGATTTGGGTGAAAATTCACAGAGCAAATACACTTTCCATACAGCAGTTCACATACACTTTGTCTCATGACATTGACCACAATTTACCACCATGCAACATCTCCCCTCCCACTTCCTCCCAATAGTTACCTCTTCCATCTCTCCATGCACTCCTACCCCCTGAGCTTTCTCCCTGTGCCTGAGCAGCCCTTCTTTCTCTCATGCTTATTCTCTCCAAGGAGTGTAT
>NW_006921600.1:1779513-1818678 GCF_000298275.1 Orycteropus afer afer
GTGCAGGTCTGGAGAGTTGTTGGGGTTACTGGAAAGCAGAACCTCTTCTTAAGCCCCTGGAATCTGGTAGAGCACTGTCTCTTTAGGTTGTCTCTAGCTGCTGGTTATGTGTTGATTTGTTTTGTCTTGGTTTTATGGTTTAAGATTTTGAAAAGGTGAAGCTGGTGTGCTTTATTTTATTATTGATTCAGGTGTGCTGGGTCGTTCTGCTGTTTTCTTTGTGATGGTGGAATCACAGTGTGTAGTATGGATATGTGTTTCTGTTTTTCGTAAAGAAGGTTTAGATTTCGAAGCGGGAGGTTTTATGGTAATTAGCTGAATATGGTTTCTTCTATTGAATGAGTGATGTTATTGGTGGAGAAGGTGGGAGCAGAAGAAGGAAAGCTTTGTTGTTAGGGTCGGTTTCTAGGGCTTTGAGCAGGCTATTATTGACGATGTATTTATTTGCAAGACCATGGCTCAACCTCAGGAATGATTCCCATTGTTAGAGGGTCGCAAATTTCTGCCAATTTCAGGCATGCTCAAAGACCCTGCCCTCATGGCCCCACAGCGCCAAAGCATGGCTCCAAGGCAAAATATGTGGGACTGCACTCAGCTGTGGTTTCTTTGCTCTCCATGCCCTGTCTGCCCGCAGTGCTGATGCAATTCCGCCAGACTGCTAATGGCCAGCTCTGGAGTTTGTCTGTGATACCGCCCACCTGTGGCGCCAAAGATGTGTGCAATTTCAGCTGCGTTGGAGTCAGGGGAGTACCTGCTAGTGACCTACGGTCCCAATATCCGTGGCAAAGAAAAGCACGGTGTCTCCCAGTCTGACCCAAGTCTGCTCTGTGATCTGCTGGGAGGGGAGGGAGCTAGCCTTTCTGGTGCAACAGTGAGATCTCTGCCTGAATCTCAGCAGTGGTTCCCATGCCTGCCTGCACCCAGATGACCCAGATGAGTGAAATTACTGACAAAATCAGCTGCCGGAAGCAGGTCCCTGCCACTGCCTGCTGGAATATTGTAGTGGTCGCTGGTATGCTGCTGGTATGCCTTTTTGGCTCTTGGATCTCAGGCAGCTGCCCTTGCCCAGCAGACAGTGACTGCCCCAGGAAAGTTTGCAATGGTCTCTCTCGGGTGCCCATCCGTCCTCCGCCAGTAGTTCTTTCCTAAATAATCTCTCTATGCCTTTCCTCTAATTCTGCTCTTCTGTGTTTGGTGCACTCTGATTCAGTGAGCTGTTCAGAACATCAGAGTTATTGATTCAAACTGTTGTACCTAGTTTTCAAAGTCCTTAGATGCCAGAGGGGAAAAAAGGGTGCTGCTCACTGGCAAGACTCCATTTTGAATTGCCAATTTTATATTTTTGTGATGTGAGAAGTTGATTTGTTTATTTCAATGTTTTTAAATTTATTGGGCTTCCTTCATGGCCTAACATGATCTGTTCTGAAGAATGATCCACGAACACTGGAAAAGAATGTGTATTATATTTTTGTTGAGTACAGTGTTCTGTATATGTATATGAGTTGGTGGACTGTGTTATTTAGATGTCCTGTATCTTAGTTGAGTTTCTTTTTAGTTGTGTTCTTCATAAAAAATGATGTGTTAAAGTCTCCTACTGTTATGATAAAGTGTCTATTTCTCATTTAAATTTTGTTAATGTTTGATTTATGTATTTTGGGGCACTTTCTCTGGATGTGGAGACATTTATTATGATTACTTCCTTTTGTTGAATAAACCCTTTAATCACTATATAGTTGCCTTCCTTCTCCCTTATGCTTGTTCTTGCCTTTAAATCTTTTTCATCAAAACATCAGAAATTAATATAGCCACTATTGTTCTCTCTCTGTCTTTCCTCTCTTTGTCTCCCTTTCCCTCTCTTTTTTTTTGGGGGGGGGGCAGTGTTATTTGCTTTATTTATTTTTCATGCTTTGATTTTTAATCTATTTCTATCTTTGTGTCTAAGGTGAGTTTCTTCTATGCAGCATATTCATGGGTCCAGTTTTATTCTCCATTCTGCCATTTTCTTTATCTTATCTGGTATATTTAATCCATTTATATTCAGTATAATTATTAATGTGATTTTATTCTGTTCTTGATTATTTTTTGTTCCACATATTTTTCTGTGCTGAGTTCATTTTGTTATCAAATTTTCTTTGCATTCTCTTCATTGCTATTGATTTTGTCTTTAATAAGTCTTCATGATTTTCTTCTTTCTTATTTTCACTTGAACATTTATTAATTTTCCTTGTGGTTACCCTATAGTTTATTTTTATGTTTGTAAATTTAAAACAGACTGTTCTATCTTGATATCATCCTTACTTCCTCTGAACTTGGAAGTTCTGTAATTATGTCATTTATTCCTTGTTTTTGCTTTGTAGTTGTTGTAGTTTACAGAATGACACCTCTGGTTGCATATGTTCAGTCTTGTAAGTTTATTTTGTTTTTGATTATTGTTTTTCTGGGTTTTCTTGTGACAGATGTCATCATGTATCTTAATCTCAGGTTGCTGTGTGATGTTATTGGTTCTCTGTTGGAAAGACTTACTTCAGCATTTCATGTAAGTTTGTTCTGGTTTTTACAAATTCTGAATTTCTGTTTATCTGGAAATATCCTAATTTTTCCATCATATTTAATGGACAGTTTGGCTGGAAATATAATTCTTGGTTGGATTTTTTTTTCATGGTTTTATATGTGTTAATGCATGGTCTTTTGCCTATATGGTTTCTGCTGAGATATCAGAGCTTTGTTGTATTTGTTCCCTTTGTAGGTAACATTTCAATTTTCTCAAGCTACTGTCAAGATTCTCTTTGTCTCTTATTTTCTAAAGATTAATTATGATATGCCTTGGTGACTTTCTTTTAAGGTTTGTCCTGTATAGGGTTCATGGAAATTTTTGGATGGATATCTTTTTGTCTTTCATGACATTAGCAACATTTTCTGCTAGCAAATCTTCTCCAATTCTCTCTGTTTTTTCTTGCCTCCTCCTGTTCTAGAATTCTAGTCACTTGTGAATTTTTCTTATTGATAGTGTCTCACATAACTCTTATGGTTTCTTCATTTTTCTTCATTACCGTTTTCTGATTTTTTCTCAAACAAACTGGCATCAAGGGATTTGTCTTCTAATTCACTGATCTATTCTTCTATCCATTCTATGCTTTGTCCTTCTAACATGTTATCTTTCTCTGAAACTTTAGTGTTACTTATCTTGATTTCTAATTGCTTTTTTTGGTATGGTTTCTAATTATCTATTTGTTTTATATTTTGTTCTTGTATTGTTTTCCTGATTTTTTTTCTAGGATATTGGTTATATTTTCCTTAATGTATTTCTATTTCCCTTGATCTCTTAAAGGTCCAGTATAAAGTCTTTCCCATTCCTTATCAGGTAGTTCTTTCTCAGGAAGTTTTTCTGGTTCTTTATGTTGGTCACTTATTTGCCCCATCTTGTCCTGTTTCTTTGTTTGCTTTTGAAGTTGTCTGTTGTTTCCAAGACATTTTGAATTTGCTATATTTATTGTTGAATATGTGTTGGTTTATTTCATATTTATTTATTTTTCTTGTTTTGATATATCTGGGCAGGCAGGTCAGGCATGCTTCTTTGGTCACTACTTTTGCAGTACCAGGATGCTCCCCATCTGCCTCTGGGAACATGGAATAACTGCTGGGTATATGGACACAGTTCTATGTTTGTTGATTGTGAAGAGCAGGTGAGGGCAGAGGGTGATTAGGCATTGTCAATCATCTGTTGTTATTAATCCATTGGTGCAGGAGGTGGTGGTGGCACTCACACCCATTCAGTAGGGTGATAGGTGGTAGGTGTGGCTGACTAGTGTGGAAACAAAGTTCACCTTCCATCAGATGGGCAGAGAAAAAAATGAAAACCAAAAAAGGAGGGGATGGGAAATAAGGAGTAAATATGAAGGGAAAAAAACAAGGAAGATAGAAAAAAAATAAACATATAATAAGAAGTGAACAAAAGAGAAAAAAAGAACAAAAGAAAAAGAATTGTGGTGGACATACATCACTATCCACTAGGATGCATGTTATCACCTCTAGTGGAGGCAGGCAGTTGTCATGTGATCCATGTGATCATGTGTCTCCTGTCACCAGGGGAACAATGGTATTGCACATAGGGCACATGATCTATGGGAAAGCATTCCTACAGAGGCAGCAGAAACCTGGTGCACAGTCTGCATGAGCATACCTCTACTCAGGGTTACAACAGGATCCCAGCATGTGGTCTACACATGGGTATGATTATGAGTGTGAAAGTATCAGGTGTCTACTGGGCAGTCCACTGATTTGTGTGCCCCTGACTACAAAGATGGGATGTGAAGAGCACAGTTTGTGTGTGCTGTGCCCCAACCACGCAAGTGGAGGGTACCTGACATCAAGTCTGCATGTGTGTACACCCCCTAACAGTTCAGACAGCAGGCTCAGAGCATAAGGTTCATGTGGGTGCACTTCTCCAACAGTGGAGGTTGGAGGTGTGTGGGTTGAGGTTCATGGTAATGTGTCATGTCAATCACATGGGGGGCAGGCACACAGAGCCCAATCCATAGGTGCATGGCTCAATCCTCTGTGGGCGCAGTACAGTGGGTGGCACTGGTGGGGGGAGGTGGTCTGAGTGAAATGAGTGGGTGAAAGGGCAGCAATGTGAGGATTCCCTAGCCACCACATTGGTGGAGGTGGGGTGGCCTCAGCCCTGATCACTAAGAAAGTGTGATAGGGAAAGTGGGAGAACACACTTCTCCAGTCACCATTCACTGGTGTGGGTCCAGTATACTTCTGAGCAAATGTAGCTAATTATCTGGTTCCTGCCATGACTTAATCAAGAAGGGTGCCTCTTAGAGTCTAGTGTCTCCAAATGCCACCTCATAGGCCTTCACATCCGTGTGGGTCCTCAACACAAATAACTAGGGTTCACTACTAATAAGTGGTTTCATCTCCATTAACTGGCTCTCTCCTTGTTTTGCAGTCACCCATGCCACTGTAATTCATGTCCACTTCCCTACATTTTTCACTCTTAGATTTAGCTTATATTCTTCTCACCTTGTTTCACTCTGGGTTTGTTTATAATGGGTCTCTGTCTTAATGAGTATTCCATAAAACTGCTTCTCCTTATCATGTACTTAGCCTGTGTCTTAAAATGATCTCACTGTGTCAAGCCCCCACTCTGTCTTTCTCTTTGATAACTGTTTTCATTCTGTTTCTTTTTCTAGTTGCTGTTTAACCCATTTTTTTAATCCATTCATTTGATGTTCAGGGTTCCAGGATTATCATTTGCATCTGTTTCACTTGGTTTTACAGATTTTTATTATATAAGATTGGGTGAAGTGTGTCACAAATATATTATCTTGTCTCTTCCTGGCTGCTTATTTTGGATACACCATCAGGAAAGACTAAAACCCCAAATCCAAACCCACTGTCATGGAGTTGGTTACAATTCATAGTGACCCTATAGAACATAATAAAACTGCCCCATAAGTCCTCCAAATTTGTAAATATTTATGGAAGTAGACTGCCACACTTCTCCCATGTAGTAGCTGGTGGGTTCAAATCACTGATCTTTCAGTTAGCATCTGTGCATTTTAACCACTGCATCACCAGGGCTCACTTCCATCACTTTTAAAATAAAATTCTGTTCTTTTTACACATAAAGAAATAGAATCTCAGAAAGGTTAAGTTAACCAAAATCATACTTCTGGTGTGCAGTGGAGCCATGATTTGAGCACACAGAAATCCAGTTTCAACCACCATACCACACTGCATTTTTCATAATGATATCAAAACAAAACAGTGAAACGTATCCAAACCTTCAAATATAATGTCACCCTACCAAAAACTCAAAAAGGAGCTCTGGTGGCATAGTGCCTAAGGCTCTTGACTGCTAACCAGAAGGCTGGTGGTTCAAATCCACCAGCCACTCCAAGGAAGGAAGATTGGGCAATCTACTTCTGTAGAGATACTGCCTCAGAAACCCAAGGAGGGGTCACTATGAATCAGGACTGATTTGACAGCTGTGATTTTTTGTTGTTGTTATTGTTTGTATAAGCACTAAAGATTAAAAACAAAAGACTTCCTTTCAAGGTTTTGTTAAGGTTGCTGCTTAACATCTTTGGATGGCAAGCAAACTGCCCTCAGTCCCTCATATATAAAATTGGGAATATTGCAAAAAGGACATTCTGCATTAAAAATTTATCCATTTTTGTGGCAAATTATTCCAAATTTACATGCAAAACCAAAACCAAACTCACTGCCATTGAGTTGGATCTGACTCATAGCGATTCCTCGTTGGGTTTCCGAGGTAGTATCACTATGGAAGTAGATCGCCCAATCAGAGACTTATTATTTGTAAAGATATAAAACCCCCAGTTTTTTGTCAGTTTGTCATACTGCAGTGGCTTGCGTGTTGCTGTGATGCTTGATGCTATGCCGTGGGTATTTCAAATATCAGCAGGATCATCCATAATGGACAGGTTTCAGTGAAGCTTCCTGACCTAGACAGACTAGGAAGAAGGATGTGATGGTCCACTTCTGAAAAAATTTGGCCACTAAATATCTTATGACTAGAAGGCAACCACTGTCTGATATAGTACTGCAAGATGAGCCCCTCATGTTGGAAGGCACTCAAAATGTGACCAGAGAAGAGCTGCCTCCTCACAGTAGATATGAACTTAATGACGTGGATAGAATAAAGCTTTTGAGACCTTCATTTGCTAAGATGGCATGACTCAAAATGAGAAGAAACAGCTGCAAACATCCATTAATTAATGGAATGTGGTATGTAATGAGTATGAATCTAAGAACACTGGAAGTTGTAAAAATGAAATGAAATAAAAGAGCTGAACAGAAGATTTCAAAGGATGGCTCAAGAAGACAAAGTAAAGTATTATAATGAAATGTGCAAAGACCTGGAATTACCTCAAATTTCAGTATTGAAGGATTCTATGGACAAAATATTGAAAGATGCAGGGAAAATCAAAAGAAGACAGAAAGAACACACAGATTCACTATGCCAAAAAGAATTGGCCAATATTCAATCATTTCAGGAGGAAACAAATGAACAAGAAAAAGTAGCATAGAAGGAAGAAGTCCAAGCTGATGGAATGAATACCATTGAGATGTGTCAACAAACAAATGCAGCTCTGAAGACACTTACTTGTCTAGTCCACGAAATTTGGAAGACAGCTACCTGGCCAACCAACTGGAAGAGATTCATATTTGTGCTCATTTCAAAGAAGAGTGATCCAATAGAATGTGGAAAGGGATTTACAGGAAGGATATATGACCACCATGATAACACTGGGAAATGAGAGGACATTGAACTGTGCACATAAGAGATAGATGACAGATGTTAAAACCAACCAATGTGTCCACAAAGCTCATTGCCATTAACACGAAACACTAGGCTATAAAGATAAACACATAAACACCTGAGATGATCAGACAGGGGTCAGTGAATAGAGGTATACTGTAGACCAAGGATAGATTCAGCGGAGGCTAATCTTGTATAGACACCAGTGATACAAAATACCTGCAGTCCTTACAGAAACAATAGAACAGATAGACACAGAGTAATCCTTCACAGACATCCAGACACTATGGGAGAGAGATCCAATAGATCTACTACCTCAGGACCACAGTGCTGGGGGACACCAGACTCAATTGTCACAAGAAAATACATAAAAGCATTGTTCCACATCCTACATTGGTGAGTAGTGACTGGGGCCTTAAAAGCTTTCAAGCAGCCATCTAAGATGAAGCTAATGGTCTCCTAGCGTCGGAAGTGAAGAAGAACACACACACACATGCAAGGGCATTTAGAAGCAATCAGTCCTAGGACATGATAGCCCTCGAGGTCAGAAGAACTGGATGGTGTCCAGGTACCATTGCCAACCACTCAGGAAAGGATCAAATCTGGAGATCCTGGATAGAGTGAGAGGGAAAACTTAGAACAAAATCCAAAAACTCAATA
Source organism: Orycteropus afer afer (assembly GCF_000298275.1). Taxonomy (NCBI): domain Eukaryota; kingdom Metazoa; phylum Chordata; class Mammalia; order Tubulidentata; family Orycteropodidae; genus Orycteropus; species Orycteropus afer. The sequence continues at coordinate 1,787,468 of NW_006921600.1, forward strand.
ATGACCAGAATTATCAGTCAGATGAAATCTGGTGAGACTCCCAATACTATGACCCTGAAATACATTCAGCACCTGGAATAAAACTCACTCCCAGGGGTGGGCTCTTAGTCCAATAGTTAGCAAAATGTACATGCAGACCACTCAACCCAGGATGCCACACCAACACACTCAATGGTAATACATCCCTTAGAGCAATAGACCATGGGACATCAGAGGACCAACATTCAAACTGAGGAAATGCAGGACAAGCAGGAGTGCATAATTATGAGGGGCACAGGGGGAGGGTTCCAGGGGAGGGAGGGGAGGAGATTGGGCTAGGGTTAAAAAAAAAAAAAAAAAGAATGTGGAAATTATTGAACAATATCATTATATCACACAGAAGTAAAATTTTGCTGAATCATTCAAAAATCATTGCAGCAGTATATTAACAGGGAATTTCCAGAAATGCAAGATACAGAAGAGGACATGGAATGAGGGATATAATCCTTGGTGTCAAATAGATCTTGGCTGAAAGCAAAGAACACCAGAAAGATGTTTATTTGTGTTCTATTGACTATGCCAAGGCATTTGACTTTGTGGATAATAACAAAGTATGGATAAAGTTGTAAAGGATGGGAATTCCAGGACACTTAATAGTTCTCATGAGGAAACTGTACATAGACAAAGAGGCTGTTGGTCAAACAGATAAATGGAATACTGCAAGGTTTAAAACCAGGAAAGGGTGTGCATCAGGGTTGTATCCTTTCACCAAACTTATTCAATCTGTATGCTGAGCAAATAATCTGAGAAGTAGGACTATATGAAAAAGAATGCAGCATTAGGATTGGAGGAAACTTCATTATCAACCTGCAATATGCAGAAGACACCACCTTGCTTGCTGAAAGTGAAGAGGACTTGAAGTATTAATTAATGAATATTAAAGAATATAGTCTTCAATGTGGATTACACCTCAACATAAAGAAAACAAAAATCCTGGACCAATATTGGACCAACTGGACCAATAAGCAACATCACACCAAATGAAGAAAAGATTGAACTTGTCAAAGATTTCATTTTACTTGGATCCACAATCAAGACTCAAGGAAGCAACAGTCAATAAATCAGACACTGTATTGCATTGGGAAAATCTGCTGCAAAAGACCTCTTTAAAATGTTGAAGAGTAAAGGTATCACTTTGAAGAACAATCCAGGCCATAGTATTTTAATTGCCTCATATGTGTCTGAAAGCTGGACATTGAATGAGGAAGACTGAAAAAGAATTGATACCTTTGAATTACAATGTTGGTAAATGATACTGCAAATGCCATGGACCGCCAGAAGAATGAACAAATCTATCCTGGAAGAAGTGCAACCGAGATGCTCCTTAGAAGAAAGAATGCCCAGACTTTATCTCACCTACTTTGGTCAGGATTTCAGAAGGGACATTCCCTGGAGAAGAATATCATGCTTGGTGAAGTATAGGGTCAGAGAAAAAGGGGAAGACCCTCAATGAGATGGATTGACACAGTCACGGCAATGATGGGCACAGGACTGGGCAGTGTTTCATTTTGTTGTATGTAAGGTTACTATTAATCAGAATTAACTGGAGGGTACCTAACAACAAAAACAACAGAAGATGAAATGGAATGTATAAAGAGAGATATCCCAGACTTAAGTGAGTTAAAATGGACTTGTGCTCACCATTTTGAATCACCCAATCATATGGTCCATTAGCCAGGAATGACAAACTAAAAGAGGAATGACATCACATTCATCATCAAAAAGAACATTTCAAAATCTGTCCTGAAGTATAATGCTACCAGTAATAGGATAATATACTTATGCCTACAAATAACACCAGTTAATACAACTATTATTCAAATTTAGGCACCAACCACTAGAGTCAAAGATGAAGAAACTGAAGATTTTCACTAACTTCTGAAGTCTGAAATTGACCAAACAAGGAGTCAATATGTATTGACAACTTCTGGTGTTTGGAATACAAAAGTTGAAAACAAAGAAGAAGCATCAGTGGTTGGAAAATATGGCCTTGGTGATAGAAATGATGCCAGAGATCGCATGACAGAAATTTGCATGACCAATGACTTATTCACTGGAAATACTTTTCCCAACAACATAAACAGCAACTATACATGTGGACTTTGCCAGATTGAATACACGGGAATCAAACCAACTACATCTGTGGAAACAGACTATGGAGAAGCTCAATATCATCAGTTAGAAAAGGCAGGGGCCAAATGGGCAATCAGTTGTTCATAAGCAAGTTGAGGTTGAAGCTGAAAAAAACTAAAACAGGTCCAAGAGAGCCAAAACATGACATTGAGTATATCCCACCTGAATTTAGAGACCTGCTGAAGAATAGATTTGATGCACTGAATACCAGTGACCAAAGACCAAACAAGTTGTGGATGACATCAAGGACACCATACATGAAGAAAACAAAAGGTCTCTAAAAAGATAGGAATGAAAGAGACAACAAAATGGATGTCAGGAGAGACTCTGAAACTTGCTCTTAAAGAGAGTTGCTAAAGAAAATGGAAGAAATGATGAAGTAAAAGAACTGGACAGAAGATTTCAAGGGGCTTGAGGAGACAAAGTAAAGTATTATAATGAAATATTCAAAGACCTGGAGTTAGAAAATCAAAGGGAAAGAACACACTTGGCATTTCTTAAGCTGAAAGAACTTAAGAAAAAATTGAAGCCATGAGTTGTGATACTGAAAGATTGCATGGGCAAAATAGTGAATGATGCAGGAAACATCAAGAGAAGATGGCAGGAATACACAGAGCCACCATACCAAAAAGAATTGGTCAATGTTCAACCATTTCAGGAGGTAGCATATGATGAAGAACTGATGATATTAAAGGAAGAAGTCCAAGCTCTACAGAAGGGATTGGCAAAAAAAATTTGGAAGATAGATATCTGGCTAACTGACTGGAAGAGATCCATATTTGTGCCCATTCCACAGAAAAGTGATCCAAAAGAATAAGGAAATTATTGAACAATACCACTAAAATCAAGGAGCTCTGGTAGTGTGGTGCCTAAGGCATTAGGCTGCTAACCAGAAGGCCGGTGATTCAAACCGACCAACCACTGTGCAGAAGGAAGACAGGGCAATCTACTTCTGTAAAGATTTACGCCAGAAACTCAATGGGGTCACTATAAGTCAGAATCAACTCGATGACAGTGGGTTTTGTTTTGGTTTATCATTAATATCACACACAAGTAAAGTTTTGCTGAAAATAATACAAAATGGTTGCAGCAGTATATCAACAGGGAACTTCCACAAAGTCTAGCCCAATTCAGAGGGTGTGGAATGAAGTATAACATTGCTGATGTCAGATGGATCTTGGCTAAAAACAAAGAATACCAGATAGATGTTTACCTGTGTTTTATTGACTATGCGAAGGCATTTAACTGTATTTCTTAACAAATTATGGATAACATTGAGAAGAATGGAAATTCCAGAATGCTTAATAGTGCTCATGAAGAACCTGTACATAGACCAAATGTCAGTCATTCAACAGAACATGGGATAATGTGTGGTTAAAAATCAGGAAAGTGCACATCAGGGTCAGATCTTTCACCATACTTATTCAATCTGTATGCTGAGCAAATAATCCAAGAACCTGGACTATGTGAAGAATGCAGCATCAGGATTGGAGGAAGACTCAGTAACAACCTGAGACATGCAGATGATACATCCTTGGTTGCTGAAAGTAAAGAAGACTTGAAACACTTACTGATTTAGATCAGCGACTACAGCCTTCATTTTGGATTGCACCTCATCAAAAAGGAAACAAAAGTCCTCACAACTGGACCAATATGCAATGTCATGAAGAATGGAGGAAAGAGAAACGTTGTCAAGGATTTCATTTTACTTGGATCCACATTCAATGCCAATAGAAGCAGCAATCAAAAAAATCAAATGATATATTGCACTGGGAAAATCTACTGCAAAAGACCTCGTTAAAGTGTGTAAGAGAAAAGATGTCCCTTTGAAGACTAAGGTGTGTCTGATCCAAGCCATGCTATTTTCAATAGCTTCATATACATGTGAGAGCTGGACAATGAAAAAGAAAGACTACAGAAGATTTGCTGCATTTGAATTGTGTTGGGGAAGAATATTGAATGTATCATGAACTGTTACAAAAATGCACAGATCTGTCTTGGAGGGAGTAGAACCAGGGTACTCCATAGAAGCTAGAATGTCTATACTTCATCTCTCATACTTTAGTCATGTTTTCATGCTTTCAGAAGGGATCAGCGCCTGGGGAAAGTTATGCTTGGTAAAGTAGAGGGTCAGCAAAAAAGGGGAAGACCCTCAACAAGATGGATTGACAACAGATGGATGGCTGAAGCAATAGTCTCAAGCATGGCAATGATTCTGATGATGTGGGATCGGGCAGTGTTTCCTGCTCCTGTATGTAGCATTACTATGAATCAAAGCCAACTTGGCAGCACCTAACAACAAGAATAACAAAATCTATATTTCTAATATTTCTTTTGCAATGCATGATACAATTTTATTACCCATTATATTCAAACCAAAATGGCTTCAGAAGAAACTACAAAACATCAGTGTTTCAATTCTCTAAATAATGAAATTATCTTCAGATTAGTTGCTAAAACCAATTGCTTAGCTTAGTTGAAAAAGCATATGATAGCTTTAAATATACAAATTATTTCTTTAGCATTCCCAACTTGACTTGTTCCTGACTGGTTGACAATCCAAAGAGCACTTTTCAGTCTGAAAGCTTCAGGGCAATGGATCTTCAGCAGAAGCCTGGAGGCTGAAAAAATTTACAAGTGTTCCACAGAAAGCAGAAGAGGAGCATCTTTCTTGGGGATGCCATTGATATCTGATCTTTTAAGCCTTATCAAGGAAAAATCTAAGAAAGAATACTTTAGTATCTTTCCTGTATAATGATTTCTGTAGAAATATCAGTATGCTCAATTTCTTTGAGAAATTTATCTTGACTTTTCATAAACCTCTGCATGTTGAAAATAGGAAAATAATTCTGAGTAATGTAAGTCCTTAGATATCACTCAAATGCATGTTTTGTTTGACTAAGTCTCAGTAGCATTAATCTTCAATAATCTCTTTAGTAAAATGCATCTATCTGTCCTAAACTAATTGGAAAATAATGTTTATCTTCTTCTTGTTGTTATGTGCCGTCGAGTCGGCCTCGACTCATAGCGACCTTGACCCCTCCTTGGGTTTCCGAGGCGGTATCACTACGTAAGTAGGATTGCCCAACCTTCCTTCCGAGGAGTGGCTGGTGGGTTTGAACCGCCAGGCTTCTGGTTAGCAGGCAAGTGCCTTAGGCACTATGCTACCAGAGCTCCCATCTTCTTATTTATCTCATATTGAATTTACTCAGTTGATTATTAAAAGAATTTGTTGAACACTGCATAGTTAATGATTATACTTCAAGGAATTGCTATAAAAATCTTTATAATAATTACTGAAGATAGTTACCAATTTTATCTTTGATTTGAATTTATGTGAAAATTTTAAATTTTCAAGATTTTTTTAGCAATGTATGATTATTTTCATATACTATGTACTATACAAAGAGCTCCAGGGGCATAGTGCCTAAGGCATCTGACTGCTAACCAGAAGGCTGGTGACTCAAACCCACCCACCACACCTCAGAAGGAAGACTGGGCAATCTACTTCTGTAGAGATACTACCTCCAAAACCCAAGGAGGGGTCGCTATGAGTCAGAACCAACTAGAAAATAAAGCATAGTATATATTCCTTCTAACTGATAAAATGATCCAAAATTCACTGTAGTAGATGAGGGGTAATTGTACTATTTTTTATATGGAACAAAACACACTTTGTAAGAGTGTTTTAATCACTAATAGTTAATTGATAATTTTCTAATTAATATTATTAATACCTTATATGTAACATAAATATTGAATTTATGTAAGCCATTATATAACATAATATGACTGGATATTATGTACACAATAATAAATAATAATTGTAGTTTTATATATTGTCTTTAACTATTATGAGACAATGATGTATAATAGTTTGTGTTATCATATTAAAATCACTATTACAATTTTAATAAATAATGTTATAATAGTAATTATGTCTTATTATTATATAGCATGTTAAGAATGCCATATTGTTATAAGATAAATTAAAAAGGTAATTATAAGGTACATCACTGGATAATAATAATAAAGCTATTCCAGATTTTATACGGTCTATTTATATACAACATACAACTCTATTGATGACAGTGCCTTAAGAGAGAGGAGTGCCTTGGGAAAAGACTTGAATTGAGTCCCAAATCAATAATGTTAATAATATAATTTGAAGTTGCATATGATACTTGTTCATTTTTCATCTTCTTCAATCATCCTTCCAGTCATAAGGAAACTAATCTCTTTCATTGTTCCTGATTTATAAAAATTATCGTGGTTTTTGGTTTATCATGCAATATCAATCTATTCAAATAAAATAGAATCCATGTTAAGAAAACATGGATTTTGTTTTTGTGTTTTTGAATCTTATTTTAGAAGCATCATAAATATCTATGCTCTCACTTGATCATCAAATAAATTATCTTTACAAATGTGTGGGTACTGGTCACTTATCCCTTTTAAAATGCCATCCATTCTTTCTTATTTTTGTCAGTTGAATAATAATTGTTTTAGTTCATCATCAATCTAAAACATATGGTTGCTTTGGAATAGATCAAATAAAAGATTTTTTTCACTAGGAAATAGAAAGGATTAGTAAATTTACACTATCAAGCATTGTACAGATATCATTTGTAGGTAAGAACTCACATATTATCATTTATGTTGTGTACCCATTCCTCTCTTCTCAATGCCTCTCTGGCTTCCTTTAACTCATCAATTGGTTCTGCCATCCACAAGGTTCGTTCCAAAGGCTTATAGCGTTGCTGCAATACTTCAGTGATATCACGAAAGGGCCCCTGACAAACACAGAATAAGGTAAATACTTTATTATGGAGCATTTTTGGCATGCTATTACTGGGAGCTCTGGTAGCATAGTGCCTAAGGCACTTGACTGCTAACCAGAAGGCTGGCGGTTCAAACCCACCAGCCATTCCTCGGAAGGAAGATGGGGCAACCTACTTCCATAGTGATACTGCCTTGGAAACCCAAGGAGGGGTTGCTATGAGTCAGGTCCAACTCCATGGCACATAACAACAATATTACTGACCAAGGATGGTGGTTATATAGCAAGTTTATGAAATTAATTTTTAAAAAGCAATTATTTCTTCTCTAAGTTAGGAAGTATATGACAGAATATAATATATCCTCAAGAAAGGATCTCTCAAGTAAAACTGATCACATTAAACATGTTTTAAATCAAGCAAAAATTTTCCCAATTACATTAAAAGGATTTTCATGCTCTGAGAAACTTGTAGCTATGTGCTGCCTTGTTTTCTAATTTAGAGAATAGCTGCCTTGTTTTCTAATTTAGAGAAGCAGATTTCTTCTAATACAATGATTGAAAAAATCTTTTTTTGTGTAAGTAAGACTATTAAAAGGAAACTCTGAGCATGGCTTCTAAAAACCTCTCCTATAAATAGAAATAGGAAAGCATGTTTTTTTTTTTTTTAATTTAAATTAAAACTTTTAGGTGAATATTAAATCTTATGTTTTAATTTGTGGTCCCAGAAATCTAGAAAGGTCATATCTTTAATTATTTTAAATGGTCTTTATCAAAAATTCTAAACTCAATTGTTTAATAACTCTAAAATTAATAGTAACCACTTACCGATACAAATATATAGCGGAAGAAATTCCATAGTTGTACTGTGTTGTAACTTATAACTTACTTTTTAAGTTACTAGTTACTGATATTACTTATTAGAATCCACCAGTTGTATAATTAGTATCATAGCACAATACAAATCAGAGGCTGCTTAAGATTTTACTGTGCCATTATATTAAGTATTGTTTTCTTTCTTTCACTGTTATTTTTGTGTTAGGAGAAGAGTGTTATAAATGGACAAAGATTTCTAATCATATTCCTTATTCGTAAAGATCTCTGTTTTAAATAGGTTATCACTAACAAGACACAGCTGGAGTTACTGCAAGCACTGAGTGAAGACTGTAGGGCTAATAAAAAGAAATGATTCACGCCTCATTTATGTTCACTTATGTTTTACATTAATAGAAACCAATAATAGGAACCAGTTACCATAAAAGTCATGGACCGTAAATAACACAAATGGCAAATAAGTATCACTAGTACTTTTCACAGCTGGACAGGAGGATTGCTATATTTGAAAGTAGTTAATGGATTTTTATTGGAACTTTACTTTTTAAAGATACAGTAACATGATTTAAAATTTGCTATTAGAAATATTAAGAAAGCAAATAGTGATATTTAAAAATAGATTCTTATTCTTTTACTTCGACAAATTCTATGATTTCAAATATTGAACTTTAGTTGTGTAACTGGGGACAAATTATATCTCTAAGCCTGTTTTCTCATATGTAAAATAAGAATAGTAATTAACTCACAAAATTGCTCTCAAGATACGTAAAATAATGTAACATAGTACTTAGAAGATAATAAACACTTAAAAATGGTAGCTATTACTTCATTATTATTATTTTTATTATTATTATTACTTTCAATATGAGACTGTAAAAGGTTTGGAACAATAATAACATCAAAGAAGAAAGTGAATGGTGTCCCAGGGCTAGGACTTTGAAGGTGCCAGCATTCACATGGAGCAAAGGTCTTCCTGGTCGCCAAACTGTGCCTTGTAACATTTGTTGCTATAGTGACATAACACATACCCCATTTGCAGGTTTACTCTACTTCTTGTTCTAGAACTTTCTAGTTTCAGTAATACAGGAAATGAACCAGAAAGAAGCCTGCTTAAACAGCAGTTTAGAATGAAAATAGGCTGTCTTCCTTTTGGGTTCACTATAATTTTTGTGACCCAAACTCTTCCACAATTATATCCCTCTCCTTATGTCTTTCAGTGCCTGGTCCATGCATTTATAACTTAGACAGTTAGTGTCTTGCCTTTGATTTAAATGGTCACCTCCCAGGATAGCAAACTTGACACCTGCTATCAAGCTTCTATTATGCCAAAGGTCCTGTTGATTTGTGTGTACTTCTATTGCTAGCCTGCCTTTTAGATTTCAGATCATCACTTATCCCAAACATACCTGGAGTGACGTGGAATCATAGATTTGAGACATAACTTCATATCTGCTTAGTAAGCTTATTTCCAAATATTAACCCATAGAACGCCTAGATCACCAGGATTCATCCTAACGAATCTATACCCACTGCCATCGAGTAGGATCCAACTCATAGCAACCTCTCCTTGGGTTTCTGAGGGAATGTCACTACAGAAGTACATTGCCCAACCTTCCTTCTGAGGAGTGGCTGGCAGGTTTCAACCTATAGCCTTCTTCATCACTTTGCTATGGTTTTCCAGTGTTTGGCTTTCCTTCCCTGCACCCAAGCCCTAGTTAAAAGAGTCAAATATATTTATGTTTTCCTACACTTTTAATAACCCACATTACTTTATAGTCATCTTGTATTTTTAAAGCTTTCCCCAAACTTTAAATAAAAATGAAGTTATTTTGTTTTTAACTTGGTGCAATTACCTCATACATTTAAGAAATTCACAGACTGACTGGTTAGAGTATAAAATCATAGTTTGAACCATAGTGCTCTTAAACTCAAACATCCCCAATGATTTGATGTATGTTCTTTTACTACTATTAAGTAACATACAGGAATGCCATTAAAAGAAAACATACTGACATATAACAATCCCATTCTGTGAAAAATAGGGCTTTGAATTGGTTCAAACTTGTTCCATCACTGCAACACAGAGAAATCAGAACAGACCCAGATTTGTAAAATGTGGGTGTACCAGAATGAGAAACAGAACAGGAGAAATTGCATGTTGAAGTCCTGGACTGGGCAACTCAAAAGAGGCGTAGCAAGCTCTTTCAAGATCCTAATGTGGGAGATTGTTTATTGCCAGGACTGAGGAGAGTAACACATATTGAAAGCAGTATGGTTAGTACTATCTTTGAGCCAGACACCACTGTTTCTACTTCTGCCTGGTCAAGATATTTGTTGCTGTGTGACACACACACTACCCTTGTTTTCTAAGGAGATTAAGTTTGTAGCAGGGTGTCAAGTCATATTTTTTCCCATTCCAGTTATTGTTCCAGTACACCTACATTTTACAAATTCAAGTCCGCTCCCAAGTTGCATCATCAGCCATGATTGAACCATGAAGTTCAGTTTAAACCATGAACCAGTTTGAAGCACTGGCGAAAAAGTATAAAAAGGAAGGCAGAAGGAAGGAAGAAAGAGAGGGGTAAAGGAAGAAAAGTGAGAAAAATATAGAGGAAAAAAAAAAGATGGGAGAAGGAAGAATAGGAAGAAAAGAGAAAAAAGGGAAGAAAGGAAGAATATGGGGGGAGAGAGAGGAGTAGACCATGGGGTGAGAAAGAAAGGAATAAGGGAAAGAAGGAAAAGAAAAGAAAAAATCAAAGAGAAGAGGACTAGGAGATGAAAGAAAGGAAAATAAAAAAAAATATTAGAAGGGATCATTATTTTGTGGTATGATAGATAAATGTAATATGTGAGTATATATGTATACACACACAAACACACATATGTAAAATCTTGGATGTCTGACTGTCAAGTCAAACCCGACTCATAGCGACCCCTCCTTGGGTTTCTGAGGTGGTATCACTATAGAAGTAGATTGTCCAACCTTCTTTCTGACAAGTGGCTGGTGGGTTTGAACCACCAGCCTTCTAGTTAGCAGTCAAATGCCTTAGGATTATGCTACCAGAGCTCCTTATAAAATGTTACATATTCTTATGTATATCCCATATATAAACATATATCTCTATATACACACATACAAATATCTTTATCTTCTATATATAAATATAAATATATATTTTCCATATATTATGTAAATATATGTCTCCCATATGGATATATAAATATATATCATTTACATTTATATTTTTCATACATGTATACTTGATCTATATATATTTTCTATATCTATCGTCTATATGTTACATTCCATATATACTAAATAATACATATATACATAAATACACACATACATACATATATGTATACATACATATATATATATGCAAGGGATGGAAGAAATTAAAATGCTTATACTGAGAAAAGTGGAGTAACAAAGATGAAGAATGCGTGCAAAGAAGAATGAAAAGCCACATCATAAACGCATAATAAAAGCATAGCAGCAGTAAACCTGATGCTAAATATCAATATTATAAAACCCATATAAAATATTTTTTAATGGTTAAGGTTCTGAATATTATATACTGTGATAGCTTGGTTCAGATAACCTGCATGGTGTTTCCAGCTCAGAAGTATTTTATGTATCTTATTTATGCCATATGATTTTCACATTTCCTAAGAAGTTGTATGCAAAATTACTCTATGAATTCTGCATAGAACCAATAGCTATCTTAATGAATATAGCATGAAATGTAGATTATTAATTATTAAAATATGCTGTATCTAAGGAGCACTAGTGACACAGTGGTTAAGCACTTGACTGCCAACCAAAAGGTCAGCAATAGAACCCAACTGCTGCTCTGCAGAAGAAAGATGAGACATTCTACTCCCTTGAAGATTACACTTTTGGCAACCCTACAGGACAGTTGTGCTTTTTCTTATAGGGTCACTATGAGTTGGAATCAACTTGACAGCAATGGTTTTTTTAATGTTATATCTAAAACATTACCAATCATTACACACTCAATATACATACAGTGGAGCTGCTACAGTTACTATTTTTTAAATACAATAACTGTTTAATTGAATTGCACATCTGATAATGTCATGTAAAACCATTACTTGTACCAATATTAATAGTAATGTCCTCGGAAGGAAGGTTGGGCAATCTACTTCCATAGTGATACTGCTTTGGAAAGCCAAGGAGGGGTCGCTATGAGTTGGATCCGACTCGAGGACAGTGAGCTTTGGTTTTGGTTTGGTGCGTAATATAAAATGGTAAAAACTGAATTATTCACAATGCAAAATTATTTTATATTTGTTTTCAAAATGTATTTATTAGACATCTTTCTCCATATTTTAAAATGAATAATGAAATCATATTATAAAAATATGAGCCAAAATGAACTGGCATTTTCCCTACTATATACTCTCTTTCACTGATCCCCTTGCTCAACCATATGCAGCTTGCCCCTCCTTTACAGAAAGAGGAAGAATTATCTTTGTCTTATTTTGGTAAATTAGTCTAAAGGTAATTAATAATATTGATATAGATTTTTTTTGTTTTGTTTTTTGGCTTTTTTTAGGAAATGAATCAGGAATGAGGAAATAGAGAAATTAGTTGAGGAGAAATAGTGACTTTATATATTTTCAATTTTTGTAGCTCCTTCTATAATATAGTATAAACCTTCAGTTAATATCACTGACTATAAAATTTAGTTGTTTTGTGAGATAAAATTATATATATATGTATATGTGTGTGTGTGTATATATATACACACACACACACAAATAAATAAAGGGAATAAAGGACCCAGTTAGAGAAAGTGGAAACATATCACAAAATAATTTATGTAAAGTAAGAAAATATATTATGTTTTAGAATGCAGGTTGTCTTACTGCAAAGTTGATTAATGACTGGACAGGTGGAAGGAAGCACATGAAGTTCCCGATGCCAACAGTTAATGTGCTCAGCTACTGACCCAAATGCTGGGGGTTCAACTTCACACAGAGGTGCCTAAGAAGAAAGGTTTGCCGATTTGCTGCCAGAAAATCAGCCATTGATAACCCTATGAAGCACAGGTCTACTCTGACATACATAAGGTTACCATGAGTTAGAAATGGACTTGATAGTGATTGATTTTTAAAAAGCATGGATCATTAAATGAAAGGTTAAATTAAATAAATTTGGTAATACATAAAGATTTTTCCAGCAAAAACAGGATATAACAAGTACTGCTATTTTTATTTTCACACTAAAAATCTAGATTCTAGCCAATAATTCATGTTTTAACTTCATATTCAATACCATAAAATTCAATACGAATCAGACATTTGAATACTTCCTTGGTATATATTTAAAAATATCTTGCATTATCTAGAATTAGATTCTGTAAAAATATTTTTGCTATTGTTGCAGAGACAAAACAAAATAATTTTCTTTTTTAAAAAAATAGTAAGAATATACCAGAATTCTTATAAAGACTAATTAGTACCTGAGATTGCTTCCTATTAATGGGTGGCAGAATTTCAGACCGAGGAAAAGAACGAGTGCTCGTACAAGCTAGCCAGCTGTCAAGGTTTATGGCACTCTTCTGCTTAACTTTGGGTACTTTGTGGGTTAAAGGCTTTGCCTTTTGTAATCGCAGCTCCCAGGGGTCAGGCTTTTTTCTAAATGGTGAATTGTATATACCTGGAATCTAAAGAAGAAAGCAATTTTAATTTTCATCTTGAATTTTCATCTGAAAGAAAAGTGAGATAAACTTGGATTGTGACATTTTTAATATGTTTAAGGACTATTTTAAACTACAAACCTGGTTCTTAACCAGTGGAGGACTTCATATTCATTAAGGAGATCTTACCAAATTCTTAATCTTTGACTCTGCTCCAGACCAACAACTTCAAAATCTTTCAGTGTTGAAGACTTATACATGTTAAGAGCTACTGCCACATGTGGCATATTTTATATAATTGTATTTAAGGAAAAAAATAACAGAAAGACCTTAATCCATCTGTTTTGTATTTTAGCCATATATTATGGATATTTAACAATATTGATGTCACACATACTGTCACACAAAATCAAATATATAACCAGTTGTCGTACAAAATATGTACGTAATAAATACTTGATTGATTATTTGAATGATTATTCATTACACATCCTAATGGCAGTGATTTTACTTCTGTATTTCAAAATTTTAATGAAAATAGTATCATGTATACGATAGCCAAAACCAAACTCACTGCCATCCAGTCGGATCTGACTCAGTGACCCCTCCTTAGGTTTCTGAGGCTGTATCAGTACGGAAGCAGTTTACTCAACCTCCCTTCCAGGGAGTGGCTGGTGGGTTTGAACCATCAGCCTTCCAGTTAGCAGTCAAATACCTTAGGCACTACACCACCAGACCTCCTTATATGTATACAATATATGTATTATTCAAAATGTACTAACTTCAATGAGTTGTAGTCATGTGGTTAGGTGCTGTACATCTGTAGTCTCACATTACTCTTGCTGTGCTGTCATTGACCTTGGTACACACTGCATTAAAATAGTGTCAAAACTTACATGGCACAGTACCTGTCACACTAACAGAGATTCAGTACATTTACACATGATGAATGTTAATTCAAGTTTTCAGTTGTCCATTTTCTGAAATACAGTGGTGTTCATACCACTGTATAATACACTGCTCAGAACTGAATTTTGATATTTTATTCATACACACAGATACATATTCATAAGGCAAAGTTACATTTTAAATGACAGGATGATTTGTTTAGTTGCTCTGTAGACAATCTGGACTAATGTAAAGAATGTACCCAGCAAACCTATTTATTCTCCGTAAAATCATGATTTTTTTCTTATGACACCATCATATACAGAAACATTCCTGGTTGCTTTGTTTACAAGGAATTAGAAGTTCTAAAGTATTAAAATTAACTAGGATAGTTGTCTTTGAAAACTATTCTAAAAATTTTATACTTGCTGCCAAACACTTGGTTAAGTGTTACCTCTATCTTATAACCTACCCAGGATTGATTTGGTTTCTTATCTCTAATAATTCCTTAATAGCTTGGGGATACGTCTATCATAGCACCTACCACATTGTTTCACAGCTATCTTTGTGTGTGCCATTCTTACCCAAGCAAGCAAGTGATGCACTGGAACTATGTCCTATGTATTTTGCATTCAAAACCTTGCAGTGTATCTCGCACATAGTATACACTCTATTAATAAATAAATGCAAAATGCTCATCTAGAATAACAACACACAGTTCAGAAGGCTTATGAAAATCTTCATGCTATTCTTCAAAATTCACACAAATATCCTAGTAAAAAGTTTAGATTTATTACAAAATCTTATTGATTGCTTTCAAATTACTTTATAGATTATATCCTTTTTACATTTTTCGTAACACATAAGCTTCAGTCTGCTTCCAAATACATTGTGATCTTCTAGAATTAAATTGTTATAGACTCAGTTGGGCCACCTCCAAGACAAATTTTTGTACTGTATAATTAAGAACTAAATTTTATTAGATATTTTATAGGTTAATATAAACACTTTTATATATTTATAAAAATACTGGCTCTTCTTTGATTTTTTTTTTTTTTGACCTCTTTGACATAAGAAAAAAAAAACACTATTCTGAAAATTATTGAAGACAGTTGTAAAAAACACTTTTAATGTTTTTTATATTCTTTCACTATAACAACTATAACTCTAAACATAGAACAGGCTGGATATATAGACAGCTAATATAAATGAATATTATTAAGAGAATATATGTATAGTCACAACAGCTTTCAGTGGATAGTAATTTTTAAGTGGACGATAGTTTTTAAGAGCATGTATCAAATGTAATAAGAAAAAATAATAAATATTACATTAAAAACACAATTCTGACACAAATACAACTATATTTACATAGTCTATGAAAGAGATAAGACAATACTATTCTGATTAGTGATGATCTAATTAAACTGACAGTTACTGGTTTAGTACTGAAATTTCTACAAACTTACAGATTAAAAAGGAGAAATACACACACTTTTACTAGATTATAATTTATCATTCAAAATATCTATCTACCTGAATAACTGCTACCATCTATTAGCTTTACCCCATTAGGAATCCTCTTTGATCTCTTTCACATTTGCATGCACATGTATACATAGGCTAGATGGGAAATGCAAATAGATCAGAAGACATGATAGCTTTCTTAAATTATATTTTGCAACCTATATAGAGACCTCCTCATGTGTATTCTCTTTGCAATTTAAATCAAATATGGGTAGAAAATATATTTTAATTGAATCTAAAATCTACCATTTGCAATCTTCAAGGTGTCAGCATTTTAGAGATTAATTTATTTGATCACTTACATCAGTGAAAATAGCCCAACCCTCCCTCAACCCCTACTGCAAGAAGATATCCCACTTATTTATATTGATGCAGTATACATTTAATGATTACTTGTTTAAGTAAATAAGAGAATACTAACTTACTATGGTCTTATTTTCCATATGTCAGGATTTGTAAGACACGTAAGGAACAATGGTTTGTTGTTATTTTTTTAAATATTAGTATGTGCCACAAAAGACAAAGTTATTGCTGAGGGATGATGACATATTTTCCAGTTTTCATATTTTTCACCACTTAGAAGGACTACTGCCAGGTTAGCTTTCTGGGACTTCATTTTCAGCAATAATTTTCTAGAGTGACCAAGACTATGGGGAAATCTGTGTTAACTGTTTAAAAAAAAAAAAAAAAAAGAAAGAAAGAAAAACTACAACTGAGTTATTTGCAGTACTGACATGCTAACATCCAACTCAATAAGACCCTAGAAACCTCAGGAGAGGACTCTGCTAATAGCTTCTTACTGACCTCCTTGCATCAGGCCTGGCTGCTGACTGGTGGCCCAGTGGTGAATACCGCAAATGAAGTGTGAAAGCACTGATTTTTTTTTTTTTTTAAGGCTATGATTCTGACTGGTCAAAAAGAAAAAGAAAGGCAATGAGTTATATAATAGATATATTTTTTTTTCTTGAATTTTCCCCTTCATACTCTCCATCATGGGAACTTAAGCATGACCTAGAATATTAATTATGTCACGTTGAGAAACGAGCAAATGTACCATTTGTTACCCAGTCACCCTTGGCATTACATTAATATTTTGAACCATTTCATTTTTCTAACAATGTATCAGTTGGCTTTTTTCTTCTCAGTCTGTATTCTCATACTTATGTATAGTACAGAAAAGTACTTTTAAAATGCAGTTGATTTGGAAATAAATGGATAAACTTGTTATATTTGGAGTATCTACTATTTTATTTCATGAAGAATTTTTTTTTAAGTCATTTTCCACTCACATGCTGACCTTTGTTTTGCAATTGCCTGGGGAAGCTTTACTCCCTTTTTTTTTTTTTTTTTCTTTTTCTCTTTATTATTGAGGTTTACTCTTAACACACATTTCTGTAAAATATTAAGAATTTAAAACAAAGTTGTGTGCACCTATAATTCCCACGTCACAACTACTAATATTTCAATTTCATGTTTTTTATATGAGAAATAATAATTTCTCATGAATTCAAAGTAACTGCTTTTACCATAATGACTATTACAAGGTAAGTAGATGAATTTGAGTTCTATTTTTGAAAATAAACTGAAATCAAATTGCCACAAAAAAGGAACAAAATTAAAAACGACATTCTTGTCCCTTGATTCAAAATTTGTGAGTACTATGAGAAATAAGTATTTCTAAATAGAGGACTATCTAAAATATGTTTAGCTTCTAAGTTATAATCAAAAATGCTTTTAAAAATAAGACACTAAGCCAGTACAGAAGAGTAGTAAAGATCTCTAATAACTAGAAAAGTGAAAGTGGAACAGAGAAGTGCGAATGAAATATTTGCTAGGGAGGGACTGCTGAATCAACACTGACCAATGCACTTCATCATAATTATCAGGACATACTAGTGTCAGGGGATTTATAAAAATCCCACTCAGCACATAATTGCCCTGCTGTTAGGAGATAGTCAGAGTGTTAACACACTGTCACAGTCCAGCGTTTAGTAAGATATTCTACATTCAATTACTCTTGCTGAAAACTAAAAGGAAACATGGTCATTTCTCAGCTGTAGCAGGTACGCTTTCAGATACACTTCAGACAATAGTCATGTTCACCCTCAGATACAGTACCTCAGAAGAACTAAGAATTTCATGGAAACATTAGGAAGTCACAACGAATATATTTTTATAGACTTTATCTACATAAAACAAGGATTTTTTTGAAAAAAAAAAAAAACCTCTTACTACAAATGAATGGGATCACATTAAATGTAGACCCTGGAAGGTCTAAAATGTGGCTTTCAGGGGCCATTTAGAGCTCTTTCAACACTTCCAGCCCTGAAGAGCCACATCAAGGGGATCATTTGTGCCAGTATCACCAGGTTATGTGTAGGCTTATTGTGAGATCATTGTTCCCGAATTCCTTAGTGATGCAGAAAAGGGAGATATTTCAAAAGAATAACAGCATTTAGTTTGTGTTTAGAGAAGAATGTGAGAGCTCTTCAGAGGTACACAGTACAAGGGGCAAGTAGATCTATTGGAAAATTCACTTTAGAGGATTCCCCAAATAGGATTATAGAACTATTGCTCTATAATGTCTTCATTCTAGAATACACTCAGTTTTCCCTAACATTCTTCAGCACCACAGAAAAGGTACACTTTGGTGGTTTTCTCTTACATAATAGAAAACAAATATTTCAAAGAAATATTCCCTTTGATGTAGCTAGCTCGATTACTTTAACAAAAATGTATATGTTTATATATTATTTTGGTATCATTGTTATTGTATATTAAAATATTCTCATGAAATGTTCCTTAAAATGAAGAAATTTAAATAAGATACTAATGCCTATGTACTAATTCAACTCAATAAATATAAAGCCTCTCCCAACTTAGAAGTGGGAGGTGTGATGGCTTAGTGCCTAAAGCATTTGACTGCTAACCAGAAGTCTGGCGGTTCAAATCCACTAACCACTCCTCAGAAGGAAGATTGGGCAATCTACTTCCATAGAGATATTGCCTCAGAACCCAAGGAGGGGTCGCTTTGAGTGGGATCGACTCAAAGGCAGTGAGTTTGAGTAACTTAGGGTACTTTGCTAGATTTAAGATGGGCATAGAGAAGAATAGAAAGTGATCACTCTCAGTGGTGGAGGAGGGTAGGGGTTAGGGAGATGGTTTTGTGACTAACTATAACATGAGCCAACCTTCAATAATTGTCTCTCTATTAACTATTGTAAAAGAAGTATATGCCAAGGGCTGTGGTAAAGATAAACATCTAATAGAGTATTTTGTTGAGAAGGCATCTGAATTTGTTCTAAAGATGGTTAGAATTGTGGTAACAGAAAAAAAGGAGAAAATTGTGCTTCCAGACCAAAGAAAGAGTGATAATAAAGACATAGCAGTGGGAAAACATAGGGGTGCTATTTAAGGAATATGAAGTTTAAGCACGAGACTATAGTCAGACATGAGCTTGCAAAGATAGTTTGGGGCCAAATCATATAAGACTGTAAATTTGAACTTAATTCTGCATAAAATGGGAATCTCTTGATTTTCCCATTATCTTTTGAAGACAAACTGAGGTAAAGTCTGAAGCAGGTCATGCCGCTGCTTGGTGTAGCCTCCATCAAACCCTGTATGTTGCTGTTGTTATGTGCTGTCGAGTCAGACCCAACTCATAGTGGCCCCTCCTTGGGTTTCTGAGGCAGTATCACTATGGAAGTAGATTGCCCAACCTTCCCTTTATACTACTCTGTAATGCTTGTTGGGTCATGTCACTTGGATTGAGTGTCCACCCACTTTAAAATGGCTAATAGTGGTGGAATATTTTGGAAAAGGGTAGCATGATGGTGGCACCAAAAAAAAAAAAAAAAAAAAAAAAGTCATCAATGTCTCTGAGATGTAAATGGAGAAGTTATGTTGCTGAACATCTTCCTGTGTATATTAAAAAAACCTCATCATTCCTCACATTCCTATTGAGAAGAGTCATTACCAGAAGCCCATGTCTCTCTAATCATTCTTTATCTCCTGAATTCTCATGCACACACTTCTAAAAAACCCTAGCTAAGGACCACTGAGCTCTCAGCTTTCTCAAAACCCTTGTCATTTTGTTAGCAAACCATGGAACTCCCATTTCATAATTAGCCAGATCTTTCATCTGTGTCCTCATTCATTCAATATCCAGTGCCTACTATCTGTCATGCAGCATGATAGGTACTAAAGTTACAACAAGCACAGAACAGACCCTTTTCTAACATAATGGAGCTTATATTCTTCTCTGAACATTCCCTTCACATTCTTTATAAATCTGACACCAGGATGTCTTCCTCCTCTCTCCAGCTTTGTCCTTACCCCAAAGCCCAATCTAATAGTTTTTACTACTCTCAAGATCAGTTGCTGTCCTCTTTGCTCCTCGCTGCTGCCTTTAGAGCATTTCTTCACCTACATCTTGTAAATATTTTTCTTCCTTGAAACACAAACTATTCAACTACTTCATTTTCATCCTCTTCTATCCATTGAAAGACTAGTGATTTCTCTTTATTTATTGCGGCTTTAGCACCTAGCACATGCATACTCTCCACTCAGAGTCACATCACTTTATGCCACTTGAATGTCCAGGGGGATGAATAATCTTATATCCTGGCTTCTTGGTTCTTTGACCACCTCATTTCACATGATATTTCCTTGTCTCCAATCAGAGACTCACTCCCATTATTATACCTTAACCCAGTATTTTGCAAACTTCAAAGGGTCTAAAAATTATCCAGAAATCTTGTTAAAATACAAATTCTGATTCAGTAGTTCTGGGACTGGGTCAAGGATGCTGCATTTCTAACAAACTACCAGGTGATGCCAAGGCTTCTGGTCTGCAAACCCACTTAGAAAGGATTATCTTATAACTGTGTCATCACTAGAAACTGAACTACCTTAGAAATCAGTAATCCTTACTCTCCAAATCAACCTACTATTCTTCCAGATATTTAAATCCATTAATATTGGGTTTAAATTGTTGGCCTCTTTTAAGATCTCCAATCCACTGAGCACAGCACCATGTCATTATACATCAGCCTGATCCTCTTGACCTCACCTCCATCTCTGTGCAATCTAGATTATGGCCAAATGTTATAATTACTTTCTTGAAAACATGCTCAACTCCATTGACACTTTCTTTTTCTGCATCAACCACTTAAAAAGAAGTTAACTCTGGAAAAACTAAACTATCATATTTGTCCATGTCTGCAGTCATATAGTTGATAATTTTTGGGAAAAAAAATCATAATATCAGGCAGATTACTATCTCTACCCATTATCACAAAATTTAAATGGGCACTCAATAGAGATCAGCAGTTACTGTGTTTTTCTAATAAACTAGCTTGTCTATACTCCACAACCATTACTCACTCCCCTCCTCAAATTACTCTCTTGCTCTCCTGCTGATGCTCTCAGTCAAAGACTTTGACTGATAATTTAGTAAGAAAAAAATAACAGATCAAATAAGAGCCCTCTCCCATCTTCTAATACCAGGTCTTCAAACTCTCTGCATTGGTACCCATCTTTTTCATTCTCTTTCTTCTACTCAAGGATATTCCCTCCAAATATACTCTGTATCTATTCATTTTGCCTTCTAAAGGACTTCATTACATTGTTATCTCCTCTCTCTTCTACATCTTTGAGCTATCTCTCTATTAAATCATTCTTGACTACAGTCAAGCATGCATGAATATGTCTCTTCTTCAGAAGCCCTTCTTATGTCTTATATCTTCCTCCAAGGATGACATTATCTCTTTGCAACACTTCCTAGCCAAAATTCTTGAACAGTTGTCTCCATTTGCTATTTCATTTTCTTACTTCACTTTATCATTCTAATCTGTTTTTCCTCTATACAATTCTCAAAAATGTTCCCACTAAGATAGCCAGTTACTTCCATATTGCCAAATCCAGTGGATATTCTTCAGTTCTCATCTTAATTCTCTCAGCATCATTTTCCTGTATCCCCTCTTTGAAGAGGGTGTCCTCTTCCTTTGGTTTCCATGATACCACAGTCTCTTGTGTATTTTATATCCTTTCTGCCTACTAATTCTCCTTCTAATTTTAGTTAGTCATCCTCCACATAACTACTGATGTTGAAATACTGCATGTTTGGTTCTGAATCTTCTTTTTTTCCCTCACTCTACAATCCATTCCTTAGATAATCTTACCAATGCATGTGGTTTCATTATTGCCCAGGTGTCATTGATTATAGTTCATTTTTCTAGCTGAAACCTTAGACTTGCATACCCAACCACATATATAGCCATTTTACTTGCCTGTATCACAAGCATCTAAAACTTAACATGTCCTGAACTGAATTCTTTGGTCTTCTTTGGTCTTCATTGTCAAAGTAAATGGTACCTCATCTCCATAGTTGCTTAAGACAAAATCCTTATAATCATCTTTGGGATCTTCCCCCATCTCATTTTTCAACCCACTGGTAAGTTCTATCAATTCTACCACCAAAATACATCTTGAATCCATAAAACTCCATTCACATCTATGTCTAACAACCATAGTATTCACACCAAAGTGCTTCAAACTTATATTGGTCTCTCTTCATTTGCTTCACTCTGGTTATTGGTTCAAATTCACAAGCCACTCCTCCAAAGGAAGGTTGGGCAATCTACTTCCGTAGTGATTTTTTTTTTTTTTTTTTTTTTTTTTTTTGTTTTTTTTGGTTTCTGATCTGTCCATAGGGAAGCCAGAGTGATATTTAGAAATAAAACACTTGTGTTAGTTCCTTACCTAAAACTTGTCATTGGGTTTCCAATGTACCTAAGACATTTAACAATTCTTCACAAGGCTCTTTTTCACAGTTCCAATCTCATTTTAAGTCAGTCTCTCATTCACTACTCCATCTGCCACATTGGCTTTCCTTCATTTCTTCAAAACATGCCAGCCTCCTGCATGACTAATGCTCACCAAAAAAGCTATTCTTCTTTGTATTTATGAAACTATATGCATACTCAAGATTTTACCTTAAATGTAACTTCTTAAGAAAGGTCTTTGCTGATTCCATTCACATTCTAAATGAAATTGTTTGATTATATTCTTTCACTCATAGAAAGGAGCTCTGGTGGCACAGTGCTAATGCATTTTGACTGCTAACCATAAGGTTGGTGGTTCAAACCCACCAGCCCCTGCACAGAAGCAAGATCAAGCAATCTACTTCCTTAAAGATTTACTACCTCAGAAACCCAGTGGGGGTCACTTTGAGTAGGAATTAATTCAATGACACTGGGTTTGTTTTTTGTTGTTGTTTGTTTCTCCCACAGAACCCTGTTCATTTCTTTCATGGCACTTAACAGATCTTAATTACACACATATATGAGTGTTTACTACTGTCTGCCTCCTCAATTAGAATGTAAGCTTCTTCAGGTATACTTTATCCATTTCTCGACCTTTATATGCTTATTATGGCTCTCAACTCTAGCTACACATTACAATTATTTTAGAGCACTTAAAAAATGCTAAAAGTACAAGCCCACACCAGACCAACTGAATAAGAATCTGGGGTTATGTCTAAGAATTAGTTCAGTTTTGGTTTCATTTGGTTTTTAAAGTTGGTGTGCATCACAGCACTATTCACAATAGCAAAGAAATGGAAAAAACCTAAGTGCCCATCAACAGAAGAATGGATAACCAAACTATGGTACACACACATAAAGAATACTATGCAATACTAAAAAATCTGTGAAACACCACATAACATGATGAACTTGGAGGACATTATACTGAGTATAAGTTAATCACAGAGAGACAAATATTGTACTGATTCACTATTGTAAAAAGTCAAGAAAAGGCTTATATATGGAAGGAAACTTCCTGTGTTGGTTACCAAGGATGGGATGGGAAGGGAGAGAACATTGTTAGATAGGTAGAGGCAAGTACTGATTTGGGTGAAGGGAAAGGCAATGTACTAAAAGTGAATGACCAATGCAACAACAGTAAGGAAAAAGAAGACACAGAGAGGTGCAAAAGAGGTAGAGACAACAAAGATAAACTCTTTCATATATACAATACTGTGTTATCAGTGATAACAAACATTAATCTATGGGTAGATGGATAGACAGATTCAATAATCAGGTATGTCTAGGCAAAAGTGAAGATATCCATGACCATATATAAGGTTAGCAGATGTTATTTCTATATATGTATTTGCATATGCTGTGAGAATGTCCACATAAATAATAGTGCTAACAAGTGACAGAATTATGATAACTTCTTAGCCACAGCCAACCACCCTGAGGGACTTGTTGGATCACTGGGCTTGTGATCATGGTCACATGAGACATCAAGCTCAACTGGCATAACACACTACATAAAAAACATTGTTCAACACCCTACTTTGGTGAGTAACAACTGGGGTCTTAAAAGCTTGCAAAGACCATCTAGATGCAACAATGGGTCTCTCCTCATCCAGAGCAAAGATGAATTAAGAAAACCAAAGATGCATGGAAACAATTAGTCCAAGGGTTTAGTAGACTATGTGAACCTCAGCCTATATGACCATGAGACCAGAACTAGAGGGTGCCCGGCTACCACTGTCAACTACTTGAAGGAGGATCTGTGAAGAAGATCCTGGGTAGAGTGGAAGAACAATATGAAACAAAACTCAAAATCATTTAAAAAAAAAAAAAAAAAAAGACCAAATTTACTGGTCTGATAGACCCTGGTGAGACCCTTGAAACTATGGCCCCTCATTACCTTTCAGCCTGGAATTGAACTCACTTCCATGGCTTCCTGCCAAACAAAAGAAAGGCATATAGGGTGAACATTTACATCAGGTAGAGACACTCCTTAGAATGACCAATCAAGGGAGAACCAAAGGGCAGTATTTGCACAGGGAGATAGTACAGGGAGAATAGGGATGGGGCAGGTAGGAGCGCATTGGAAAAAAGTACACAGGGAAAAGGTAACTACAGGGAGGAAGGGAAAAGGGAGCCATTATATTATGGAGAAGTGCAGTGAAAGTCATGAAACAATGTGTATGAACTCCTGTGTGGAAAAAGAATTTGCTCTGTAAACTTTCACCCAAATCACAATACAAGTTCTAAATAAATAAGTAAATAAAGTTGGTGTGGCTAGCTCAGAACCTAGTTCAGAGTAGACAATCAATCCATGTTTACCTGAATAAAGGGCATAAGACCAGAGGTCTGTAGAAAAGGTAAAAAGATTGCTTATCCAGAAGCAAAGAGAAAGAACTGTGGAGGCGGGAAGAAAAGATAGAACAGGGAAGCATTCTGAGTTTAGAATTCAGAGAAGGTAGAAAGAGGAGCAGCTGTGTAGGAATACAAACATTCGTTTTGCAGTTATTAAGACTGAACTTACCACACAACATTCAGGTTGAGAGTCCAGCATATAGTTGCAAAAGTAGGTCTGGAACTCAGGAAAGGGATCATAGTTAGCAACTGGACTGTTTTCTGAATAAAAATAGCTGGGGGTGTGAAATTAGAGGGGGTCACTATGGGAGAAAGTGTAGATGGAGAGAAGAACCAAGTGAAAATTCTTAGGAGTGTATATTTTTAAGGAATAATTGAAGAGAAGGCTATGAAGGACACTAAAAGGAGCAGTGAGGGACAAGAGACAGGACACAAGGGAGACGATGGTTTCATGAAGGAGGTCAGCAGTGTCAGATGCTGCAGAGAGGTAGAACAGCATGAGGACAGATAATGCACACTAGAATGGTAATTAGGAGGTGACAGGTGACCTTAGCAAAAGCAGATTCTGTTATTGTGACAGAAACAATTCATTGACGGTGAGACAAGAAGTAAGTAAGAAGTAAGACCTGGCTTGGGTCTTCTGAAACATGATAGCGATATCATGATGATTCAGAAAATCTTGAGACTAAAAGAATATCTTTTGTTCTTCCAGTCATGATTCCTCATTTAACTACACTGCATTTTAAAAGGCTTTCAGAGAAAGCATCCCACTAAACAATTCTCTCTCTACCTGTAAGGTCAAGTCACTATCTGATTTATCCCTGGTAAAGATAGACTAACATTGCCTGTTTTCTTCCTTAGGCAATTTATCTAGTCTCCCTCCTTTCCCTACTCCCTCACACCGCCATTTGGCTTAATTTGTCTCCTTCACTATCTGCTATCCTGGCAACTGTTCCAGATTTGGCTTTGATTCCTGTTTTTCTGTTTGATTCCTCTTTCGTCCACTGGAATTGGTGACTAGTTTTACTTTGCTCCATTTCCTAATTAGCCCCTGACTGGTTTGTCAGCAAACCAGTGTTAGGATTACTTTCTGGCTTGAGGTTGGGCCACTTAAGAGGCAAATCTCTAATCAACTCATTAACTTCCAAAATGTTGGCATAGGCTGAGAGCCACTCTCCCACTCCAAGATAAAACCCAGCCAAGCACATCTTCCCTACAGGTCTTGCTTATTGAAATATATATATTTCAAGAGATGTACAGCCTTGATAAGTTTATAAATAATTACAAAATACTGTAATAAGTAGTGGTATAGGTATATGCCCATACTTCAGATACAGTGTGTCTATGAGGTTAGGATCCCTAATTTTTAAGTACTATCATGAAGGAAGAGAAGGGGTCTGTATGGTACAGATATGGTAGGGAAAAGGCAATCCTAAAAAAGAAACAAAATATTATGTTGCTAAAGAAGCTCTCCTCTGGGACACCCAATCAGGGCCTCCAGCCTGGAATATCTCCTTACATGAAAATAGCACAGTCTTTACAGAGCACTTACCTTGTTTGGTGATACCTCCCCGTTAAGAACCTGATGTATACTTCTTTGTTCCACTTATGTGTATGAGTCATATGGTACCTGACCAAGCCCATAGCTATATCTGTTCCTGGTGGGGAAGGAATAGGTTCCTTTGCCTGCCACATACATCCAGCTGTGGCTGCTGACCATGGGGGACCAACACCCTTTACTAAAGCTGATATTACTCTGGTTCTCTTTTCTTTAAATAAATGTTCTTCTACCCAATGTCCATCAGTAGTTGTCCTCCTTGGTGAGTTTGACACCTGCTAGGTATGGAAAGGGTTGACATCCTGGGACTGCTGCTCCTGGTTATGGCCATTCTCTTCTAACTTCCACATGGTGAGACACCTACTGTGATGGTAAATGGTATTGCACCAACAGTGCAAATTAACAGAAATTTTGTTGTGTTTATCTGAATAAACACAAGGTACTGGAGTTATTGAAGAAGACTGAGAAGGAATGACCAAAGGGTAGGAAAAAAACTGACCAAGGTATCACAAAAGCTAAAGAAGGTTTGGCCTATCAAGATTGTAGGTGGCAAACAGTATGCAGTTTTCAGAGAAGTCCCTTGGATTTGCAATAAGGATATTCCTGGTGACCTTCTCAAGAGTTATTTTCATTAAAGTCTTAGAAACACATACCCAATTGGATGGTGATATTAAAATTCCCTACTGTGACTTCTCTAATACAAACTCCACATATTCTGAGTCATCTTAATATACATACAAATGTAGCCTGCATGCTATGAGAAAAACAGAAGAAAAATCGTGAAATCTATTTTTATATGACCTACCCCCTACCCTCTATTATATAAAGCTTTTTTACTCTGCATATGAAAATGGTAAGAGTTTGAATTTTCAAAGATGATTTCCAAGAGAAATGCCAAAAGAAAATTATCATGCATAATAAAAACACATCTGAATGAAAATTTTTGGAAAGGGACATTTTAAAGAAAATATAACAACAGAATTGAGCATGTGTCAAAGTTTTTGCCCAGTATGTTATATAGGGTTCTTAAAGAAACTGAGTTTCCATGTGTTTCAAGAAAGATTTTTCAAACAAACAAGAGGAAGCCATTTTAAGTTTTATCAAAGTACAGTATTGATTGTTTCTTAGAGGAATGCTTTTGCCTGAATCTGATTGGCCACAATCTTGAGTCCAGATTTTAAAGACTGTATCACTGGCAGATCACTGTGTTTTCCCACAGTGTTCTATAGACCTGTGGTTCTTTATATGGAAATTATTAAATAAGTACATATTACATAAATAGATTATGCCTAGCACTTTGTATAACTAACTGAGCTGAATAATTAGAAGGTTTCAAACTTCAATAGATGTTATCCTTCAATTATTATCAGTAATAATAAGGCTATCTTTTGCTTTTCTATTTTGATCTCCTTGACAGTAGGGGTCAGGTAATTCCACTATGCTTCACATCCCTGTTACCTTTAGTCACCACCCACACTGTAAACCCTTCTGGTCATAGCATAATTTGACCACAAAATAATTAGAGGTAAAGTAATTTGGTCAAAAAATATTGGTCAACATACAACATTATTACGGGGAAAAAAAAATGATCTGGCCTAAAATGAATAATAGCTCTAGGCTCTATTTTGGGCTATACTATGGTGTTGATCTGCAATTTTTTTATGTATTTAATTTCTTCCATCCTTTGAAATTTGAGGAAATAACTCCTTCCTTGCACTTTTAATCCATAATTTCCCTTCAGACAATTCTATCACTACCATGTATTTGGGGAGAAAATTGTACACAACTTCAATTTCTGAACAATAATAATTAAATCAAGCAGCAAATGTTCAACTCACTTTTTGGTCTAATTGCTTGTGCCCAAATAATTTTCTGCCAAATTGACTACAATTCTCCTTTTATCTATATTCTCTGATACATTCATCCTCAAACCACAACATTCCCCAACACTTCTGGTTCCTTTACTACTAGAGATTAAATTATGCTCCCCAAAAATATGTGCTGTAAATCGTTATACTTACACTTATGGATATAATCCTATTTGGTAATAAGATTTTCTTTGTCATGTTAATGAGATATCAGTGTAGATTGTGTCTTAAACCAATCACTTTTGAGACATAAAAAGAAGCAATTAGCCACAAAGAGAAGGAATCACACATGAGGGAAGACAGACATCATACCACATGATGATTGCCAAGGAACAAAGAGGAACAGAAGCTGGAAAAAGGTAAGGCCCTTGACCTAGAACCAATAGATAAAAAAGCATTCCACTAGAGATAGAGCCTTGATTTTGGATTTCTAGGCTCTTAACCTGTGAGCTCTAGTACAGTGACTAAGGCATCTGACTGCTAACCAGAAGGTTGGTGGTTCAAACCCACCAACCACTCCATGGAAGAAAGACTGGGCAATCTACTTCCATAAAGATTTACCACTTCCAAAACCCAATGGGGATCACTATGAGTTGGAATCGACTCAATGGCGGTGGTTTTTTTTTTTTAACCTGTGAAAAAGTAAATTTCAATTCATTAAAGCCACCCACTTGTAGTATTTCAGTTAGCCTAGTACTGAGAAATTAAGACACTTGCCTATAGTCATTTCAAACTTTCTCTGTGGAATTCTTTTTCATCTTTGCTAAATAACCTGTGTATACCCTTAAACAAGGAGCCCTGGTAGCATGGTGGTCTAGCACTCAGCAGCTAACTTAAGTCCTGTAGTTTGAACCTACTAGCAGCTCCATGCAAGAAAAGATCTGTTGACCTGCACTTGTCAAGATAACAGCCTAGAAAACCTTATGGGGTAGTTCTACTCTGTCCTACAGAGTCTCTATGAGTTGGAATTGACTCAATGATAATGAGTTAATATCCTTAAACTTTTAAAAATATGTATTTTCTTCCTTTTTTGTTGTAACTGATACTTCACTCTTCTCTAGAACACCATTTCCCTTACAGCCCTATTTTGCAAAGCTTTTACTCTTCTCTTTACAGGGACCAAGGACAGTCGTGTATTATCTAAGTTCCCCATGGTCACTGTCAAACCAGTACTCATTTGCCTTCCTGCAATCTGAATATCTCATCTTTGTCCCTCCTAGTTGTTATCATACACAGGTTTCATTATATAAGTAAATAAGCCATCCTCATAGAACAACTTCATAATCCTTTGCTCTCTCATCTCCAATAACTTTCACCTTTACTTAATGTCAGCCACAACCCATATATTCCCATCATCCAGCACTGCTTTATGTCAGTAATTCTGTAATCTTCAAACAAATATCTCACTTACTCACCACAATTTCTAGGCTATAAATTTTCTCATATTCTCCTTCTACCTACAAGTTTCATTCCCTAAGGATCTCAAGTTCCTCCAGGTTTTCCCAATTAATTTTTGCCTTTTTGCTCTCATGTTTTTTTCTACTTCTAGGAGACCTGGTGATGCAGTGGTTAAAGCTCTTGACTGCTAATCAAAAAGTTGGCTGTTCAAACCCACCAGCTGCTCCATCAGAGAAAGATGTGGCAGTCTACTTTCATAAAAATTTACAGCCTGGAAGAACCAATGGTATAATTCTACTCTGTCCCATAGGGCCTCTATGAGTCAGAATTGACTCAAGGGCAGTGGTTTTACATTTGGGGGTGTTTTCCTATTTATCTGAGTCATATGGTTGATTATCTTAGTCAATCAAATCCCTAACACCTACCCATTCTGCCATACCCACCTGTCACTTTCCAAAACTAGATTCCACTCAGCTACACAGTATTGCTGGAAGCCATGCTGGAGGCACTCACTCAGCTATGGCAAGATATTGGAAGACAGTTATCTGGCCAACTGACTGGAATAGATCCATATTTGTACCCATTTCAAAGAAAGGTGATCCCACAGAATGTGGAAATTATAATATATATATATAATTAATATCACATGCTTTAAAATCTTAAAAAAAATAAAAATAAAAAACTGTGTCACTGCCATCAAGTTAATACAACTCATCGTGACCCCCTTCTTGAGTTTCCAAGGCGGTATCTCTACAGAAGTAGTTTGACCAATCTTCCTTCCGAGGAATGGATGGTGGGTTTGAAACACCAGCCTTCCGGTTAGCAGTCAAATGCCTTTAGGCACTATGCCACCAGAGCTCCCAGGTAAAATCTTACTGAAGATAATTCAAAAATGGTTGCAGCAGTATATTTGACAGAGACCTTCCAGAACTGCAAGCTGGATTCAGAAGAAGATGTGGAACGAAGGATATTATTGCTGAAGTCAGATGGATCTTAGCTGAAAGCGAAGAATACCAGAAAGATCTTTACTTATGTTTTATTGACTATGCAAAACATTTGATTGTGTGGATCATAACAAATTATGGATAACACTGGGAAAAACAGGAATTCCAGAACACCTGATTGTACATAGATCAAGAGGCTGTCATTCGAACAGAATAAGGGAATACTGAATGGTTTAAAATCAAGAAGGGAGTGTGTCAGAGTTGTATCCTTTCACAATACTTATTCAATTTGTATACTAAG
Source organism: Orycteropus afer afer (assembly GCF_000298275.1). NCBI lineage: Eukaryota > Metazoa > Chordata > Mammalia > Tubulidentata > Orycteropodidae > Orycteropus > Orycteropus afer. The sequence goes on from NW_006921600.1 coordinate 1,818,583, forward strand.
CAAATAATCCAAGAAGCTGGATTATATGAAGAACATGGCATCAGGATCAGAGGAAGACTCATTAACAACCTGTGATATGCAGATGACACAACTTTA
>NW_006921600.1:1818778-1832694 GCF_000298275.1 Orycteropus afer afer
CACAGTCTGAAGTATGGATCGCACCTCAATACAAAGAAAACAAAAATCCTCAAACTAATCCAATGAACAGCTTCATGATGGACGGAGAAAAGACTGAAATTGCCAAAGACTTCATATTTCTTGGCTCTACAATCAAGTAGCAGTCAAGACATCAGATGACATATTGCATTGGGCAGATCTGCTGCAAAAGACCTCTTTCAAGTGATGAAGAGCAAAGATATCTCCTTGAAGACTGGTGCGCCTAACTCAAGCCATGATATTTTCAATCACCTCTTATGCATGTGAGAGCTGGACAATGAATGAGGAAGACCAAAGAAGAGTCGATGCTTTTGAGTTGCAGTGTTAGAAAAGAATGGTAAGAGTTCCATAGACTGCTAAAAAGACTAACAAATCTGTCATGGAAGAAGTGCAGCTAGAATGCTCTTTGGAAGCGAGAATGGCCAGACTTCATCTCATCTACTTTGCCCAGGTGTCAGAAGGAAACATTCTCTGAGAAAGATATCGTGTTTGGTAGAGGATCAACCAAAAAGGGGAAGATCCTCGATGAGATGGATTGACACAGTGGCTGCAATGATGGGCTCAGGTATAGCAAGGATTGTGAGGCTGGCACAGGACCAGGCAGTGTTTCATTCTGTGGTGCAGAGTCGTTAGGAGTTGGAGATGACTCAACGGCACCTAACAACAACAACAACATGCAGTATAATTACTGGTGAAGAGGATTTCTTCTGGGGCCTGATTAACTGAATCTGAATCTCAACTCTACTTCTTATTACCTGTGAGACCTTAAACTGCATTACTTAACCTCACTGTATATCAGTTTTCTCTTATAACAATGGAACTATTTCATAAGGTCAATAAAGATTAAATGTATTAATACAGGTAGAGCATTTTAAACAGAATCTGAATTAATACTCAACAAATGCTACCTTTTATTTTAAGAAATAATATCATGCACAATTCCTCACTAGAACAAATGAACAACACACTCAGCTGCTAACTGAAAGGCTGGAGGTTTTAGTCCACCCAGAGGTGACTTGGAAGAAAGGCTTGGCAATCTACTTCAAAAATAAATAAGTAAATAAATAAATAAGACATTGAAAACTCTATGGAAAACAATTCTACTCTGACATACATGGAGTCACCATAAGTTGGTACCAACTCAATGGCAACTGGTACTTGTATCAAGTGGTTGTTAAGAATGTGGACTCTGGAACTGGGCCACCACATGCTAACATTGAGTAAGATACTTACTTAATTTATTTGTGTTCCATCAACAATTTGGGGGTAATAATAATCCACTATTAGTATATGGGTTGTATGTGAGAATTGTTGATGAATGCCATTGAGTTGTTCCTGACTCATCGCAATCCTTATGGCAGAGTAAAGTTGACCCATAGGGTTTCTGGGCTGTAATCTTTACGAAAACAGACTACCAGGTCTTTTCTCCCACACAGTAGCTGGTGGGTTTGAACTGCCAACCTTTCAGTTAGTAGCCAAGTGCTTTACCATTATGCCACCAGGGATCCTTATGTAAGAATGAAGAGAGGTAATTCACCTAAAGTACTTAGAAGACTACTTGGCTCACAGTAAGCATTCAATAAACATTAGCTGTTATGGCTATTGCTATTAGCTGTTATTGTTACTACTATTACTCTCCTGCATCACTGTAGGCTGCTGGTAACTGCTAGAATAACTCATACAGCCAAGACTACTAACTGGAATCAAGTTGATTTGACTCACAGTGACCCCTCCTTGGGTTTCCGAGGTAGTACCTCTATGGAAGTAGATTGCCCAGTCTTCCTTCTGAGGAGTGGCTGGTGGGTGAACCACTAGCCTTCTGGTTAGCAGTTAAATGCCTTATGCCCTACACCACAGAGCTTCTGGTAACTATATATTTGTGAATTTCAAACCCAGCTAGCCCTTCATGCCACTTGAACAATCTTCCCTCTCTGATTCTTGTAGGATTATTTTAGAATGTCATTTAGATCAAGGTTCTCAAACATTAATTACTTCAAACTACAACCTCCCCTACAAAATTACCTACATCTGATAGATCCTGTTTTTCTGTTGTTAGGTGCTGTCAATTCCCACTCACAGTAACCAATGTACAACAGAATGAAAACCTGTCCAGTCCTATGCTATCTTCACAATCATTGTTATGCTTCAGCCCATCATTGCAGCCACTGTGTCAACCCATCTCATTGAGGGTTTTCCCCTTTTTCTCTGACCCTCCATTTTACCAAGCATGTTATCCTTCTCTAGGGATTGGTCCCTTCTGACAATATGACGAAAGTGAGACAAAGTCTGGTCATTCTCTTTCTAAGGAGCATTCTGGCTCTACTTTTTCCAGGACAGATCCATTTGTTCTTCTGGAAGTCCATGGTATTTTCAGCATTCTTCAGAACACCATAATTCAAAGGCATCAATTCTTCATTGTTTCTTAATTGTCCAGGTTTCACATGCATATGAGGCAATTGAAAATACCATGGCTTGGGTTAGGTTCACCTTTGTCTTCAAAATGACATATTTGCTCTTTATACTTTAAAGAGATCTTTTGCAACAGATTCTCCAGTACAATACAAGGTCTGATTTCTTGACTACTGCTTCCATGTGCAAAAAGTGGCTCTAAGTGTGTTGACTGTGGATCCAAGTAAAATGAAATCTTTGACAACCTCAATCTTTTCTCCATTTATCATGATGTTGCTTATTGGTCCAGTTGTGAATATTTTCATTTTCCTTATGTTCAGGTGTAATCCATACTGAAGATTTACTTGTTTATGCCAGGATATTTGGAAGACAGCTCCCTGGCCAACTGACTGGAAGAGATCCATTTGTTCACATTCCAAAGAATGATCTTCATTGGCTTCAAGTTATCTTCACTTTCAGCAAGCAAAGTTGTGTCATTTGCATATTGCAGGTTGTAAATGAGTCTTCCTCCAATCCTGATGTTGCATTCTTCTTCATATAGTCCAGCTTCTTGGATTATTTTCTCAGCACATAGACTGAATAAGTATGGTGAAAGAATATAACTCTGACACACACCCTTCCTGATTTGGAACCGTGCAGTATCCCCTTGTTCTGTTCTTGGTCTATGTACACATTCTCCATGGACACAATTAACTGTTCTGGAATACCCATTCTTCACAATGTTATCCATAGTTTGTTATGATCCACAAAATCGAATGCCTTTGTCTAGACAATAAAACACAGGTATACATCTTTCTGGTATTCTTTGTTTATACCTAAGATCCATCTGACATCACCAATGATATTCCTTGTTTCACGTCCTCTTTTGAATCCAGCTTGTATTTCTGGAAGCTCCCTGTCAATATACTGCTGTAATCATTTTTTAGTTACTTTCACAAAAATTTACTTGCAAGTGATATTAATAATATTGTTCAATAATTTCCACATTCTGTTGAATAACCTTTCTTTGGAATGGGCACAAATATGGATCTCTTCCAGTCAGTTGGCCAGATAGCTATCTTCCAAATTTCCTGCCATAAGCAAATAAGTGCTTCCAGCACTTCATCCATTTGTTGAAACATCTCAGTGGGTATTCCTTCAGTTCCTGAACACTTGCTTTTCACCAATTCCTTCAGTGCAGCTTGGACTTCTTCCTTCATTACCACTGGTTCTTGATCATATGCTACCTTCTGAAATGTTTCCTTCCTGACTTAGAGGTTAAAATTTCCTTAAGCCTGTTTAAGTCAACAACATTATGTTCTTCATTACCTTTTCTCTCACCTTTCCTGGATTCATACTTACTTCATTATTTCCTATCTCCTACATTTCCAAGCTTTTAGCTGTTTAAGCCTGTTTAAGTCAACAACATTATGTTCTTCATTACCTTTTCTCTCACCTTTCCTGGATTCATACTTACTTCATTATTTCCTATCTCCTACCTTTCCAAGCTTTTAGCCCCCAGAAGCTCTTTATGAACAAGTATGAGTTTCTATTATTCTAAAAGACTTACCTCTAACCTCACTTCCTTTTCAACCTATCAACATAATTACTGAGGAGTATTATTTTCCATTCCTCAAGTTTTTATTGGCTGTTCTGTGCCCTTCACTCCATCAAAGAAGGAGGAGTGAGTTCTCAGTCTGGTGTGTCAGGAAACAAGCTATTCTAGCTTAGCTTAGCTTTTCCTTCAACCTCTCTCCTTCCCTTCCACCTCTAGTCTTTTAGGGACCCAGCTGGCCTATAGAAAGCAAATATCTATTCTCCATTTTCACCTATTTCAAAGAAAGGTGATCCAACAGAATGTGGAAATTATCAAACAATATCATTAATATCACATACTTTTGGTGGCCAGGATAGGTAGGGTGAATTGGGGACAGCTCCAAGGCTGTAGGGAGCAGTGGCAGACAGTGCCTGTAGCTGGAACAGGTAAGGTGGGTGGGGGAGAGCCCCAGAAGGCAGGGAACAGTGGCGGACAGGGCCAGCAGGAACAGGTAGGGGGAAAACCAGGAAGTGAGCCATTGGAACAGCTAAAGAGATGAAGTTATCTGTCAGTTTGTCATACTGCGGTGGCTTGCATGTTGCTGTGAGGCTGGAGGCTACGCCAGCAGGGGTTCCCATGGTGGACCAGTATCAGTGGAGCTTCCAGACTGAGACAGACACGGAAGAAAGAAGAGGCCATCACTTCTCAAAGAATTGGCCAGTGAAAACCTTATGAATAGTAGTGAAACACTGTATAATATATTACTGGAAAATTTAAAGAATAGCCCTGAAACTTTGTCTGACACAGAGCTGGAAGATGAGCCCCTCAGGTCAGAAGTCACTCAAAATATGACTGGGAAAGAGCTGCCTCATCAGAGTAGAGCCTGCCTTAATAATACAGATAAAACAGAGCTTTTGGGGCCTCCATTTGCTGAAGTGGCATGACTCAATATGAGAAGAAACAGGTGCAAATATCCATAGATAATCAGAACATGGAATGCATAAAGTATGAATCTAGGAAAATTGGAAGTTGTCAAAATGAAATGGAACACATAAAGATTGATATCCTAGGCATTAGTGAGCTGAAATGAACCAGTTTTGGTCATTTTGAATCAGATAACCATATGATCTACTATGCCAGGAATGACAAATTATAAAGGAATGACATGGCATTCATAATCACAAAGAATGTTTCAAGATCTATCCTGAAGAACAATGCTGTCACTGATAGAATAATATCCATACGCCTATAAGGAAAGTCAGTTAATACTACTATTATTCAAATTTATGCACCACCAAAGCCAAAGATGAGGAAATTGAAGATTTTTACCAACTTCTGCAGTCTGAAATTGACTGAACATGCCATCAAGATGTGCTAATTATCACTGGTCCCTGGGATGCAAAAATTGGAAACAAAGAAGACTCACAGGGCAGTTGGAAAATTTAGCTTTGGAGACAGAAATAATGCTGGAGATCGCATGATAGAATTTTGCAAGACCAATGACTTATTCACTGCAAATACCTTTTTTCAACAACACAAACAGTGGCTATACCCATGGACTTTGCCAGATGGAGTACACAGAAATCAGAGTGACTACAAGAGGTGATGGAAAAGCTCAACATCTTCAGCCAAAACAAGGCCAGGAGCTGATTCTGGAACTGACATAAACTGTTCAAGTGGAAGTTGAAGACAATTAAAACAAGTCCATGAGAGCCAAAATATGACCTTGATTATATCCCTGCTGAATTTAGAGATTAATTAAAGAATAGATTTGATACAATGAACGCCAATGACCAAAACCCAGAGGAAGCTTGGGATGACATCAAGAACATCATCCATGAAGAAAGCAAAAAGTTATTAAAAAAAAAAAAAAACAGGAAAAGAAGAAAAGACCAAAATGGATGTCAGAAGAGACTCTAAAACTTGCTCTTGAATGGAGAATAGCTAAAGCAAATGGAAGAAATGACAAGATAAAAGAGCATCTTGAGAAGACAAAGTCAATCATTATACAGAAATGTGCAAAGATATGGAGTTGGAAAGCCAAAGGTGAAGAACACGCTCAACATTTCTCAAGCTGAAAGAAGTGAAGAGCAAATTTAAGCCTCAAGTTGCAATACTGACAGATTCTATGGGCAATATATTGAATGATTCAGAAACATCAAAAGAAGATGGAAGGAATACAAAGAGTCTGTATCAAAAAGAATTGGTTGATGTTCATCCATTTCATGGTGGTATATGATCAAGAACCAATGATATTGAAGGAAGAAGTCGAAGCTGCACTGAGGGAAGTGACAAAAAACAAGACTCAAGGAATTGATGGGATACCCATTGAGATGTTTCAACAAGTGGATGCCGCACTAGAGGCACTTGCTCAGCTATGCCAGGAGATTTGGAAGACAACTACCTGACCAACTGACTGGAAAAGATCCATATCTGTACCCATTTCAAAGAAAGGTGATCCCATAGAATGTGGAAATTTTCAAACAATATCCTTAATATTGCACGCAAGTAAAATCTTCTTGAAGATAATTCAAAAATGGATGCAGCAGTATATTGACAAAGAACTTCCAGAAATGCAAGTTGGATTCAGAAGAGGATGTAGAATGAGGGATATCATTGCTGATGTCAGATGGATCTTGGTTCAAAGCAAAGAATACCAGGAAGATGTTTACTTGTGTTTTACTGACTATGCAAAAGCATTCAATTGAGTGGATCATAACAAATTATGGATAACATTGAGAAGAATGGGAATTCTAGAACACTTAATTGTATACATGAGGAACTTGTACATAGACCAGGAGGCTGTCATTTGAACAGAATGTGGGGACACTACATGGTTTAAAATCACAATACTCATTCAACCTGTACGCTAAACAAATAATCTGAGAAGATGGACTATATGAAGAAGAAAGTGGCATCAGGATTGAGGAAGAATCATTAACAACCAGTGATATGCAAACAACACAACTTTGCTCACTGAAAGTGAGGATGACTTGAAACACTTACTGATGAAGATTGAAGACTACAGACTGGATTACACCTCAATATAAAGAAAACAAAAATCCTCACAATGGGACCAATAAGCAGTATCATGATAAATGGAGAAAAGACTGAAGTTGTCAAGGATTTCATATTACTTGGTTTTACAATCAACACCAGTGGAAGGAGCAGTCAAGATATTAGATGTCATATGGCACTGGGCAAATCTGCCACAAAGGACCTCTTTCAAGTGCTGAAGAGCAAAGATGTTTCCTTGAAGACTAAGGTACACTTGACAAAAGCCATGGCATTTTCAATCATCTCATATGCATGTGGGAGCTAGACAATGAATAAGAAAGACCAAAGAAGAGTTGATGCTTTTGAGTTGTGGTGTTGGTGAAGAATGCTGAAAGTATCATGGACCACTAAAAGAACTAACAATTCTGTCCTGGAAAAAGTGCAGCTGGAATGCTCCTTGGAAGTGAGAATGGCCAGACTTTGTCTGACCTACTTTGGTCATGTTGGAAGAAGGGACCATTCCCTGGAGAAGGATATTATTCTTGGCAAAGTGGAGGGACAATGAAGAAGGAGGAGAAGGCCCTCAACAAGATGGATTGACACAGTGACTGCAACAATGGGCTCAGGTATAGCAAAGATTGTGGGGCTGGTGCAGCCCGGGCAGTGTTTTGTTCTGCTGTACATGAAATCGCTATGAGCCAGAGATGATTCGATGTCACCTAACAACAACAACAGCATTTTGGTCTTCTCTTTCTTTCCTGTTTTTTTAATGATCTTTTGTTTTCTTCATGTGTGACTTCCTTGATATCATCCCACAACTCACCTAGTATTCAATGCATCAAATCTCTTCTTCAGATAGTTTATAAATTCAGGTGGGATATACTCAAGTTCGTATTTTGGCTGTCATGGACTTGTTTTAATTTTCTTCAGCTTCAGTTTAAACATACATATGAGCAACTGATGGTCTGTTTCACAGTTGGCCCCTGGCCTTGTTCTGACTCAAGATATTGAGGCTTCTCCTTCATCTCATTATTTAGGTGTAGTTGAGTGAGGTCCACATGTATAGTCACCATTTATTTTATTTTAAAAGAGCATTTGCAATGAATAAATCATTGGTCTTGCAAAATTCTGTCATTCGATCACCAACATCAGTTGTATCACCAAGGCCATATTTTCCAACTACCAATGCTGCTTCTTTGCTTCTTACTTTCACATTCAAATCAACGGTAATGATCCATGCATCTTCAACAAGAGGTCTATCCTCATCCAGAGCAAAGAAGAATGAAAAAACCAAAGACACGTGGAAACAATTAGTCCCAGCGACTGGTACACCATGCGATCCTCAATCTATATGACTATGAGATCAGAAGAACTAAATGGTGTCCAGCTACCCCTGTCAACCACTCAGAGAGGAATCTATATAGGAGATCCTGGATAGAGTGGAAGAACAATGTGGAACAAAACTCAAAACAATTTTGAAAAAATAAAAAAAAAAGGGGTACCAGGTTTGCCGGTCTGATAGAGCCTGATGGAGCCACTGAGACTATGGCCCCCAGCTGCCCTTCAAATCTGGAACTGAACCCATTCTTGTGGCTTCCAGCCAAACAAAAGACAGGCATATGAGCTGAACACTTACATTAGGTAGCTACACTCCTTGGAGAGAACAATCATGAGAGAATAGAAGGGCTGTGTATGCACAGGGAGACAGCTCAGGGGGCAAGAGTGCATGGAGGGAAGGACACAGGGAAGAGGTAACTATGTGGAGGAAGTGGGAAGGGAGCTGTTGCATTGTGGGAAATTGTAGTTAATGTCATGAGACAAAGTGTATGTGAGTTGCTATATGGAAAGCGAATTTGCTCTGTAAACTTTCACCCAAATCACAATTTTTTTAAAAAAAGTTTAAAAAAAAACAGTAATTATGCATCTTGATTGCATGTTTCATCTATTTTAGACAGCAAAAGCTGGAAAAAGTCTCCAGTTTCTTCATCTTTGGCTCTAGTGGTTGTGGTGTAAATTTGAGTAACAGTTGCATTAACTGGTCTTCCTTATAGACATATGGATATTATTCTAACACTGACAGCATTGTACTTCAGAACAGATCTTAAAATGTTCTTTTGACAATGAATATGACACTATTTCTCTTTAATGTGTCTTTCTTGCATAGTAGATCATGTGATTGTATGATTCAAAATGGCCAATAGCAGTCCATTTCAGCTCACTAATGCCTAGGATATTAATTTTTATGTGTTCCGTATCATTTTTGATGGCTTCCAATTTTCCTAGATTCATACCTCATATATTGTACCTTCTGATTATTAATGGGTGTTTGCAGTTGTTTCTTGTCATATTGGTTTGACATGTCAACAAATGAAGATCCCAAAAGCTTTACTTCATCCATGTCATTAAGGCTGACTCTACTCTGAGGAGGCTGCTCTTCCCCATTTGTATCTTAAGTGCCTTTCAACCTGAGTGGCTCATCTTCTGGCACTATTTCAGACAATGTTTCACTGTTATTTATAAGGTTTACCATGGTCTTTTTTTTTTTTTTTTCAGAAGTACATTGCCACATTGTCCTTCTCCCTTAGTCTGTCTCATTCTGGAAGCTCCAATGAAACCTGTCCATTATGAATGACCCTGCTGGTAAGTGAAATACCAGTGGCATCGCTTCCAACATCACAACAACATGCAAGCCACCAGTACAACAAGCTGAAGATGAGTGGCAGATCTAGTTGTATAATCTGATTTAATTTGGAACATAAAGATTCTCTAAAAATGTTAGCTTCCCCTTTGTCTTTTCTTTGTATATAAGATTTACCCTAATAAAATAACCTTACAAATATATTTTAAGAAATATAGAACCTAGTTACTAAAACATTGTTATAACTTTCAAAATAATCACATTTATTGAAAAAAAAAAAAAAGAAATCAAGGAAAAAATGGTGAATAATTGGATTAAAACAAAAGCTATTTTTCTAATTTTGAACCTAAAAATGTTATAAGTCAGAACTGGAATATGTATATAAACCATTCAATGGATAAAACTTGTGAGCCTACTGTAGTCAGAGTTGGTATTAGAAACTAGGGATATCAAAATAAGTAAGATAACAATTTCTTTCCTTTATGAACTCTCTTACATTAGAGGGAGGTATATTTATAACCAGATTACCAATGATTATATATTAAACCCACTGACATCGAGTAGATTCCAACTCATAGTGACATTATAGAACAGGGTAAAACTGCCCTATAATGTTCCCAAGCCTTTAAATTTTCACAAAAGCAGACTGCCACATCTTTCTCCCATGGAGTGGCTGGTGGGTTCAAAGTGCTAACTTTTGGTTAGCAACCCAATGCTTTAACCACAAACATCACCATAAATCCTTACTTATATATTAGGGCATAGATAAAGCACAAAACAACTCTGCTTTGGAAGGTTAAAGAAGTTCAATGATTTTCACATTCATATAATTGACAATTGTAATTGACTTTGGCATAGGTTTATAAGTAAGGAGTCTAACCAAGAAACCAAACCAAAACCTATTTGTCGTTGTTTCCAATGCAACTTTATAGGACAGAGAAGAATGGTCACATAGGATTTCCAAGGGAGCAGATTGCCACATCATTTGCCAATGGAGCAGCTGGTGGGTTTGAACCTCTGCCCTTTTGGTTAGCAGCAGAGCACACTTGACCTCTATGCCATCAGGGCTCCACAAAGAGTTTCTGGATACTGCAAATTATTAAGCATTTGGCTACTAACTAAGAGGTTGACTGTTCAAATCTACTCAGAGGCACTTTGGAAGAAAGGCCTGGCAATCTACTTCCAAAGATGACAGCCACTGAAAATCCTATAGAATAGAATTATACTCTGAATCAATGGAGTCACCATGAATTGGAATAAACTCTATCTGTTTTGGTGTGTTTAAAAAAAAAAAAAACAACAACTCACTCCCATAGAGTCAGATCCAACTTATAGCAACCCCTCCTTGTGGTTCCGAGGAAGTATCACTACAGAAATAGATTGCCCAACCTTCCTTTCAAGGAGTGGCTGGTGGGTTTGAACCATCAACCTTCTGGTTAGCAGTCAAATGCCTTAGGCACTATGCCACCAGAGCTCCTGTGTTTTTTTAGATATACAGGTGTAAAAATACAGGTGTAAAAACAATAAATTATTTTAATGATGAGAGCTCAAGACCAATACAGATGATTATTTGTTACCTTATGTGTACACTATAAAATAACGAAGATGGTGAGTAGAACAAAATTACACTATTTTAATGATTTGAAGTTCATTTCAATGGAATACTATAACTAAAATGATATGCAAGTCTATGTATACATGTTTTAATTTAAAATTAAATGGAAAATAAAGTTTTATAAATTTAAGAGGAGAAAGTTTTGAAATTCAACTCATTAAAGAAACCAGTAAGCTAATCAGGGATGCTTTACATTACATGAGAATCTTGAAAAATATTACTTTTCTCTAAGCTAAGAAAGATGATACTCCTTAGGCAAAACTTTTCTTTCAATATAACAATAGCTAATAATAGCTGTTGAGTTGTGCCAAAATACAACATTGATATATCCAACCTGAATTTAGAGACCATTTGATGAACATATTTGAGTAGAATAAATGTGATATATTGCACACCAATGGCCAAAGAACAAGCGAGTTGTGGTATGGCAATGAGAACATCATATATGAAGAAAGCAAATGGTCACTAAAAAGATAGTAGAGGAAGAAAAGACTAATAGATGTCAGAAGAGACTCTGAAACTTGCTCCTGAATGTTGAGTAGCTAAAGTGAATGGAAAAATTGCTGAAGTAAAAGAACTGAACAGAAGATTTCAAAGGGCAGCTTGAGCAGACAATGTAAATAGTTATAATGAATTGTGCAAAGACCTAGATTTAGAAAACCAAAAGGGAAGAATATGCCTGGCAATTCTCAAGCTGAAAGAACTGAAGAAAAAAATCCAACCCTTGAGTTGCAATATTGAAGGATTCTATGAGCAAAATATTGAAGGATGCAGGAAGCATCAAAAGAAGACAGATGAAATACACAGAGTCACTGTATCAAAAAGAACTGGTTTATGTCCAACTATTTCAGGAAGCAGCACATGATCAAGAAACAATGGTATTGAAGGAAGAAGTCCAAGGTACACTGAAGGAATTGGTGAAAAACAAGACTCCAGGAATTGAAGATTACACCTTGAGATGTTTCAACAAATGGATGCAGTGCTAGAGGCACTTACTCTTTTATGCCAAGAAATTTGGAAGAACTGACTGGAAGACATCCATATTTGTGACCATTCCAAACAAAGGTGATTCCACAGAAGTTATAAACAATATATATCATTAATGTCACATGCAAGTAAAATCTTGCTTAAGATCATTCATACATGGTTGCAGCAGTATATTGACAGGGGACTTCCAGAAATGCAAGCTGGATTTTGAAGAGAATGTGAAATGAGGGATATCATTGCTGATGTCAAACGGATACCAGAAAGATATCTACCTGTGTCTTATTGACTACGCAAGGACATAGTCTATAAGAAATTATGGATAACATTGCAAAGAATGGAAATTCCAGAACACTTAATTGTGCTCATGCAGAACCTGTACATAAACAAAAAGGCTGTCGTTTGAACAGGACAAATGGATACCGTGTGGTTTAAAATCAGAAAGAATATGTGCTAGGGTTGTATCCTTTTACCATACTTATTCAATCTGTATGCTGAGCAAATAATCTGAGAAGCTGGACTATATGAAGAAGAATGCAACATCAGGATTGGAGGAAGAACTACTAACAATCTTCAATATGCAGATGACACAACCTTGCTTGCTGAAAGTGAAGATGACTTGAAGCACTTACTGATGATGATAAGAGTACAGTCGTCAGTACAGATTACACCTGAACATAAAGAAAATTAAAATCATCACAACTGGACCAATAAGCAACATCATAATAAATGGAGAGAAGATTGAAGTTGTTAGGAATTTCATTTTACTTGGATCTACAGTCAACATCCATGGAAGCAGCACTAAGGAAATTAGATGTATGGCACTGGGAAAATCTACTGTAAAAGACCTCTTTGAAGTCTTAAGAAGCAAAACGTCATGTGGGACATAAAGGTGCACCTGACTCAAGCCATGGGATTTTGAATCACCTCATATGCATGAGGAAGCTGAACAACAAATAAGGAAGACTGAAGAAGAGTTGATGCCTTTGAGTTTGATGTTGGCAAAGAATACTGAAAATATCTTGGACTACCAGGGATCCAGGTGAGGAGAGGGAACTCAGGCACACCTAAAGCAGCAGGGCAGGAGAGTGACAGAAAGGGAATTAAAAGCCAGGAACCCGGACAGAGGAGCAGTCACCCATAGGGATCCAGGTGAGGAGAGGGAACGCAGGCATGCCCAAAGCAGCAGGGAAGGAGAGCAGGAGAAAGGGGATTAAAAGGCCCAGGAATCCAGACAGAGGAGGAGTCAGCTGCAGGGACCCAGGTAAGGGTGGTAGGAGAGGTTTCCAACAGGGAGACAAACTTCTCTGTCGGTCTGTCCTACCGTGGTAATGTGTTGATGTGAGTTTTGAGGCTGAGCCACTAGTGTTTCAAACTCAGCGGGATGCACATGGTACACAGGTATCAGCCCAGCTTACAGACTGAGACAGACTAGAAAGAAGGAAGAGGCCATCCACTTCTCAAAGAATTGGCCAGGGAAAACCTTATGAATAGCAAAGAAACACTGTTTGATACATCACTACACAACTTTATGAATAGTCTGGTTAGCTTAGAAGGCTCTCAAAATAGGACTGGGAAACAACTGCATCATCTGAGTAAACTCAGCCTTACTCATGGATAAGGTAATGCTTTTGAGACCCCCATTTGTTGATGTGGCAACACTCAAATTGAAGAGAAACAGCTGAAGACATCCATTAATCATCGGAACATGGAATGTACGAAGTATGAATCTAGGAAAA
>NW_006921600.1:1833769-1857649 GCF_000298275.1 Orycteropus afer afer
ATGGGTAAAATATTGAATGATGCAGGAAACATCAAAAGAAGATGGAAGGAATACACAGAGTCACTGTACCAAAAAGAACTGGTTGATCTTCATCCATTTCAGGAAGTGGCATATGATCTAGAACCAATGGTACTGAAGGAGGACGTCAAAGCTGCAATGAAAGAATTAGCAAAGAACAAGGCTCTGGGAATTGTTTCAGAGAAGAAGGGGAAGACCCTTAATGAGATGGATTGAGACAGTGACTGCAATAGTGAGTCAAGCATAGTAAGGATTGTGAGGATGATCCAGGACCAGGCAGTGTTTTGTTCTGTTGCACTGAGGCTCACTATGAGTTGGAGCCAACTTGACAACAACAACAACATTGAGTCATAGAGTTTAGTTTGCTTCTGATAGGAAGCAAATATTACAAGCTGTGTGAGGCAGTTAAAAAAAATAACATGTTATATTTTTTAAATTTTGGCACTTTTCTATCTAAATTGTTTCTCTTTTCATTAACTTTTATTGCATTTTTGCCTCTGTCAGTATTTTTGCCTCTGTTTCTTAGATGGGTGGTTGTTAAAACATGGCATGGGGACAAGAGCAGAAAAGGTATTCATTTAGGGACACATCAACATTTCTGTTTTAACCACTTCACTCTGTCTTTTCAAAGAGTACTGACAATGAATAATAATTTTATCCCTTACATATATTACAGGATAATAAAAACTATAATGTTAAAGAGGGAGGAAATAAAATGTAAAAGGTAATAGCTAATTCATTCTCCATACTAATTCAGTCCTTGGCCTTTCTTGAACAGACTGCCAATAGTGACAAATTACATGATGATTTTGTGATGTAGAACTGTTCAATTGGGACTAAGAAGAAATGACTAAACTTGAAGATCTGCCTCTTAAACTATAGATCCAATGATCATAGGTCAGATCTTTTATATATTACATAGTCTTCTTGAGAGAATAAATCTGCCCAAGTATCCAGGGGGAAAATAAGTGCCAAACAACAATACATTAGGCAACAGAAAGATAATTGTTACTTTCTAGGAATACTGAATCTAGACTCCAGGAATTGATGACATAGTAATTGAGATATTTCAAGAAATGGATGCAACACTGGAAGTGCTCACTAATCCATGCAAAGAAATTTGGATTTTTTTTTTTATTGCTGGCCATCTGACTGGAAGAGATTCATATACATGTCTATTCCAAAGAAAGGTGATCCGACAGGATGCAGAAATTACTGAACAAAATCATTAATATAACATGCAAGTAAAATTTTGCTGAAGATAATTAAAACATTATTGAAGTAATACATCAACAGGGAACTTCCAGAAATTCAAACCAGATTCAGAAATAGATGTAGAATGCCAGATATCATTGCTGATGTTAGATGGATCTTGGCTGAAAACAGAAAATACCAGAAAGACATTTGCTGTGTTTTATTAACTACACAAAGGCATTTGATCATGTGGATCATAAGAAATCATGGATAACATTGCAAAGAATGGGAATTCCAGAATACTTAGTTGTGCTCATGCAGAAACTGTACATAGAGCAAGAAGCAATCATTCAACCAGAACAAGGAGACATTGTTGTTGCTGTTCTTAGGTGCCATTGAGCCGTCTCTGACTCATAGTGACCCTATGCACAGCAGAACGAAACACTGCCTGGTCCTGTGCCAGCCCCACTATCTTTGCTATACCTGAGCCCATCATTGTAGCCATTGTGTCAATCCATCTCACTGAGGGCCTTCCCCTTTTCACTGACCCTCCACTTTACCAAGCATTATATCCTTCTGCACAGAATGATCCTTTCTTACAATATGACCAAAGTAGGTGAGATGAAGTCTAGCCATTCTAGCTTCCAAGGAGCATTCCAGCTACACTTCTTCCAGGACAGATTTCTTAGTTCTTTTAGCAGTCCATGGTACTTTCAGCCTTCTTCACCAACACCACAACTCAAAAGCATTGACTCTTCTTCAGTCTTCTTTATTCATTGTCCAACTCTCACATTAATATGAGTTGACTGAAATTACCATGGCTTATGTCAGCTGCACTTTAGTCCTCAAGGAGATATCTTTGTGCTTCAGCACCTGAAAGAGGTCTTTTGCAGCAGATCTGCCCAATACTATATGTTGTCTGATGTCTTGACTACTGCTTCCATTGGCGCTGATTGTAGAACCAAGTAATATGAAGTCTTTGACAACTTCAATCTTTCCTCCATTTATCATGATGCAGCTTATAGGTCCAGTTGTGAGGATTTTTGTTTTCTTTATATTGAGGTGTAATCCAGACTGCAGACTGTAGCCTTCAATCTTCATTAGTAAGTGCTTCAAGTTATCCTCACTTTCAGCAAGCAAAATTGTGTCATCAGCATATCACAGGTTGTTAATGATTCTTCCTCCAATTCTGATGCCATGTTCTTCTTTATAATAGTCCACTTTCTCCCATTATTTGCTCGGGATACAAGTTCAATAAGTATGGTGAAAGAATACAACCCTGATGCACTCCCTTCTTGATTTTAAACCATGTAATGCCCACTTGTTCTGTTCAAACAACAGCCTCCTGGTCTATGTACAGGTTCCTCATGAGTACAATTAAGTGTTCTGGAACTCCCATTCTTCTTAGTGTTACCCATAATTTGTTATGATCCACATAACAGAATGCTTTTGCATACTCAATAAAACAGAAGTAGACATCTTTCTGGTATTTTTTGCTTTGAGCCAAGATCCATCTAACATCAGCAATGATATCCCTCATTCCACATCCTCTTGCATTTCTGGAAGTTCTCTGTCAATATACTGCTGTGATCATTTTAGAATTATCTTCAGGAAGATTTTACTTGCGTGAAATATTAATAATATTGTTTGAAAATTTCCACATTCTATGGGATCACCTCTCTTTGGAATGGGTACAAATATCGATCTCTTCCAGTCAGTTGGCCGAAAAGCTGTCTTCCAAATCTCTTGGCATAGCCAAGTAAGTGCCTCCAATGCGGCATCTGTCTGTTGACACATCTCAATGAGTATTCTATCAATTCCTGAAGCTTTGTTTTTTGCCACTTCCTTCAGTGCAGCTTCAGCTTCTTCCTTCAACACCAATGGTTCTTGATCATATGCCACCTCCTGAAATAGATGAACATTGCCCAATTATGTTTGATACAGTGATTCTGTATTCCTTCCATTTTCTTTTTGATGTAGGAGGTCTGGTGGCCTAGTGTCTAAGGTATTAGACTGCTAAGCAGAAAGCTGGCAGTTTAAATCCACCAGCCACTCTTCAGAAGGAAGGTTGGGTAATTTACTTCCGTAGTGATACCACCTCAGAAGCCTAAGGAGGGGTCGCTCTGAGTCAGATCTGACTCGATGGCAGTGTTTTTGTTTGTTTGTTTGTTTTTTTCTTTTGATGTATCCTGCATCATTCAATATATTGCGCATAGAATCTTTCAGTATTGAAAGTCGAGGCTTTAATTTTTTCTTTCGTTCTTTCAGCTTGAGAACTGCTGAGTGTGTTCATTCCTTTTGGCTTTTCAACTCCATGTCTTTGCACATTTCATTATAATAATTGACTTTGCCTTTTCAAGCTGCTCTTTTAAATCTTCTGTTTAGCTCTTTTATCTTGTCATTTCTTCCATTTTCTTTAGCAACTCTTTGTTCAAGGGCAAGTTTCAGAGTCTCTTTTGACATCCATTTTGTTCTCTTCCTTTCCTGTCTTTTTAATGATGTTTTGCTTTCCTCATTGATGATGTTCTTGATGTCATCCCACAATTCCTCTGGTTTTCAGTCATTGATGTTCAAGCATCAAATCTATTCTTTAGATGGTCTCTAAATTCAGGAGGGAAATATTCAAAATCATGTTTGGGGAAAATGAATGGTTTAAAATCAGGACAGATGTGTGTCTGGGTTTTATTCTTTTACCATAGTTATGCAATCTATATGCTGAGCAAATAATCCAAGAAGCTGGACCATGTGACGAAGAACAGGACATCAGGATTGGAGAAAGACTCAGACAAGGCAAATGATACAACCTTGTTTGATGAAATTAAAGAGGACTTGAACCCCTTGCTGATGAATATCAAAGATTACAGCTTTCAGTGTGGAGTACAACTCATCATAAAGAAAAAAAAAAAAAAAACTACTCACAACTGGACAATAAGCAACATCATGATAAATGAAGACTGAAGTTGTCAAGGATTTCATTTTACTTGGATCCACAATCAACGCCAATGGAAGCAGCAGTCAAGAAATCAAACAATGTATTGCATTGGGCAAATATGCTGCAAAAAATCTCTTAAAGTGTTAAAAGCAAAGACGTCACTTTGAGGACTACAGTGCTTGATCCAAGCCATGGTATTTTCAGCTAACTAATAAGCATGTGAAAGCTGGACAATGAATATAAAAGACAGAAGATGAATTGATTCATTTGAATTATGGTATTGGATAAGAATAATGAATATGCCAGGCACTGCCAGAAGAATGAACAAATCTGTCTTCAAAGAAGTATAGACAGAATGTTCCTTAAAAATGAGGATGTTGAGGCTTTGCCTCACATACTTTGGACATGTTATCTGGAGGGAAATAAGGAAATCAATACCATTTATAGTAGCTACCAAAAAAATAAAATACTTGGGAATCAATCTTACCAGGGACACAAAAGACCTGTACAAATAAAACTATAAAAGACTACTTCAAGAAACCGTAAGAGATCTACATATGTGGAAGAATCTACCATGCTCATGGATAGGAAGACTGAACACTGTGAAAATGTTAATTCTACCCAAAGCAATCTATACATTCAATGCAATCTCAATCCAGATACCATCAACACTTTTTAAGGATATAGAAAAACCAATCACTAACTTTATATGGAAAGGAAAGAGACTTTGGATAAGCAAAATACTATTGAAGAAGAAAGAGCTCTGATATTGTAGTGCCTAAGGCACTTGACTACTAACCAGAAGGCTGGTGGTTCAAACCCACCAGCCACAACTCAGAAGGAAGGTTAGGCAATCTACTTCCATAGTGATATCACCTCAGAAACCAGAGGAGAGGTCACAATGAGTTGGGTCCGACTCAATGGCACATAACAACAATAACATTGAAGAAGAACAACAAAGTCGGTGGTCTCACACTGCCAGATTTCAAAACCTACTATACAGCCATGGTAGGCAAAATTGCCTGGTATCTGTATAAGGACAGACACATAGAGCAATGGAATAGAATTGAGGACCCAGAAATAGATCTATCAACCTATGGTCAGCTGATCTTTGATAAAAAGCCTAAATCCATGAAATGGGTTAGAGAATGTTTGTTTAATAAATGGTGCTGGCAAAACTGGATATCCACTTGAAGAAAAATGAAACAAGATCTATACCTCACACCATACACAAAAACTAAGTTCAGATGGATCAAAGACTTAAATGTGAAACCTAAAACCATAATGTTCCTCAAGGGAAAAATAGGGGCAAATTTATGGGCCCTAATATATGGCATAAATAGACTATCAAGCATAACCCAAAATGCACAAACAGCAGAGAAATTAGATGAATGGGACCTTCCAAAAATTAAATGTTTCTGCGTTTCCAAAGACTTCTCCAAAAGAGTCAAAAGAGAACCTACAGATCGGGAAAAAATATTCAGCAATAACACATCTGACAAGGGACTTATCTCTAAAATTTATAGAAAAGTCCAACACCTTAACCAAAAAAAAAAAAAGATTAATAAGCTAAGTAAAAACTAGGCAGAAGATATGAGTAGACACTTCACCAAAGAGGATATTCAGGTGGCCAACAAACATATGAAGAAATGGTCATGATCATTAGCCATTAAAGACATGCAAATCAAAACAATAATGAGACACCATCTTGCCCTAGCACTAGTAGCAAATTTCAACAAGACAGAAAACAACAAATGCTGGCGAGGATGCGGAGAGATTGGGACTCTCATACACTGCTGATGGGACTGTCAAATGGTAAAACCACTGTGAAAATCATTATGGTGATTCCTTTAAAAGTTGGAATTAGAAATACCATTTGACCCAGCCATTCCATTACTAGGTATATATCCTAAAGAAGTGAGAGCTATGATAAGAACAGACATATGCACATCCATGTTCATGCACCACTATTTACAACAGCCAAAAGATGGAAATAAGGTAGGTGTCCATCAACTGAAGAATGGATAACCAAACTATGGTACATACACACAATGGAATCTATGCAACCCTAAAGAATAATGTAGAATCTGCAAAACACTGCACAATGTGGATGAACTTGGAGGACACTATACCAAGTGAAATAAGTCAATCACAGAAGGATGAATATTGTTTAAGTCCATAATTGTAAAAAGTCAAGAAAAGGTTTATATGTGGAATGCAGTTTTCTTTGTTGGTTCCCAGGGATGGGAGGGAAGAGGAAGGAACACTGTTAGATAGGCAGAGACAAGTATTGATTTGGGTGAAGAGAAGGGCAATGTATCAAATGTGAGTGATCAACACAGTGGCAATGAGGAAGAGGAAGACATAGAGAGGTACATGGGAGATACAGCAACAAAGATGAACCCTTTTGCACATATAGTACTGCGTTGTCAATGAAGGCAAACATTGATCTAATGGTGGATAGATGGGTGGACAGGCTGAACTACTATGTATATGTTTGCAGGGGGAGTGTGCCCAACCAACATCATGTATAGGGTTGGCAGACAAGGTTTCTACAAGTGTATTGCTATGTTCTGTAAGAATTCCCAGGTATATAGTAGAGCTGACAAGGGATAAGGTTGTAGTCACATCTTGGGCATAGCCAGCTACCCAGAGGAAGCGAGTAGTTAGACCTGTGGGCTCAGGACCATAGCCACAGGGGACATGAAGCTCAATTGGCATAACATTCTACACAAAAGCAATATTCCACATCCTACTTTGGCAAGTAGCAACTGGTATCTAGCTTGCAAGTGACCATCTAGATGCAACAATGGGTCTCTCCTCATCCAGATCAAAGAAGAATAAAGAACACCAAAGATTCATGGAAAAAATCAGTCCAAGAGACTGGTATACCATGAGATCCTCAGTCTATATGATTACGAGACCAGAAGAAGTAGATGGTGCCTGGCTACCCCTGTCAACCACTTGGAGGGGGTTTTATGTAGGAGATCCTGGATAGAGAGGGAGAGCAATGTGAAACAAAACTCAAAATCATTTGGGGGAAAAAAAAAGAGGGCCCAGGTTTGCTGCTCTGATAGAGCCTGATGAAACCACTGAGAAAATGGCCCCTAGCTGCCCTTCAGGTCTGGAATTGAACCCACTCCTGTGGCTTCCAGCCAAACAAAAGACAGGCATATGAGCTGAACATTTACAGTGGGTGGATACACTCCTTGGAGAGAACAATCATGGGAGAAAGAAGGGCTGTTTATGCACAGAGAGACAGCTCAGGGGGCAGGAGTGCATGGGAGGGAACAGGGAAGAGGTAACAATGGGGAAGAAATGGGAGAGGATCTGTTGCATTGTGGTTAACTGTAGTCAATGTCATGAGACAAAGTGTATGTGAATTGCTGTATGGAAAGTGAATTTGCTCTGTAAACTGTAACCAAAATCCCAGTTTAAATAAATAAATAAATCCCATAAAATAAATATATGTGTAAATATTTTTACTTAAATATATAGGTTCTATTTTAATTGAACGTCTGTAAACTTCTAAATGTCATAAGACAAAATAAGATATACATAATTATGTAATAGGAGCTCTGGTAGCATAGTGGCTAAAGCACTTGACTGCTAACCAGAAGGCTGGCGGTTCAAACCCACCAGCCACTCCTCGGAAGGAAGGTTGGGCAATCCTACTTCCGTAGTGATATTGCTTCAGAAACCCAAGGAGGGGTAGCTATGAGTCGGGCCGACTTGACGGCACATAACAACAACAACAATTATGTAATATACTGAACTAATTGTATATTTTATATTATTTATCCTTTTTTGTTAATATTATTAAAACAAAAACAGAGTAAAGTTTTCACCAATCAGGTAAATGTTAATGTATATAATTCTAGACAGTAACTTGTATTTCCAAACATTAATCTTTTACAATTTAGATCTTGAGCTTGTATTTAAACCTGGGATCAGCAGGTTGTTGTTGTTATGTGCCATCGAGTCGGACCCGACTCATAAAGACCTCTCCTTGGGTTTCCGAGGCAGTATCACTACGGAAGTAGATTGCCCAACCTTCCTTCCCAGGAGTGTGACCTGCAAAAGGATCCTTAAAAATTGTAGTAACCTTTTAGAGGCATTATTTTTTAATGAATCCAACAATCGGCCTTTGCGTCTATCTACCAGTAGGTGGAGCCGACAACATAATTTATTACCCAAGAACAAGGACAAAGATATGAAAGTCAATTTATTTGGAATAAAACAAATCTGCAAATGAGATTTTCTTCAAAGGAAGTATGTCCTATAAGTGTTAGATTTAGTTTGACTGGTTACTGAATCAAAATAAATAACTTTATTAAATAAT
The DNA here is from genome assembly GCF_000298275.1 of Orycteropus afer afer. Classification (NCBI taxonomy): domain Eukaryota; kingdom Metazoa; phylum Chordata; class Mammalia; order Tubulidentata; family Orycteropodidae; genus Orycteropus; species Orycteropus afer. The sequence continues at coordinate 1,842,256 of NW_006921600.1, forward strand.
CAATCTTTGCAGAAAGATAAATTAAATTTACAAATACAGGCAATGTTTTCATTTTACTTTATTCAAATCAACTAAAATTAGCTCTCTTTTCTAAAACTTTTACAGTGACAAAGAATTTTTGATGTGTTCATTTAATAAGGGCACTCACTAACCCAATCCTGTTTTATAGGTGATGGGGTGCATAACAAATAGTATTTTCTGGGAAATATAATTGACTAATCCTATTATGTCTGTAGCAACAAATTAACCTTATTACTACTAGTAAATGGTGATTGATTATTTATGCAAATAAGTTACCATGTTCAGCTTTCTGACTGAAATAAACATATACAAAAGGTGCTTTAATATGACTCGAACTTTTTAATTAATAAAACCCTGAGGGGTCTATTAATTCACTCATTGCAATATTAGTTATTTACTTGTGTAATTCCTATTAGCACTAACATATTTGCTTGAATAAAGATGAGATAATTAATACCAGTAAAAATTAGTAATTATTTTTATAATTATTTTAAGATATACATTGGTTTTATATTAAAATTAGTCCTAAAACTGACTTTTAAATGGTGCTATCAGTGTATGAACATAACCGTGGATCAGTATACTTATTCTAAAATTATTAAAATATTAATAATACATTATTTCATCAATTAGGTACACCTCAATACACAACTATGACTTTGGCTTACAAAATTCTTCACATCATTTGTCTGAAAAACTTTTTATTTCTATTCAAAAAAGTTATTCTATATTAGAACTACAAACATTGTAAAAAAATTGTATCATATAATCTGTATTAATATCATTTCTAAAAATGACTGAAATCTTTCAATAAAAATAGTGTTCTCCTCTTGTAAAAATGCTGTTGAGAATTATTTAAGCAGGTCAACAAAGCATTTTCTATCCTAATATACTTCTTACAAAACTATTTACATTTGGATATTTATACCATACATTTAAAAATATTTGCAGGAATTGAAAGGTAAACTGATATTATCTTCAATAATTTATATTTGGCTTTTGTTTTGTGCCTAAATATGTATTTAATATAATGTAAAATCAAACTTATTAAAACAAGCAATGAAACTAATCTGTAAACAATAGATTCAGAAATATTTAAAAATCCACAGCTTAATTTCTTCCCAATAGCCAAGTCATATTGAAAAAATCAATACTCAGACAGAAGTATGCATCTTTCATTCTCTGATTTTTCCAGGTTAAGGAATGTTATATTAATTCCAAGTGTGATCACCTACCATAGTTTTATGCGTATATGTTTTTTTGCCAACTGTGCCCTCCCCACATGTTAAAAGAAATAAATTAGCATAGTGTGCTTACGAAAATATCTTGAGGAGGGGAAAGTATGGTTGGCAAAAACATACAATGCATGCATTATTTATGTAAAAATAAGGGCTATATGTGCTCCATAATGAAAAGTTGGCTACTGATTGAACTTTCTTTTTATGTCAGTCAAGATAGTTTACAATTGTGATTTGTAGAGTCAATGTTAAAACTCAGTCTTTTTTATATGATGGTATAAAACAGTGATTTAAAGCTAGTAAAGCAAATCTCATGGAACATAGGAAATAAAACATTTGAACTTTCTAGTATCATCCTACCAGTACAACAAATTTCCTGATCAAAATATACAAATGAGAGGGAGATGATACCACTTTTCTATTGCATTATCCTCTATAACCAAAAATAATATTGCCGTGGTAACCAAAATCTCCATTGTTTCAAAGAGCTGCTCTTTCATCTCAAGTTCTTTGGAATCAAATATTGAGATCACTGTGACAATGTATATCAACTTGCCAGATCCAAATGAAAATCCCTGATATTCAAGGGAGGGGATTTCTGAACATAATTTTCCCTGTAATGCCCTCAGGTTCACGAAGTCAGATGAAAAATAGGAAGGAAATAGGAAGGAAAAATAGAAAGGAAATGATTTCTAATTATCATTAATAACTAAAGAAAAACAAAGACAGGAAGCTGTAAGATGAATACTTCCAATGGTAGGACTAATACAGGAAAATGGAAATGTAGAATCTTAGTTTATCCTTGACAGGTTAAATTCCAACAATATGATTGTTATCATTTACTGAATGCCTTCTAAGGACCTGACTTAACTATGTTACATTTAATCCTCATAATGCTCTTTCAAGATGGGTTCTATTATCCCACATTCACAGAGTGAAACAGGGGCTCAGTAGCTCATAGAGTTAAGGTAATCTCCTAGTATTTCACTCTAAGTGGAATAGTTAGGATGTCAGCTCAGTTCTGCCTGATGACAATATCAGTGCTCTTTGTATGGTACCACCAAAATCACTGCCATCAAGTAGATTCTGACTCACAGTGACCCCCACAAAGGTCTTTACAGAAACAGACTGCATAGTCTTTTTCCTTGCAGAGTGGCTGGTGCGTTCAAACTGCCAACCTTTTGGTTAGCAGTCAAATGCCTTAATCATAGGACTATCAGAGCTCCACACACAAAAAAGAAAAACTAAACTCACTGCTATCCAGTCGCTTCTGACTCACAGCAACCCCCTTTGGGTTTCTGAGGCAGTAAATCTTTATGGAAGTAGATTTCTCAGGCTTTCTTCTACAGAGTGGCTCGTGGATTTGAACCTCCAACCTTCTGGCTAATAGTCAAATGCCTTAAGCACTATACCACCAGAGGCTCCACAGTACCTCAAAAATAATTATTTTATTGGATAACAGGGAATTCTAGGGACAGAAAGATCACTACATTAAAGTTTCCATACAGTGATATTACCAAAAGCCAGAGTGGTATAAATAAGGAAGGAAATGGAATAAAGCAGTGACAGCTTGTATTAGTTAACACCATACCTAGAGCACAATGGGAATAATATTTGAAAATTCATGAAGGTCAGTGAACCAAGTCATCTGGTCAGGTTTGTGAAGTTACCTGTCAAGACAGGTGCATCATTTAAAATTGGATTAGTGTCATTAGATGCACATTTGATGAGAGCATTTTGGATACAAATAGAATAAAATCAAAATATTTAAAGAAATTATGCACAAAAAATACCTATCAAACTGCCTGGCACATGGTAAGCATTCCATGGATAGCTAGTGCTATATTATTTGTATTAATAAAACAACTGAGTCTCTACAGACTTTCCATATTATACTATTACCTAATTGATACCTAGATGCCCTTAGATAAATTGCTTTCTCCATGACACTGTTCAAAATAAATATAAACAAATATTTATTTGTTCAAAATAAATATAAATGGTCATAGTATAAAAGAGGACTTAGTATTAAAAAAGGAAGTTATCAAATAAACAACTGTACCCTAAAAATTGCATTTACATCAAGTTCAAAGATTTAATGGCTCCTTAAGGAGCCTTGTTGGCACTGCGGTTAAGTGCTTATCTGCTAAATGAAAGATTGTCAGTTTGAACCCCTCAGCCACTCAGTGGAAGAAAGATGTAACAGTTGGCTTCTGTTAAGATTGTTGTTAATGTTTGGTGTCATTGAGCTGTACAGCAGAACAAAACACTGCCAGGTCCTATGCCATTCACACAGCCATTGTTATGTTTGAGCCCATTGTTGTAGCCACTGTAAGAAGAATCTTTCTCTTTTCCTCTGACCCTCTACTGATCCCTCCTGACAACATACGTCCGTAAACACTTTGGTTTCAAGGCCTTCTCGCAGCCCTGGCTGCTGCAGGGCCACATGTGGTCGCACACGGAGCGAGGGGCGAGAAGCCCTTCGGCTGCTTGCACTGCTGCAAGGCCTTCGCCGACCGCTCCAACCTGCGCGCGCACATGCAGAAGCACTTGGCCTATATACCCTATGGGGTACTCTGTCCTATAGGGCCCCTGTGGGTCGGAATTGAGTTAATGGCAACAGGTTTGGTTCTGTGGTTAATGGCTCCTTAGTTTCATTATTTGCTTATAATGGAAAAATTTTTCAAAAATGATTATATTACAAGGAATTATTATTGTTATTATTATTATTTTTAATTCTATATATAAAAACATGGGAGCTCTGGTAGCATAGTGCCTAAGGTACTTGACTGTTAACCAGAAGGCTGGCGGTTCAAACCCACCAGCCACTCCTCGGAAGGAAGATGGGGCAATCCACTTCTATAGTGATACTGCCTTGGAAACCCAAGGAGGGGTTCACTATGAGTCGGGTCTGACTCGATGGCACATAAAAACAACAACAACAACAAAGGATGACACTCAGGAGCCCTGGTTGCACAATGGGTAAACATTCAACTGCTAATCTAAAGGTTAGCAGTCTGAACCCACACAGTGGCTCTGTGGGAAAAAGACCTGGTGATTTGTTCCTGTTAAGATTACAGCCTAGCAAACCCTATGGGGCAGCTCTACTCTGTCATATTCAGCCTCTGTGAGCCAAAAATCAACTACAAGGCACCCAACAATAAAAAGGATGACATTCACTTTGAAGTCTCATCCTCCACCATTGAGATTAGATGTGCCCACATGTGAAGGCATTTGAATATGTTACTCTGAGGTAGAACTATGAGACTGGACTTCAAAGTCTGTAAGAAAGAAATGAAACCTCTAAATTGCCACATTCTTGACTCAAAAACCCAAACCAAACTCATTGCCATTGAGTCGATTCTAACTCACGGCAAACCCTACTGGGTTTCCATGGTAGTAAATCTTTACAGAAATAGATTGCCCCATTTTCCTTTTGCAGAGTAGCTGGTGGGTTTGAACTGCCAACCTTCTGGCTAGCAATCAAATGCCTTAGGCCCTGAGCCACCACAGCACTTTTACATTCTTGACTATAACTCATGTAATAAAGCACATTTTAACTCCCAAATGCATGCTTTTAAAACCACATTTCTTTTTGAGTAGAATATTATACATGTGATATATTCTTTATTAGCAACCATGCCAAAATCTGTAATTTTGACAAACAAAATAAATTTCTAAGTTTTTCAAATTCCATATTTACATTTCTATATATGAAGATGTAAACTGCTGAAGCAATTTTGTTAAAACTTTACTGAAAATTTACAAACAAAATTTTGAAAGTGTTTGTTGTTGTTATGTGCCAGCAAGTCGGACCCAACTCGTAGCAACCCCTCCTTGAGTTTCCAGAATCTCTATGGAAGTAGATTGCCCAACCTTCCTTCCAAGGAGGGACTGGTGGGTTTGAATTGCTAGCCTTCTGGTTAGCAATTAAGTGCCTTAGGCACTACACTACCAGATCTCCCTTTGAAAGGGTAGAGGAATGGTTTTAATCTCAACGTTAGCTCAATTAAAAGAGAAAACATGAAAGCCACCTCAATTTAATAACTTGATAACTCTTGATCAATTCACCACATAATAATAAGGCACTCAAAATGAGTTTTTAAAGTGAGGTCCTGCCCTTTGTGTTGTGCTATCACAGTGTTAGGTCACACTCTGACTGGGACCTGTCTGCCAGCAGAGCAGCAACAGCCTCTATGAAGCTGCTGTCATAGAAGAGTCATGGGTGCCTATGCACACCTACAGAGAAGCACAAAATTGACCTCAGAGTAGTGTCTTTGTGATATCTTTTCAACAAGTCATGTCCCATTCAGCCTGCTAGTTTATCTCTGTCAGGCTAGGGGCTCAAGTGGCTTACAGGAACTGTCAGGGACAGGTATACCAACCTGCTTTGTGCTGAGGAGGTAATGCATCTTTCGGGCTTGGTAATCTCTTTTCTTCTCTTCCTCTTCGAGTTTGGCCTTCTCCTCCTCTCTTTCTTTCGTCTGGGAAAAATCTGCCAGTGCTTCCCTGCATCACAACGGTCTGCAGTTATTTGTGGCACAAAAAATCTGCCATCATTTTAACTCTTTGACTGATAAAAAATCAAGTAAATTATTTGAAGGACAACCATTATCCATATCCATCAAAATCAATGCTGTAACATCTCTCACCTGCATATTCTATATGATCTCTATAATTTTAACAAAGCATTTAAGTGACATTTCTATTGATTAAACTTTTAAAATCAAATACTTATATATTATAATTAATTCAATAGCTGTGGAAATACTCATATCAAATGCAAAATAAATGAATTACTACATCCTCTGTGTCTTTGGTTCAACATTAGCTATTTTGGGCATACATTTATCCCAAGAAAACTTCTCAACTTCTTATTTCCTTTAAATTTGGTTTGATATTTATGGATCTCTAATCATTTATTTTGTTATCTAACTAATGGGCTAATTTTAAAAGTATGATGAGGTTCTTCTATACACAGAGTTCATTATACATTAACTTCAGTTAATAGTTTTAAATGTCAATACAATTACATATATTATTCTGCACTGAAAAGATTGACATTTTGTTCAATTACAAAAATAGAGTAAAATTCAATTAGTTGAATAAATTCCAGTCTTTTCTAAGTATACTAAATCCCATTAAAACAATAAGACCTTTCATTACTTATGTATATGTATCTAAGAAATTTAAACAAAAACAAGTTTTAAAAAATATACTACATGAGAAGTGCATAATAAACAGAATAAGATATTATTAAATGTGGAAAAATAACTAGATCATTTCTTTTCTAGGACAATTTTATAATTCATTTTAAAATAATCTTGAAATCACACTTTGTTTTTTTAATGGATACAGAGCTTAGTGTCTAGTGCTATATGTGAAAAATGAAGAAAGTAATCTGAGCATTTTCCTCAAAGATATCAGGGGAGACTAGAAGGGAAAACTCCAGAAATAAAAAAGATTCTCTTACCTACTTTAATCTCTAGAAATATTTTCATTGCAATTTTCTGTTAAAGGCTACTCATACAATACTTCACGCAAGGTTACTTATGAAACACAGTGACATTTAAAAATCACCATGCTATTCTATTGCAGCAGAGTAATTTTTTTCAACATAAGATTAAATTGCAAAATAAATGAATTACTTGGAGTGGCATAGCCCCCATTTTGCCACCCTTCTGTTGAAAATTGCTTATTAATATGAAAAAAGGAGTCAGAAAATAGCCTGTTTTACTTTAAGCCTAGTATTTTGGGGGCTTCCACACCCACAGACCTGGGCTAGCTGCACATTTAGATTGTGTTGGCAAGCTGGTACAATGACCTTTTTGACCTGCATCTCAAGGCTATTATTAATAGCTAAGTTACCTGGTAAAGCCAAACAAATTTGTTTCCATTGAAAGGATCTCTATCTGTATCTGAGAATTTGTTCTGTACCAAACAAACCTCATTAACTGTGTTCATTTTTGACAAAGAACCCAGAGTTAGAGGGATTGGTGACCTTTCTTTGTCCTTAAGGTACAAATCTCAAGGCAGTTACATACAAATAAATGAAAACTTTTACTAGAAAAAATAAAAATCATATGTTACATAAAAAAGTGAATACATTATTCATTTGAATCTTTACCTATAGTATTAAAAAAAAATGAACATTTCCTTTATAATTTCTCTTATAAGGCTTAAAATAAATGGAAATAACTAATGAAATGCTACTTTAAAAAATGTCAGAAACCACACCCATCCAATTCTGTATTTAATCAAAGATAAGGAAAATATGAAGAACTTTGTGCTCTATAAATGACTTAATGATCATCAGGAAATCTTATATAAAAAAGAATATATATATATATATATATATATATATATATATATATATATATACACACACACACGAATAGGTAAGGTAAAAAAGAAGTACACAGAACTTAGATAGAAGATCAAAACTGTAACTTATTTGAAGCAGTGAAAACAATCTATCTTCAGGCTATGAATATACAAAATAAAAACAGCTTGTACTTGAGGAATAGGACAAGGAGAGCTAAAAGTGGGTGATAAGTAGAATGTCAGGTTCCAGTGAATAAAGAAACCACACAGTAAACACAGAAGAAACTAGGAAGTCACTCTCCTCCAAAAGAAAAAGAAAATCTAAGAAACTAGACAATATACAAAAACTAATCTAGGATAATCTTGAGACACAAAAGTATTTAATAAATTCATAAAATTTTTGAAAATATATCAATTCTCAGTATCCTAAATTAGTAAAGTACTGCATGTATTAATGTGTGTATTAATTAGTGTAAAAAATACACTGAATACCTCAGTTATATTTGTGTCAAACTGGCTTTGCTGAATGACAGGTAGGAAAAGCTGAATGAATTATTCACTTTTGGTATACAAGTTTCAGTTACATCAATACGAGAAGATATGGTCCAGTGTGAACCTGAAACCAAACCCATTATGAGATGTAATAAAAATTAAACTCCCATTAAAAATAAACTGATGGAAACCATTCTAACTAGGATCCTCTAGAAAATTATAAAAATGACTAATTTTTAATCTTAGAATTTTTTAAACACAGTACTTTTGAAACACTTGAAATCTTTCCAAATACTTTCAGGTTTTTACATTTCAGCTATATTTTCTTATTTCTACCCTCAAAAAGGAACTCTGGTAGCACAGTGCCTAAGGCACTTGACTGCTAACCAGAATTCTGGCGGTTCAAACCCACCAGCCACTCCTCAGAAGGAAGGTTGGGCAACCTACTTCCGTAGTGATACCACCTTGGAAACCCAAGGAGGGGTCGCTATGAGTTGGGTCCAACTCAATGGCACAAAACAACAACAGCAACAATAACCCTCAAAAAAAAGAAAAGAAAAAAAAGAAAGGTCCTGTTATATATATGAGATATCAAACCTTTTGCTGTCAAGTCAATCCTAACTCATAGTGAACCTATAGGACAAAGTAGAACTTCCCCCAAACAGTTTCCAAGGCTATAACATTTACAGGAGAAGCATGCTGCCACATCTTTCTCCCATGGAGCAGCTGGCGGGTTCAAACTACTGATCTTTTGGTTAGCAGCTAAATGCTTTAACTACTGAGCCACTAGAGCTCCTTGGCACATAGTTAAAGGTGCTCTGCAAATGTTAGCTGTTTATTGAAAGCTTACTATGAGCCAAGTACTAAGCTACTTGCTTTATTTACTCTGCTGGATAAAATATTTGATGTTTTCTCAAATTCCCTCTAAGACTTCTGCCTTTCTCTCTCAGGACAGGCACACCCTTAGGTGAAATTTTACACTACAGAGCAGGGAATCTGGCTCCTAAGAGGTCTAGGGTATGCCTTGACCAAGGTAGAATGGGAGACTGAAGCGAATTATGGAGATAAAGTTCCCCTTCTTCTACTCTCCATGTACTAAGTGGTTTCTCCCTGCATACTGAAGAAACCCTTTATGGCTAACAATCACAGATATACCTGCTGCATAATGCTGAGTTCAGCTTCTCGGATTATTTGCTCAGCACACAGATTGAATAAGTATGGTGAAAGGATACAACCCTGTCACACTGCCTTCTTGATTTCAAACAATGCAGTGTCCTCTTATTCTGTCTGAACGATAGCCTCCTGGTCTATGTACAGGTTCCTCATGAGTAATTAATTAAGTAATTAAGTGTTCTGGAATTCCCATTCTTCTCAACATTACCCATAATGTGTTATGATCCACACAGTTGGATGTTTTTGTATAGTCAATAAAACACAAGTAAACATCTTTCTTGTAAATAATCCAACATGGACTATATAAAGAAGAATGTGGCATCAGGATTGAAGGAAGAATCATTAACAACCTGCGATATGCTGACAACACAGCTTTGCTTGCTGAAAGTGAGGATGACTTGAAGCACTTACTGATGAAGATTGAAGACTACAGTCTGCAGTATGGATTACACCTCAATATAAAAAAAACGAAAATCCTCACAATTGGACCTATAAGCAACATCACGATAAATGGAGAAGAGATTGAAGTTGTCAAAGACTTCATATTACTTGTTTCTATAATCAACAGCAATGGAAGCAACAGTCAGGACATCAGACAGTGTATAGCACTGAGCAAATTGGCTGCAAAAGACCTCTTTCAAGTGCTGGAGAGCAAAGATGTCTCCTTGAGGACTCAGGGGTGCCTGACACAAGCCATGGTATTTTCAATTGCCTCATATGCATATGAGAGCTGGACAATGAATAAGGAAGACCAAAGAAGAGTTGATGCTTTTGAGTTGTGGTGCTGGTGAAGAATACTGAAAGTACCATGGACTGCTAAAAGAACTAACAAATCTGTCCTGAAGGAAGTGCAGCCAGAATGCTCCTTGGAATCAGGAATGGCCAGACTTCATCTCACGCACTTTGTTTGGTCATGTTGTCAGAAGGAACCATCCCCTGGAGAAGGATGTCATGCTTGGTAAGGTGGAGGGTCAACGAAAGAGGGGAAGGCCCTCAACAAGATGGATTGACACAGTGGCTATGGCAATGGGCTCAAGTATAGCAAGGGTAGTGGAGCTGGCACGGACCAGGCAGTGTTTCATTCTGCTGTGCATAGGGTTGCTATGAGTCAGAAATGACTCGACGGCACCTAACAACAACATCATGCTGAGTCACTTTGGGACTCTGTCTGAAGCAGTAACCAGAGCTGCAGAAGCCTATCATGTCACATTCCTCCTTATAGGACAAGTCATTCAAACCTCCAGCTGCACAATGCTCACAGCTGTATCCATCTAAGGAAAATGAGCTGTCCAGCTCAACGTTCAGAACCTTGATTCAGATTGAATCAACGTTGACCGTTCTAACAAGACATTTGAGTTCCAGAATCTCAGACTGGCTGAAGACTGACAAAGTTCAACTTCTCCCTCTGCCTTCCTTCTCCCTTCCATTAGAAATGTTATTCTCAGGAATGTTCCAAGAAAACACCTGCACCAATTCGCTGTCTCAGAGTCTGTTTCCTTCTATGACACTTCTCATCTTATGGTTGCTCACTCTGCCCTAAGCTTGATCCACTCAAATAAGGTCTCAGGACTTTAATGTCTGCCTTATGTTCTGCTTTCAAGAGGCTCCTGGCTAAGACATACACATTACCTCATTTAGTACTCTACAGTCCTGTGGGGCAAATATTATCACCCCTTTTACAAATAAGGAGATGAGATTCATAGATATTAAATCTCTGCCAAACTCCCAGAGCTGGAAAGTGCACAGCTAGGATATTAATCCAGGTAAGACTCTAAAGTCCATGTTTTTAATCACACCACTCAGTTCATAAATTTTGCTCAAATCTGATGTTTTACTCAGATATTGATAGTTTTTCTTCCTGACATAGTAATAACATTGTAATAACTTTATTATTTTTCCAAAGCATACAAAAGAAAAAGCTGTTGTGTTTTGGAATAATTTAAATGAACCATCATTAGTTAAATCATCAGGTCATAAGATTATGCCGGGGAAGCTATGTGTAAACATGGAATATACAGAGTTTTAAATTTGCAGCCACAGATCTCTTTTCCTTGAAATATACTTTCCACTTGGTATTTTTTGAGTAAGTAAAATATGCTCATTTACATTGTACTAAGGAGATCTGGTGGCATAGTGGATAAGGCTTCTGATAGCTAACCAAAAGGCCAGTGGTTCAAATCCACCAGCTGCTCTGTAGACGGAAAATGGGGTGATCTATTTCCATAAAGATTCACAGCCTCGGAAACACAATGGGGGTCACTATGAGTCAGAATAAACTCAGTGGTAGTGAGTTTAGATTGAATGTATGAAAAAGAGACTGGAACTGAAAAAAAAAAAAAAAAACCTTAAAATATAATTTCAAAAAAACAAATTCACTGCTTTTGAGTTGGACCTGACCTATAGCAATCCCTCCTTAGGTTTCCAAGGCAGTATTACTATGGAAGTAGACTGTCCAATCTTCCTTCAGAGGAGGTAGATTTGAATCACCAGGCTTCTGGTTAGTATTCAAATGGCAGCTCTTGCTTCTCTCTTCGATCTAACTTCATAATATCTCTCCACATCACTATGCTTTAGTCACAATGGCACATTTCAGTTCCTAGAGCAAAGAAAACAATTTATTTTCTACCTCAGGACTTCATATAGATGGTATTTTCTGTCTTGAACTCCCTTTGCATCAATCTGATTTCTTTTTCCACTGTCATTCTCACTAACAACACGGAAGTTTTCTTTTGTCCTCTATAGCACTCAACAAAATTTATGATCATATATTTATGGATACTTTGTTTATTTAATATATGTCTCCCATATTAGATTGTACACTTTATAAAAACAAGGACTGTGTGTTTTTTCCATGTAAATTTGAATAAGTAAGAAAAATATTTACAGAGAAGCTGGAGAATAGGACCATTAAGTTCATGTAATTTATTTTCAAAGGATCTATTGTCAGGATATAACTATGGAGGTATATGTATATGAATGATAATAGTGTGTGCAAGTAAACTTCTAGAACTGAGTCACTTGACATAATAAAATATCTGACATAAAGTCTGAATTAAAACTCCATTTTCTTACAAACTCCTGCTTCTGCCTTCCTGAAAATATACCTTGAATTCTTCCCATTTACATGCATATGGCATTGGGTCTTTGGCTGATTGGAACCAGGGGATCCTAAGCTCCTATTAGTTCTATTGTTTGGCTGGCCTGGCTTTTGCTTCAAGCCACTCTTAACTAATGATGATGGGGATCTGGAATATAATTGTGGAGAAAGAGTTTACTCAAGATGCTCCTGGAAGACAGCAGATGAAAATAGAACTGCTGATGTTAAGATTTAAGAAACAATGTAACTCTGATAATGTCTCACCTTGTGACCATATGACCATCATACACTCCTCTTCCTTATTTTACTGTGAAAGTGCACCTCTCCCTTCATGCTTCACAGTAACTTTGTATTTAGTACAGAGTGGCTGCCTAATTTAAAAATTGTTTTACTCTTCAATACATTTCTTTATTATTATTATTATTATTTTATTGTGATCTGGGTGAAAGTTTACAGAGCAAATGCACTTTCCATACAACAGTTCACATACCCTTTGTCTCATGACATTGACTACAATTTACCCCAATGCTACAGCTCCCCTCCCACTTCCTCCAGCTAGTTACCTCTTCCCTGTGTCCATCCCACCATGCACTCCTGACCCCTGAGCTGTCTCCTTGTGCTTAAACAGCCCTTCTTTCTTCCATGATTGTTCTCTCCAAGGAGTGTATCTACCTACCTCAGGTAAATGTTCAACTCATATGCCAGCCTTTTGTTTGGCTGGAAGCCACAGGAGTAGGTTCAATTCCAGACTTGATGAGCAGCTAGGGGCCATAGTCTCAGTGGTTCCACCAGGCTCTATCAGACCAGCAAATCTGGTCCCCTTTTTTTGTTCCAAATGGTTTTGAGTTTTGTTTCACATTTTTTCACTCTATCCAGTATCTCCTACATAGATCACCCTCCGAGTGGTTAAGTGGTAGCCAGGCACCATCTAATTCTTCTAGTCTCATAGTCATATAGGCTGAGGATCACATGGTGTACCAGTCGCTTGGACTAAATGTTTCCAGAATCTTTGGTGTTCTTCATTCTTCTTCGCTCTAGATGAGGAGAGACCCATCGTTGCATGTAAAAGGCTGCTTGCAAGCTATTAAGATCCCAGTATCTACTTGCCAAAGTAGGATGTGGAACAATGTTTTGTGTAGTATATTATGCCAGTCGAGCTTGATGTCCCCTGCAACTATGGTCCCAAGCCCACAGATCCAATTACTTGCTCCCTCCAGGTAGCTGGCTGTGGCCAAGAAGTGACTACAACCTTGTCTCTTGTCAGATCTACTATACACCTGGGAATTCTTACAAAACATACAAATACACTTGTAGAACCATTGTCTGCCAACCCTATACATGGTCTTGGGTACACTCCCCACTTCATAGACATACCTAATTGTTCAGCCTGCCCACCCATCTATCCATGTGTATACTCATGTTTGCCTTCACTGACAATGCAGTACAGTATGTGTGAAAGGGTTCATCTTTGGTGTCTGTACCTCCCATGTACCTCTCTGTCTTCCTCTTCCTCAACGTCACCATGTTGATCACTCACATTTGGTACATTGCCCTTCTCTTCACCCAAATCAATACTTATCTCTACCTATTTAATAGTGTTCCCTACCATTCCCTCCCATCCCTGGGAACCAACAAAGAAAATTGCCTTCCATAAATGAACCTTTCCTTGACTTTTACAATTAAGGACTAATATAATATTTGTCCTTCTGTGATTGACTTATTTAACTCAGTATAATGTCCTCCAAGTTCATCCACATTACGTGGTGCACTGCAGATTCTACATAATTGTTTAGGGTTGCATAATATTCCATAGTGTGTATGTACCATAGTTTGGTTATCCATTCTTCAGTTGATGGACACCTAGCTTGTTTCCATCTTTTTGCTATTGTAAATTCTGCTGTGATGAATATGGGTGTGCATATGCCTGTTCTTGTTATGACTCTCAATACTTTAGGATATGTACCTAGCAAAGGATTGGCTGGGTCAAATGGATTTCTAATTCCAACTTTTTAAGGAATCACCATACTGTTTCCACAGTGGTTGTAACATTTACAAGTCCAACCAGCAGCGTAGGAGAGTCCCAATCTCTCCACATCCTCGTCAGCATTTGTTATTTTCTGTCTTGTTGAACTTTGCTACTAGTGCTGGGAAAAGATGGTACCTTGTTGCTTTGATTTGCATCTCTCTGATAGCTAATGATCGTGAGCATTTCTTCATATGTTTGTTGGCGGCCTGACTATTCTCTTTGATGAAGTGTCTATTCATGTCTTCTGCCCATTTTTAAATTGGATTGTCTTTTTGTTATTGAGGTGTTGGAGTTTTCTAAAGATTCTAGAGAGAAGTCCCTTGTCAGATATATCATTGCCAAGTATTTTTTCCCAATCTGTAGGTTCTTTTTTTGAATCTATTGGAGAAGTCTTTGGAAGCACATAAAAATTTAGTTTCTCTTCGGCTGCTTGTGCATTTTGGGTTATGCTTGATATACTATTTATACATATATTACGGCCCCTACATTTACCCTAGTTTTTCCTTGAGGAACTTTATAGGTTTAGGTTTCACATTTAAGTCTTTGATCCATCTGGAGTTAGTTTCTGTGTATTATGTGAGATACTGATCTTGTTTCATTTTTCTGCAAATGGATATCCAGTTTTGCCAGCACCATTTATTAAACAAAGATTCTTCTCCCTATTTAATAGATTTTGGCCCTTTGTCAAAGATCAGCAGACCATAGGTCAATGGATCTATTTCTGGGTTCTCAATTCTATTCCATTGGTCATTGTATCTGTCATTGTACCAATACCAGGCAGTTTTAACTACTGTTACTGTATAGTGGGTCTTGGGATCTGGCAGTGTGAGAGCTCCTATCTTGTTCTTCTTCTTCAATAGTGCTTTGCTTATCTAAGGTCTCTTTCCTTTCCATATAAAGTTAGTGATTGGTTTTTCCATATCTTTAAAAATGTTGATGGGATCTGGATTGGGATTGCATTGAATGTATAGATTGCTTTGGGTAGAATTGACATTTTTACAATGTTCAATCTTTCTATCCACA
>NW_006921600.1:1857979-1860017 GCF_000298275.1 Orycteropus afer afer
TTTTGACTGAGTCTCTTGGGCTTTCTAGGTATAGGGTCATATCATCAGCAAATAGGGGTAATTTGACTTCTTCCTTACCAATTTGAATGCCTTTGATTTCCCTTTCTTGCCTGATGGCCCTGGCTAGGACTTCCAGTACAATGTTGAATAGAAGTGGTGATAGAGGGCATCATTGTCTGGTTCCTGTTCACAAGGGGAATAGTTTCAGTCTTTCTACATTGAGAATAATGCTGGCTGCTGGTTTTGCATAGATGCCCTTTATTATGTTGAGGAATGTCCCTTCTATTCCTATTTTTTCTGAGGGTTTTGAACAGGAATGGGTGTTGGATTTTGTCAAATGCCTTTTCTGCATTAATTGATATGATCATTTGGTTATTTTTCTATATTTTATTTATACGGTGGATGAGGTTGATGGTTTTTCTAAAGTTGAACCATCTTTCCATGCCTGATATGACCTCCACTTGGTCATAATGAATAATTTTCTTGCTATGTTGTTGGAGTCTATTGGCTAGGATTTTGTTGAAGACTTTGCATCTATATTCATGAGGGATCTTGGTCTAGTTTTTCTTTTGAGTGATGTCTTTGCCTCTTTTGAGTATCAAGGTTATACTTGATTCATAAAATGAGTTAGGGAGGATTCCATCCTTTTCTACATTTTGGAATAGTTTGAGCAGGAATGGTGTCAGTTCTCTGAATGTTTGGTAGAATTATCCAGTGAAAACCTCTGGGCCAGGACTTTTTTTGTTGGTAATTTTTTGATGACCCATTCAATTTCTTCTTTTGTTATGGATCTGTTCAACTTTTCCACATCAATCTGTGTTAGTTTAGGTAAATGGTGTGTTTCTAGAAATCTGTCTATTTCTTCCAGATTTTCAGTTTTGTTGGAGTACAGTTCTTCATAATATCTTGATATTATCCTTTTTATTTCAGGTGGTTCTGTTGTGATGTCACCCATTTCATTTCTTATTCATGTTATTTATATTCGCTCCCTCTTTTCCTTTGTTAAATTTGCCAGTGGTTTGTGAATTTTATTAATCTTTTAAAAAAACCAACTTGTGATCTTGTTGATTTTTTCTACTGTCTTTCTGTTTTCTGTTTCATTGATTTCTTCTCGAATCTTTATTATTTCCATTCTTCTGGTGACTATAGGCTTTTCTTGCTGTTCTTCTAATTGTTGGACATGTTGGCTTAAAGTGTTGATTTTGGCTCTTTCTTCTTTTTTGATGTGTGCACTTATTGCTATAAACTGGCCTGTGATCACTGCTTTTGCTGTGTCCCAGAGATTTTGGCATGTTGTGTTTTCATTCTCATTTGTTTCAAGGAAATTTTTAATTTCATTTTTTATTTCTTCTCTTACCCAGTCTTTCTCAAGGAGGGTGTTGTTCAGTTTCCATGTATTTGCTCTTTTTCCATTGATCTTCCTATTGTTGATTTCTAATTTGATAGCATTGTGATCTGAGAAGATGTTTTATAATATTTCAATGTTTTTAAACTTATTAAGGCTTGCTTTATGACCTAACATATGGTCTTTCATGGAAAATGTTCCATGTGCCCTAGTAAAGAATGTATATTGTGCTGTTGTTGGGTGAAATGCTCTGTAGATGTCTATAAGATCAAGTCAGTGGATTGTATTGTTTAGTTCTTCTGCATATTTGCTCAGTTTCTTTCCAGTTGTTCTATCTTTCATTGAAACTGGTGTATTAAAGGTTTCCACTATGACTGTGGAGTCATCTATTTGCCTTTTCAACTCTTTTAAAGTCTGATTCATGTATTTTGGGGCTCTTTCATTGGGTCTATAGATATTATGGTTATATCTTCCTGTTCAATTGATCCTTCCATCATTAAATAATGTTCTTACTTGTCTCGTATGGTGGTTTTTTCTTAAAGTCAGTTTGATCAGAAATTAATATTGCCACTTCTGTTCTTTTATGGTTGCCATTTGCTTGGTATATCTTTTTCCACCTTTGATTTTTAGTCTAGTTTAGTCTTTGTCTCTAAGGTGTGTCTCTTGTAGACAGCATATTGATGGATTTTGTTT
>NW_006921600.1:1861082-1865843 GCF_000298275.1 Orycteropus afer afer
GTTATTCCTTTTGATGGTATCCCACATGAACCTTAGGCTTTCTTCATTTTGTTTTGATCTTTTTTCTGATTGATCCCTTTCCAAAGAAGTATTCAGATATTTGTCTTCAATCTCATTAATTCTGTCTTCTCTTACATCAATTCTACTCCTTTTCCCTTTCTTGTGTTATCTATTTCTAAAAATTTACCTTAGAAACCCAAGGAGGGGTCACTATGGGTTGGATCTGACTTGACGGCACTGAGTTTGACTTTTTTTTTGGTTTGAGAATGTCAATGTCTAAAGAAAAATCTAAATAACTTAACTTAATATTATATGGACATTTTCTATCTAAGTAAAAAGGCTAATTTTGCTTTAAAATAAAACTAGTAATTTCAGATTGAGAAAGGGGAGGCATAGGGCAAGCCTATATGAAAAATGGCTACTCGAGAATTGCTGGGTTTGTTTACAAAATTACTAATGAGCTTTGGTATTTACTTGGTATATGAAAGGTTAAAAAAATTGCTTATCAAGGGAATAGCAAAAGGGAGATAATTTGGTTATTTTTAGTCTTTCAAAATACCTCTCCCAACTAGGTGAACACCTTTTAAGACAAAAGAAAATAAGATGCTTTCTTAATATAGTTATCAGAAACTGAGTGCATCCCTATCATAAAAGAATTATAAAAAGTTATCTCTATTGTAAAGGAATTCTAAGAGGCCAATATATTGAAATTACAATGAGACATACCTGAAATGAAATGATAAAGACCTGAATGAAAATATGGACTATTTAAACAAGCTTTATTTCAAAAGTAATTATGTTTTGTGGTACATACGTTTAAAATAATTTCCAAGCTCATTAGGTAACTTACTGATATTAAATTGAGTTAATATTCAAGTTTATATACTTTTACTTTTTATGCCACAGAGAAAAATTTGGATCTGCTGATTTAGGGCTGCAGTATTTCCATTTAAAGGGTTATACTATAAGTGATATGCAACAAAAGGCAAAGTTTTCTTAAAAAGGGAATTTATTTGATATTGAGGAGCTTAAGAACAGAAATGCCTGGCATATTTAGGGTCACTGGCCAAGAAGTAAGGATCCCTGGTGATGCAATAGTTAAACACTCCCCGGTTAACCAAAATGTTGGTAGTCTGAGCCCACCAGTAATCCCTCAGGAGAAACATGTAGCAGTCTGCTTCTGTAAAGATTTATAGGTTTGAGAACCTTATGGGCCCATTTTACTCTGTCTTATAGGCTTCACTATGAGTTGGAATTCACTTAATGACAATGACTGTGGGCTTACGACTAGGCTCAACCCCATTTTGTTACAAGCTTCTGCCTCTTCATTACTCAGGAAGTTATGTGCAGGCACCCTAAAATGAAGATATTTGACCAAAGCAAAATGACCCTGAGTTTAGACTTTATCTTAGCTCATTCTAATTTCTTTACCAATCAGTGACCCGGAACAGAGTGCATAGTTTGTGACTAAGAAACTGATTTTTCCTTGAGCTTTGGAAAGGTTCTGATGTCAGCAGACTTAAGGACATAACAAAGAATTTCCCCTGCAACCATCAAACCCTTAAGCAGACTTAGGTACATAACACAAGAATCATTTTTAAAGACAAGATCTTTATCAGAAGTTCCCTTAGCAGACCTCAGGAAATGTTTAAAATATTTACATTTTAACTGCCCTATAAAACTCCTTTAGTCATATATTCAAACTAATTAACCACATTTCTCACATAAAACCCCACCCTGAGTTGCCCTGTCTCCTGATCTTGCAATTTCCAAACAGAATATTATAATCTAGTTCCTCGTTTTTGCCTTATATCTGGCCCCAGGAAGCAGCTATCCCTTAGATTCATTGTTCTTCACTCTGTGTGGGCTAATGTCTCCCCATTTGAATGTTTTTTATGCTTTCAATAAATCACAGAATCTGAGAGTTTTGTTCTAGGATACTCCATAGTGTAGTCAGGAGGATTCAAAGGTATTGTATCCTCAGTGAATCCCAAGAAATCAAAGACCTAGCACCAGCACAAGCCCTTTTGTGCTCTTCCATCTCTATGAATTCTCAGGAGCCACTCACAGTAAGCTCTCCCTAATCTTGAGCCTCCTTTTCATCACAGAGTGGCTGTTCAAGATTTATTGTCAATCTTCTCTTTTTGCTTTCACTTTCGTTCTCTATCTGAACATTTCAACACGTTCTTTGAGACTGCCATCTAGCAGCAGAACACTGGGGCAGAATATTTAGAACTCCAGTTTGAAAACAGTCCAAACTCTATTTTTTCTAGGGCAGATTAGGCAATTAGTGCTCCTTCAAACTGCATATGCAGATTAGTAAGAAGGGGAATGCCACATCCAAGGTTCCAATATAGTTTTGTACATTGATCATTGGCATACAGTTACAAAAGGACATTTAGAGATCTTTGGTTTTTGCAGGGCTCATTTGACCTAGGTAAATAAACTTTTCTGCACAGCAAATTGTAATCTAAAATCTTCCATGTAAAACAGCTACAGTAGGAAGTCTATTTTAACTAGTACTTAAAAGCTTCTAAAAGGCAGTAGAACAGTAAATCTGCATCCCTACAAGACATAATTTCTAAACAGACAAATAAATTAAGAAATTGCAATGTCAGAGCTCTGTATCTTTGGCTATTTCTTCAGCTCCTGTTTCTGATCCCTCTCCCTCTTCTGCTGTTCCTACAGTTTCTCCTCTTTATCTACCCTTACCTATTTTTACACTCCTGCTGAAATACCTTCCCAACCCTTGTGAAGACCCCTAAAAATTTACTGAAGATTTTAAGATTTTAACAGCCAGAGATATGGAACAATCTGGTAGGGACCATCTTGAACACTACATTACCCTAACACTAACTTCTTGGCTACTCAATGTCTAATCAAAGATAGAACAATGTATAACAACCTTATTAAGGCCACTCCTAAGGCCTTCCTTCAAAAAATTTATTGGGCTAAGGTTCAAAATTGTAAGCAAGAAAAAGATTATTTTTAATTATAAAGACAGACAAGCAGAACGTGTCTTAACCACTTAACCATAATAAATTTAAGTTTATACAGCAACTAAATCTAAGAACTTACAATCCACAGTTTGTTTCTATTGGAAAAAAAAACTGGACATTTTAAGAAGGACTACATAGAATTTAAAAAAGAAAATCAGTAGCCACTTTACAGTACTTTCCAATTAGGGGAACTGGTATATTAAGACAGGAGGTCTCTACGTGGCAGAATGAATTAAGCCCCCCAGAAAGGAAACCGAAAGCTTGAACCTTAGAGATTAACATTTTTTATAAATGAGCCCAGATCTCCCTTACCAGGATGGTTTGGGGTTCATATTTAACAACACTATTAGTTGAACATACTAGGAGTATATTGGAATTTCAGTGATCGCTTTGGGAAAATAAGTTTCCATCTACTCTTTTTTTTCCTTCCACTTTGGGAAAATTAGCTCTCATGTGCATTGTTTTCTCTCTTCTCTAGGAAACTTTTGTATAGACCTTGTTCTTCTGTTGAAAAGTGTAAATCTTACCAAAGAATTGCTGCATATATTTTAAGAAAACTATGTTATTTATGTTATGTGATATTGTATAAGCCTGGTCTTTGAGCTGACCTTGCAGACCAATGAATTTATGTGATTTTTGTCTAGTTTTCTTTCTGAGAATACCTCTGATCTAGAGAGTAATGTCTGAATTTTTGTCTTGTATCAGACTGGAGGCCATGTTTAGCAGCTACTATTTTTCATGAGTATCTGGGCTTTCTGTTTGTTTTTCCTCTTTCAAGAAAAACTGCTTTTGCAATTGTCTTATAATTTAGACTTTTAGTAGCATTTTTGAGAAACATTAATACAAATATGTCTATGAAAAGTGTATTTAAAAAATGATAAGTTTTTTGTTTTGATTTTTCTTAAAGGGGCAAATTATTCTTAAAAAAAAAATTCTAAAGGATCCTGTGTAGCATGTAAAAGACGGGGTTAAGAAAATATAATAATTTCCTATCTCAGGGTGGTATTATTAGAGTTCTTCAAAGAACTTACTTTGATTGGTTTAATGATAAATAAACAATTAAATTTAATAGTCCAACTATCTCTAGGAATTAATGAAAGAGAATTCATTCTGACAAAGATTTTTTTGTTCTGTAAATCTTAAAAGCAAAACCTTTCTAAGTGACTTAAGTTGTATATTATATGAATTATGATCTATTTAAAGAGAAAGATGTCATTTTTCTCAAAGTAAAATTAGTAGTTTCAGAAGAGAAAAAGGGGAAGCACAAGACAAACCTAAAAAAAGGAAGGGCCATGAACTAATGAGTTTATTCATGAAAAGACAGAACATATCCTAATAAACTATTTTTTGAGAAAGAAAAAGTGCTCTGCTTGAAGTTAAATTACTTCCACAAATAAATCATGTTTACAAGCTAAAAAAAAACTCAATTCATAATTTGAATTTGGAAATTATCCCCTCCTATTTATTAATGACTGAACTATTCACAGTTCAATATTTGTTCAGTAGATGCATGAAATACTTCATTAACCAAATAAAAATTATTAAGAAAATGGCCATGTATGTTGGTAAATTTTCTTTTCTCTTCTTTCTAAGAGCAAAGAGAACAAAAATTTCCATCTTTTCCTCTATGAAGACTTCTTAGATCCCCTCAATAATTATTTACCTCTAGCTGTTCCCACTCTGATAATCCTTTATTTCTACCTCTTTTGTATGTCTATTACATTCTGCAATACATTGCAACTCTGTGTGTGTGTGTGTGTGT
>NW_006921600.1:1865943-1866823 GCF_000298275.1 Orycteropus afer afer
ACACACACACACATATATACATATATCTCCACTTCTTGCAATTTCCCACTAAGTGCTAAGGTCCTAAAGATTAGGATTAAAGTTGATTCACTTAAAGTATTCAGCATATTACTTGGTATGGTTTAGGTGCTAGCATCCTTTTTAACTATTTCTCAGCTGACTAGTAAACTCCATCACTTCTAATGTTTTCATTAAGAGAGGGATGCAGTAGTATTGAGAAAGCCTTTCTTGGGAAATATCGTGAACTAGGACTCTGGCTCTTTGCCTAGGAGAGTGGTTCTCGATGTGTGTGGTCCCAGACTACCAACAGCAGTATCATTCGTGAACCTGCTAGAAATGCAAATTCTCAGCCTAACCCCAGATCACTTCAATCTGGGGATGGGACTCTGAGGTAATCTCTTGCCTGCCAAAGTTTGAGAAGCACTGATCTACAGCAATGAAAACCGTCAGATCTGTTGAATAATTAAGATGATTCTATTCTACGCATTAGTATGACACTATAAAAAGACAACAGAATGTGTGCATCACAATACATTTATAGAAATCATACTTTCAACAAAGAAAATAAAAAATTATACACAGATTTCCTTAAAAGTACAAATGCCCAAAATTTCAGTGGGGACTGCTAACAAGACTACATTCCTCAAAGGCAAACAAAACACTATCACCTACACTTTAAGTTGTTTAAGAAAAAATATTCTAGTAGATTTAAAAATCTCTCTAGTATATTTACTATTTTTTTTTCCTTTGCTCCAGTCAGGATGAAATCAATAGTTGTATATTCGATGGCCACTAACAAGCTTTTATTATTTATTTATTTATTTATTTTTATATTGTGATTTGGGTGAAGATTTACAGAGCAAATTCACTTTCCATACAG
>NW_006921600.1:1869208-1878576 GCF_000298275.1 Orycteropus afer afer
CTCGGAAGGAAGGTTGGGCAATCCTACTTCCATAGTGATACTGCCTCGGAAACCCAAGGAGGGGTCGCTATGAGTCGGGGCTGACTCGACAGCAAAACAACAACAACAACAACAAAGCTGCCCAGCCACTCAACCAGGCCCAACCAAGCTGACATACAACTTTAAGTACCACAACATGTGTGACCAATTTCATTAGTTCATCCCATTGCAAGGGAAACTACAGATTAAAATGAAGCATTCTGTAGTACACAGTTACTAACATTCAAGCTTTTAGGTTGATCCTCTGCTTCACACTTTACTCTGTAGACTGGAGTTGAGGCTTTACCATTTTGGAAATATTTTTAAAAGTTTCCTCATAAGACATCTTTAGTTAAATTTGAAAATGTTTAGTTTGTTGCAATATAGATCAGTTTCTCTTGAAAATGTGCAAGCTGTTTTAAGAGTTATGATCATGCGCATGTTGTTGTTGTTAGGTGAGGTCTAATGGTCTCCAACACACAGCAACTCTAGGTACAACAGAAGGAAACACTGCCTGGTCCTGTGCCAGCCTCACAATCCCCACTATACCTGAACCCATCGTTGCAGCAACTGTGTCAATCCATCTTGTTGAGGGCCTTCCCCTTTATCGTTGACCCTCCAATTTACCAAGCATGATAGCCTTCTCTAGGGAACGTTCCCTTCTGACAACATGACCAAAGTAGGTAAGACAAAGTCTGGCCATTCTCACTTCCAAGGAGCATTCCAGCTGCACTTCTTCCAGGACAGATTTGTTAGTTTTTTTTGGCAGTCCATGGTACTTTCAGTATTCTTCACCAACACCACAACTCAAAAGCATCAACTCTTTGGTCTTCCTCATTCATGGTCCAGCTCTCAAATGCGTATGACATGATTGAAAATACCATGGCTTGTGTCAGGTGTACCTTAGTTTTCAAGGAGACAGTTTTGCTCTTCAGCACTTGAAAGAAGTCTTTGGAAGCAGATTTGCCCAGTGCAATATATCATCTGATGTCTTGACTGCTGCTTCCATTAGTGTTGATTGTGGATCCAAATAATACAAAATCTTTGACAACTTCAATGTTTTCTCCACTTATCCTAATGCTGCTTATTGATCCAGTTCTGAGGATTTTAATTTTCTTTATGTTAAGGTGTGATCCATACTGCAGACTGTAGTCTTTAATCTTCATCAGTAAGTGCTTCACGTCATCCTCACTTTCAGCGAACAAAGTTGTGTCATCTGCATGTCGCAGGTTGTTAATGAGTCTTCCTCCAATCCTGATGCCATACTTTTCTTCATATAGTCCAGTTTCTTGGATTATTTCCTCAGCATACAGATTGAATAAGCATGGTGAAAAGACACAACCATAATGCACTCCCTTCCTCACATTAAACCATGCAGTGTCCCCTTATTTTGTTAGAACGACAGCCTCCTGATCTATGTACAGATTCCTCATGAGCACAATTAAGTGTTCTGGAATTGCCATTCTTCTCAATGTTATCCACAGTTTGTTATGATGCACACAATTGAATGCCTGTGCATAGTCAGTAAAACACAAGTTAACATCTTTCTGGTATTCTTTGCTTTGAGCCAAAATCCATCTGACATTAGCTATGATATTCCTTGTTCCACATCCCCTTCTGAATCCAGCTTGCATCTGGAAGTTCTCTGTCTATATACTACTGCAACCATTTTTTAACTATCTTCAGTAAGATTTTACTTGCATGCAATATTAATGATATTGTTCTATAATTTCCACATTCTGTGGGATAACCTTTCTTTGGAATGGGTAAAAATATGGATCTCTTCCAGTCAGTTGGCCAGGTAGCTATCTTCCAAATCTCATTGCATAGATGAGTTAGTGCCTCCAGCACAGCATCCATTTGTTGAAACATTTCAATGGGTATTCTGTCAATTCCTGGAGTCTTGTTTTTTGCCAATTCCTTCAGTGCAACTTTGACTTCTTCCTTTAATACCATTGGTTCTTGATCATATGTCACCTCCTGAAATGGATGAACATTGACCAATTCTTTCTGGTACAGTGACTCTGTGTATTCCTTCTATCTTCTTTTGATATTTCCTGCATCGTTCAATATTTTGCCCATTGCATCTTTCAATATTGCAACTCAAGGCTTGAATTTTTTTTCAGTTCTTTCAGCTTGAGAAATGCCAACTGTGTTCTTCCCTTTTGGTTTTCTGACTCCAGGTCTTTGCACATTTCATAATTGATTTTGTCTTCTCGAGCTGCTCTTTAAAATCTTCTGTTCAGCTCTTTTATCTTGTCCTTTCTTTCATTTGCTTTAGCTACTTTCCATTCAAGGGTTTCTGACATCCATTTTGGTCTTTTCTTTGTTTTCCTGTCTTTTTAATGATGTTTTGCTTTCTGCATGGATGATATTCTAGATGTCATACCACAATTTTTCTGGTTTTTCAGTCATTGGTGTTCAATGCACCATCAAATCTATTCTTTAGATGATCTCTAAATTCATGAAGGGTATAATCAAGGTCATATTTTGGCTCTCATGGACTTGTTTTAATTGTCCTCAGCTTCAACTTGAACTTGCATATGAGCAGTCTGTTCCACAGTCAGCTACTGGCCTTGTTTTGGCTGAAGATATTGACTTCTCCATCTCCTCTTTCCACAGATGTAGTCAATCTGATTCCTGTGTATTCCATCTGACAAAGTCCACATGTATAGCCACCATTTTTGTTGTTGAAAAAAGGTATTGGCAATGAATAAGTCATTGGTTTTGCAAAATTCTATCATGCAATCCCCAATGTTATTTCTATCACTAACACCATATTTTCCAACTACTGATGATTCTTCTTTGTCTCCAACTTTTGCATTTTAATCATCAGTGATAATCAACACATCTTAATTGCATGAGTATACTTAACATTTATTCATTTATTCCATCAGATAGTCACAAGTGTGTGTAAAAAAAAAAATGAAAAGAGATAAAGATGCAAAAAACTCAGTCCCTGCCTTCAAACAGTTTGCAAACAAAAGAGGTATTACCTAACTAGAAAACAGAGAGTAAATCCATTAAATGAATACATCTATGCTGCCGTGGCTCAGAGAGCTTAAATCTACTTAGAGGGATCAGAAAAGGCACTGTGTAGGTGGTGGCTTGGGACCTGGAAATCAAACAATGAGCAGGCTTTGACTAGGCAAAGAGGAGAGCAGGGAAGTGGTATTCAAGTAAGGCTGAATCATTCACGAGAAACCATGTTCTCTTTTGTAGACTTTGGCCAACATCAACAAAGGAAAGAAATGCACATGGAACAGAAGCAAGGGTTGTTGGCCATGGATGAATGGGCTCTCTAAGGGTAATGGTAGCAAATTTATGCTCTATAGACTAGATATTTGGAGAATGAAAAAAGTAAAAAGAAGATAATGGTTGATGTTATAAAATCACAATACCATGACTTCACTCTGATTATAGAAAAGGACAGTCCAATTGCTCCATTATTTCATTTACTTATTTTGCATGATTTTAAAAAGCAGTAAGACTCCATTCAAAGATCATTCATGAAAATCATTCTTTTTCTTCTTCTGGCTCTTCTGTATAGACTTTGCTGAAAAGGATTTTTTGTGTAGTATTCTTTCTAAATATGCACATACTTCACTGTAAAACTATTTTCTTTTTACTATTGGAAAATTTATGCAAAAAAGAGTATAATTATATATAATATGTACAAACTCAATAACAAAGAGTGATATTGAGCTAAATGTAACAACAGGCATAATAACAAAATGTATTTACATAGAGCATTACTTTTCAGAGACTCCAAGTGCTTCACAGATATTAATTCATCCTCAAAACACCTAGTGAGGTTGGTAAAGGGGCAGGTATTATTAACAAGGTCTGTGTTCTTCTTTGTGAAATGAAATGACTTTACAGATGGTGACTTTGGACACAGCATGGGGGCTATCCTGAATAGGGCAGATCAAGGCATATCATATCCTCTCTTGTTTGCATGTCTTCATAATGGTTCAGCAGTGTTTCAATCTACTGAATTTATGTTTTGGGTAGAGTTCAGAGGTTAGGTAGCTAAAGGTCTGTTTCATACAGAAAGAATTGTATGATCTTTATTTACTTTGTGTTCACTCAAAAATCACACATCGTCTCTCATTTTGAACGTGTTAACTTCGTTTTTAAGCAAAGATAATTGCTACTGTTTTTGTGCAAAATCCACTCAATGCAGACCAGGGATATCTCTAAACTTGATGTTATTATAAAGCAATAAAAACATTCCATAGGAAGACCTCAACATATTTTAAAGCAGTACACCACATGTAGCTTCAGAAAATACCTAATGAGTTGGGGAAACTATTGATTAAATAGTTGCTTTATAACCAATGTTAAAAATCACTTGCATATGAATACCAAACAAAAGCATATCCTATTTATACTATTTAATAATGTAATTCAAGTATTTATTTTAGGTTAACTTAATTCTTTTATGAAATAAACTGTTATATAGGTCTCTGGGTGTTGCAAATTGTTTGTGCTAGACAACTAATGTAAAGGTTGTTGATTCAAACTCACTCACTGTGCTGCAGAGAAGGCCTGGAAATCTGTTTCTGAAAAAACTACAGCCATGAAAACCTTACAGAGCAGTTCTACTCTGCAACAGATGAGGTCACCATAAGTCAGAATAGATTCAACTGCAATGGGTTTGGTATCTTAGGTTTTATTGAGATATAGTTCACATACCCTATAATTTATCCATTTGAAGTGTACAGTTCAATGGTTTTTAGTATATACAGAGATAGGTGTATCCATCACCACAGTCAATTTTAGAACATTTTTGTAATCTCAAAAAGAAACCCTGTATCTTTTAGTCATTGCTCCCCTAACTCTCTAGTCACCCTCAGCCATAGGGAACCACTAATCTACTTTCTATCTAACTTAATTTTTATAATAAGAATATCTCTAAATTGTAAACCTGTTGTTTATATTTTACATGTTTCTATGTCCTCTAGAAGTTCTGATGGTATAGTGCCTATGGCAGTTAACTGCTAACCACAGGTTGGTAGCTCAAACCCAACAGCTACTCCTCGGAAGGAAGACTGGGCTATCTATTTCCGTAGTGATACTGCCTTGGAAACCCAAAGGGGGGGGTGGTTTGCTGTGAGTTGGATCCTACCTGATGTCAGTGAACTTGGTTTTAGGTCTATGTCCTCTAACTCATCTTTTATTATAGAACCTTTGAAGAGAAGGAAATGTAACACATCTCCATGATCAGATTTATATTTCTGGAAAGATTATTATGTCAATAATAAGGAGAATAGATTAGATGAGGGGAAAGAACAGACAGGTAAAGAATTGTTAGGTATTGGTCATCAATAGAATGGAGGAAAGAAACTTTAAAATGTTTCCTATGTCTCTGGCTTGAGTGCCTACATGGTTCACTTTTCCATGAGAAGAGGAAGAGGTTTTAAGAAATAACAATTTTATTTGTAAATATGTTCACCTTGAGTTGTCTATGGGATATCCAAGTGGCAATATCTGAATATTTGAATAGATGGTCATGATAATCAGGAAAGAGTTCTGGGCTGGAGAATATTCAGCTTTATGACTCATCAGAATATAAGTAGTAGCAGAAGTAACAGAAGTAGAAGATGTTGCCCACAGCATGTAGTGAAAAGGCAAGTGCCTCAAAGAGAGAACACTAATGCTTAAGGTCAAGCAAAATAAAGGTCAGTATGCAAAGGAAGTGAAGAAGAAGCCATTAGAAATGTAGGAAAGATACCAAGGGAGATTCTAAGATATGGGAGAGATTAGAGACGACATTAACAGTGTCATGTGCTCAGAAATGTCAAATAATATGAAGGCCAGATAGCCCACTGGATAGTATCATGAATAAGTTTTTAATCATAGTTACAGTTTTAAAATATAATCTCATAATAATTTAAACATATCTTCAAGTTTAAATTTACATATGTCAAGCAAATAATATGATTTCCATTCTACGAATCTACTCTCAGCAATATAAAAATTAGCATTCCTCGTGCTTATCACAGAATTTTTTAAAAAGGAAACATCTTTCACTCATCTCTTACCAAAAATAAAAAGATCAGCTAACGAAAGTGAAAGATAAAGACTTCCAAGCCATCTATTCCTCAAGGCTGGTCAACCACAAGGCTTAATGTGAGAACCAATATATTTTAGTCTCTTGCTTTCAAACAAGTACCATTATAATGCTATTTTCTTGGATTTTGATAGCTTCTTCTTTCCCTCCCCAAGATCACACCCTAAAAAATGGAACTTGAAACAGACTGTTAATGTATCAAAAGAAAGAAGGAAAGTCAAATTACTCAGTGTCTACTGCTGAAGATTCACATCTGAAATATCTTTTAAAATCAGTGCTAGAAAAAGCTGTTTCTTGTCAGATGCTGTAGTATTTTCTCCATTTTGAAAATGGGAAATACAAAACTAATCATACTCCTTGATCAGTAACATAGGAATTATCTTACTTGTATTTCCCTTTACTGTGTTCCTTACATTTTTTTACCATTTTCTTGTACATCTTTCTATAAACTGCCTCAAATCCACTGTGAAAAGAGATAAATTTAAACAAATATGAATATTCTTTCTTAGGAATGATGCTTTTTGTTCTTCTCTCTTTTTGTATATTGTGCTCTTAAACTGATATAAAATAGCAAATTGCTCAAGGTTGTGTATTCTTATACCAAAACAAATATAATATGCTAAAAAGACTATCATCAAATCATTGATATCATTCAATATTTTAACACGATTATATAGATTATGTCATTAGTTACTAATTATGAATAAATAGCAGAATGTTTTTAAAGCAAAGAACATATGCTGTATTTAAGTTAGATGATCTGACATGTATTATCTAAATTTTACTAAACTAATTGGTACAATTATTGTATGTAACCTCATACGTAAAATGAATCTACAGGGAAAAAAAGTTACACATATAGTTAACATTTTAGAATAATTTGTTTCTTGAATCTAAAAAGCTATTTTCTTTGCATCTTATAAAGAGCCTGTCCTCTAGATACAATGAGATAAACCAAACCACTGTCACTTAGTTAGCTAAGATCAGAATATTATATTCTTAAAACGCAGTTTATTGGAACATTATCTTTGGATAATCATATTTATTCTCCTTACTTACACACTATCTATGGTGCTTTACATGTCCTTGAAATAGGGAACAGGGACACCCTAGTATGAAAAAGTGGCCTAGCTGTTGGAGTTCATAAATTTTGTTCAGCTTTGGATGAGTTCAAAGAATTGCCATGTAAGAAAAGCCTTACAGAGGGAATTTATCTGATTATGGCAGTAATAATTACCCAGCTGTTTATTGCAGATAGAGAAATAATTCATGTAGGCAATAGGCCGTGGTGGCAATGACACTCTGCATTTAGTAAATATGCAAACTGTTCACTTCTAATTAACCAAGCTAGAGGATGCCCTTATTAAATGTATAAACTAAAAGTGCCTTCCTGACAAGTGATGAATTGTTACATTGCACAAACTCTTGCCACAGAATTATTAGAGTGAACTTGGGGCTTAACTTCATTAAGAGATCTTGTGGGATAGTTAAATGAGGATGGACAGCATAACAAGGTCTACCTGACAGTCAATGATATGTTAGAGCTTAATGGAACTGCACCTTTTCTTCTGTCCTACTTAATTGTTCTGATTCACAATAGATAAATTGTAAAACTTTGAGGTTAATTTGAGTTTGAATAATAAAAATAAATGAAATAATGTGACAGTCAATATAGGGAGGATACCTGACAGCTTTCCTACCTAGTGAATCTACAAAGCAGTCTAATTTTTTATGATTCAAATATTTTTCATATATTAAAAATTGGAAAACTACCAATCTTTTCCTTTATTTTATAAAAATAAATGTGACTTTTCATCAGCTTTAAAATAAAATATCTTTTAAAACGTAAATGGATGGGTTTTGTTAAAGAACAATAAAGCAATAGAGAAATTACTCTTAATATTGATTTTGAATGAATTTTATTTAATTTCATAATAAATCAATTATAGAATGTTTCATTGTCCATAGTTTATGCTTAGCTTTACTCTAAGATAACTATTCATTCTTTATCAAGCATTCACACTGGTATTCTCATCCACCTGAAGATCTTATTAGAAGTCCTGGTGATGTAATGCCTAAGGCATTTGACTGCTAACCAGAATGTTGGCAGTTCAAACCCACCAGCCACTCCTCAGAAGGAAGATTGAGCAATCTACCTGCATAGAGATACCGCCTCGGAAACCCAAGGTGGAATCGCTATGAGTAGGAAACAACTGGACAGCAGTGAGTTTTTTTCTTTTTTTTTTTTTTTTTAAGATCTTATTAAAAATATTCTCATAGGGGAACTTCTAGACAAAAAATAAATCTAAAGTATTTCTATATGAATTGTAGAACAGATAATACCTATAGTTGGTATGAAAATTAATGGAGATAATGTATATAAAGGGCTTAGTACAGTGCTTCATATACAGTAGTGCTCAATATTTTAGCAATTTTAATGTGTTCGAGTGACAGCAGCTCTTTTTCACTAAAATATCAATTCTTATTGTTTTGTTATTAGAAAATATTTTATTTCATAACATTATTTCTTCTACTACTTGTTGCTCTTAATTGCCCTTGAGTTGATTCCAACTCCTTGTGACTCCACGTGTGCAGTAGAACTGCTCCATAGGATTTTCAAGGCTGTGACATTCAGACCTATCTTCTGAGGCATTTCTGGGTAGATGCAAATGACCAGTGCTTAACTCTTTGTGTCACCCAGAGACTCCAGCCTATACTACTCTTTCTACAATAGCTTCATGATCGGAAATTTTTAATTTAAAATCTCTTATATTTCCAGGGTGGCAAAAATGGCTTGCATTCCAATTTTAACCTACAGGTTGGTGGTTTAAACCTGGCAATCTTGTTCCATAAAGATTACAGTGAAGGAGAACCTATGGAGTACTTGTAATCTGTAGCATATTGGGTCACCATAAGTCATGGGCCAACTCAACAGCAGCTGACAACAACATGTTCTTTCATTTCTTATTTATAAAACCCAAGATAGTATTAGGAGCTCTGGTAGCATAGTGCCTAAGGCACTTGAATGCTAACCAGAAGGCTGGCAATTCTAACCCACTGGCCACTCCTTGGAAGGAAGATGGGGCAATCTACTTCCGTAGTGATACTTTCTTGGAAACCCAAGGAGGGGTCCCTATGAGTCAGTCCGACACAACGGCACATAACAACAACAAGATAGTATTGCCAATATAAATACTTAGTAAATGATATGGTGCTGACAGTCAAATTTTTTTTTTTTTTTTTTTTAGGATTTGGGTGAAGATTTACAGAGTAA
>NW_006921600.1:1886891-1892275 GCF_000298275.1 Orycteropus afer afer
ACGTATTAGGAGCTCTGGTAGCATAGTGCCTAAGGCACTTGACTGCTAACCAGAAGGCTGGCAGTTCAAATCCACCAGCCACTCCTTGGAAGGAAGATGAGGCAATCTACTTCCGTAGTGTTACTGCCTCCGAAACCCAAGGAGGGGTCGCTATGAGTACAGGTACATAACAACAACAACAACATAACATATGTATTAACATCTCAACAACTTTATGAGATACTTTTGCAGATGGGAAAACTAGAGTGTAAAGACAATAGGTAACTTCCCTAAGTAAGTAAGTAACACAAGACTATTGGTGCAGTTGAGATTCACAATGACATCTGTTGGGCCTCTACCCTTGCTCTTCCATCTACAGTGCAAAACCTCAGAGACTAAAATGCATGAGCTGACATTTTAGACAATATCACATATTATTGAGAAAGTTTGCTCAATCATATGTCTTTTGTAAAGCACAAAAGGAAAAATACATTGGAGCAGTATTAAGTACTTTAGAGAAGCCAGATTTTACCAATGTTGTTGTGTTGTTATGTGCCGTCGAGTCGCCCCGACTCATAGCGACCCCTCCTAGGGTTGCCGAGGCAGTATCACTATGGAAGTAGATTGCCCCATCTTCCTTCAGAGGAGTGGCTGGTGGGTTTGAACTGCCAGCCTTCTGGTTAGCAGTCAAGTGCCTTAGGCAATACGTTACCAGAGTTCCTGATTTTACCAAAAGTGAAAGTCAAACGCGGCTCCTCCAAATTTGTAACAGTAACAGATAAATTAATCAACAAATATTTATATTCTATGAAAATTCATGTTCCTTGTGTTAAGTACATATATGCATTCAAATTGCCTCCATGGATTACTGTCTCCTTTGCCATGAGACCAAAACTAGGTGATGCCCAGCTACTCTTGCTGAACATTTTGATCAAAGAGTCTATAGAAGAGTCATGATCCAAAGAGGGAAAATGTAGAACAAAATTTCAAATTCTTAAAGAATCCAGACTTCCTGGATCCAGGAAGTTTGGAAGAACCCCTGAAACTATTGTCCTGAGATAATCTTTAAACCTTAAACCAAAAATATTGTTATTAATGTTCTATATGGCTTGAAGTTTTTAAAGACTATGTATCATTTTTATCATAAAAGTTGCAAAATCTAATGTAGAAGTAATATAAAAGTTTCTAAATAGTTTCTGTACAGTTTTGCTACTTTTTCTGAAAAACTGCTAATCTTAAATTATTTTTACATCAACATGAAAGCTGTTACTTTTTCCAAAATTATTTCCAATTGGTTTGAATAATATTACAAGAATATTTTGACTGAGAATTACTGGTACAATTATTACAAAGTCTGTATAATAGATATATTTAAATATATCTCATTTATTTTCCCTCTATTTATTAATGAAAATTCTCCATGCACTACATCTAGTCATAGCTACTGGAAGAGCAGGTCCCTCCTTAGAAGGAGGAAAAGATGGATGAAAGGAGGTGTAGGAAGGTGAATGGAGGGTGACAATTATGTCTGTCTTTCCTAATCTCAGGAGACTGAAGAAGGAAGAAGGCAGTACAGAATGTGTCTTGACTTCCAAATGCCAGGCCAAATTCTTTGAAGCAGAGAGGAATATTTAGTAGATAGAGAGGAAATCCAAAGATAAGGGAGTGTTTTCCTACCTCCTATTGGAATTCTGAGAGGAAATCACTTTTGCAAAGCAATCCCAAGCCAATAGGAGATAGCTCAAGCATATTAAAGAAGGTTGAACAGGAGTTCCAGTAAGATGTGGAATAGGTAGACAAACTGCACAGACCCTCTTCATCAAAGAAAAGAAGAACCAATTAACACAGATACAAAGGATAATCCTGGAGCCCTGAGCTTTGAAGGGAAGGATACAGAAGTGGACTGGAC
The DNA here is from genome assembly GCF_000298275.1 of Orycteropus afer afer. NCBI lineage: Eukaryota > Metazoa > Chordata > Mammalia > Tubulidentata > Orycteropodidae > Orycteropus > Orycteropus afer. The sequence goes on from NW_006921600.1 coordinate 1,888,780, forward strand.
TCCAACTAGTGGAAGAACCTGCATGAAAACACCAAAAAAGGAGACATACAGAGTTGTGGTCTGTCAGTGATCCTGATGGCGTGGACACCTTGGATATTGTCAAGTGGTGTTGGGATCTGAGAATTTTCCTAAAGATTGGCCCTATTAGCCAGGGGCTGCACTGGTGGCTGGTAAATAACAAAATGGGAAGCAGCGAAGAGAGGGATGGGCTGAGCTATGGACTTTTGCCAGTCCGGAGGATGCAGCCATTTTGAATCTTTACAAGCAGTTCAACCATTTTGGATATTTAAAGCAACCTCATTCTCTCAGATTCCAGGGACCTAAGAGTAGGCTCCACTTGCTGGGGAATGCAAGGACATTCTGGACACGAATATTGGAAAGGTGTGATATTCCCCTTGTTACTCCTCTACCCTATCCCCTCTTGGTGAACAGAGGTGCAGCCATCCCTCACTCCCACCCACCTCCTGGACTGGCAGGAATTCTGTCTCAGTCTGTGTGCTCTGACAGAGCCTGTGTGTCCTGCCTTGCACTGCCCAGAATTTTTTTCCCTTTTTTGTTCAGTATGTTTGTTTTTTGTTTTAAAATTATTATTATTATTATTATGTATATTTTGTTATTATTATTTATTCTTCCCTTCCCAGGTTCTAAGCTTTTTCTCTCTTCCCTGTTCCTGATTCCCTTTTCTTTTTCTCATGGTTTTCCCCATTCCTTTTTTTTCTTTTTACATTTTTCCCCTTCATTATTATGCTATTCTAACTCTTTTCCCTTATTGCCCCCTCCCTAGATAGTGCAGGCTGGTTTTTTTTTTTTTTTTTTTTCTCTCTCTTTTTTTTTTGGTGATTGTTCCTTTGTGTTTATATGTAGTGTGTTTTTTGTCCACTTGCTTTTATTTTTTCATAGTTTTTCAATTGTTGTTTTTGTCTAACTAAGTGGGAGACAGCAACCATGCCCATATGATGCAACCACACCTGCACCACCAGGACCTCCACTTGCTGAGTGAGAGCCATCACTTCCTTCTCCACTGGCCAATGATAAATGACCACCAAAAAGAGCCTGACTCACCCTTAACTGCTCTTCACAAACAGCTAACAGAGATCTAAATACAACAACATCACAATGTCTCGGAGACAACAGACCATCAGAGTCCACATAAAGAAGCAAGATAAAGTGCTAGAAACAAGGGAGCAGGATACAGACCTAGAACACATCCCTCAGGAAGAAGCAGCATTGAAACAACCTGAGAAGTAATTCAAAACAATTATACTTAGCTATATCCAAAGGGTTAAGAGACAGATCAAGGAAAACACTGACAAAATTAAGGAAAACATAGACAAAACCCTAGAATAGAACAATTTCAGAAGAAAATACAAGAACAAAATGACAAAATAAATGAAAAATTAGAAATGATTCAAAATCTACAGATAGAAATCCAGAAGATTAACACTAAATTTTCAGAAATAGATAAAACATTGAAAAGGCAAAGGAGTAGAATTGAATCAATGGAAGACAGAACTAATGAGATTGAAGACAAATACCTGAATACATCTCTGGAAAGGGATCAATCAGAAAAAAGATCAAAACAAAATGAAGAAAGCCTAAGGTTCATGTGGGATACCACCAAAAGGAGTAACCTAAGAGTCATTGGAATTCCAAACAGAAGGAGAAAAATAAAATGACTGAGAGAATTGTCCAAGAATTGCTGAAAGAGCACTTCCCTGATATGATGAAAGAAGAGAACATATCCATTCAGTAAGTCCAATGAAACCCAAAAAGGATAGACACCAAAAGAAAGTCATCAAGCATATCATCATCAAACTCATCAAAACCAAAGACAAAGAAAGTATTCTGAAAGCAGCATGGGAAAAATGAAAAGTTACTTACAAAGAACAAACAATAAGAATAAGTTGTGATTTCTCAGAAGAAACCATGCAAACAAGAAGGAAATGGGATGGTAAATATAAAACCCTGAAAGAAAAAAATGTCCAGCCAAGAATTATATACCAGCAAAATTTTCCCTCATATATGATGGTGAAATTAGGACATTCCCAGACAAGCAGAAAATAAGGGAATTTGTAAAACCAGATCAACCTTACAAGAAATACTAAAGGGAGTTCTTTGAACAGAGAACCAATAATAGCAAACAATTGTTGTTGTTGTTGTTATGTATCGTCGAGTCAAAACCGACTCATAGCGACCCCTCCTTGGGTTTCTGAGGCAGTATCACTACGGAAGTAGGATTGCCCAACCTTCCTTCTGAGGAGTGGCTGGTGGGTTTGAACCACCAGCCATCTGGTTAGCAGGCAAATGTCTTAGCCACTATGCTACCAGAGCTCCCATAGCAAACAATAACCGACCATTAGTACACAAGATGACATAACCCAGAAACCAACACAGCTATGGATGTACCCAAAGTAAAATAAACTTACAAGATTGTAAACAGGGAAGCAGAGACATCAGTTGGCAAATGGGGACAACTAATAACCAAAAAGAGGGAAAACAGTGCAGTTACAGAACTTCTAAATGCCGAGGAAGTCAAGAGAGATGTAAGATAGAATGAACCATTCCAAACTCAGAGAGAAAATTATAAATCATAGGGTAACCTCAAGGAAAAACAATAAACCTTCACATCACAATGACAGAGGACAAGCACAAATGTTTAGCAAATACTAAAACAATAGTAACAAAGGAAATGATAACATGATTCATAAACATAATGAGCTCAGCACAGAAAATTATATAGAACAAAGAAATCAGGAATACCATGAAAAAAAAAAAAGAACAAAATTACAGCAACCAATTCATACTTGTTAATAATTACACTGAATATTAATGGATTCAATGAACCACTCAAGGGACTGAGAGTTGCAGAATGGATAAGAAAACGTACCCATCAATATGCTGTCTACAAGAGACACACCTTAGAGACAAAGAGAAAAATAGACTAAAAATCAAAAGTTGTAAAAAGATATATCAAGCAAATAACAACCCAAAAAGAGCAGGAGTGGCAATATTAATTTCTGATCAAATTGATTTTAAGACAAAAACTCGCAAATGAGACAAGAATGGACATTATATAATGATTAAAGGATCAATTGAACAAGAAGATATAAACATAATAAATATCTATAGACCCAATGAAAGAGTCCCAAAATACATAAATGAAACTTTAAAAGAGTTGAAAAGGCAAATAGATGACTCCACAGTCATAGTGGGAAATTTTCATACACCACTTTCAATGGCAGATAGAACAACTGGAAAGAAACTCAAGAAAGATGCAGAAGAGCTAAACAATACAATCCACCAACTTTACCTTATAGATATCTACAGAGCACTTCACCCAACAACAGTACACTATACATTCTTTTTCAGTGTACATGGAACATTCTCCAGGATAGACCATATGTTAGGTAACAAATCAAGCCTTAATAAATTTAAAAACATTGAAATACTGCAAAGCATCTTCTCAGATCAAAATGCTATGAAATTAGAAACCAAC
>NW_006921600.1:1893530-1894983 GCF_000298275.1 Orycteropus afer afer
CTAAGCATTTTTGAAGAAGAACAAAGTAGGAGGTCTCACACTCCTGGATCTTAAAGCCTACTATACAGCCACAGTAGTCAAAACTGCCTGGTATTGGTACAATGACAGACACATAGACCAATGGAATAGAATTGAGAACCCAGAAATAGATCCACTGACCTATGGTCAGCTGATTTGTGACAAAGGGGTGAAATGCATTAAATGGGGAAGAGAATGTCTATTTAATAAATGGTGCTGGGAAAACTGGAGATCCATTTGCAGAAAAATGAAACAAAATCTGTACCTCATACCATACACAAAAACTAACTCCAGATGGATCAAAGACTTAAATATGAAACCTAAAACTACAAAGTTCCTCAAGGAAAAATTAGGGGCAAATTTAGGGGCTCTAATATATGGCATAAACGCACTATCAAGCATAACCCAAAATGCACAAACAGCAGAAGATAAATTAGATGAATAGGTTCTTCTAAAAATTAATTTTTTATGTGCTTCCAAAGACTTCTCCAAAAGATTCAAAAGAGAACCTACATATTGGGGAAAAGTATTTGGCAATGACAAGGGACTTATCTTTGGAAAGCATAGAAAACTCCAACACCTCAACAAATAAAAGGCAAATAATCCAATTAAAATATGGACAGAAGACATGAATAGACATTTCACCAAAAAGGATATTCTGGCAGATAACAAACACATGAAGAAATACTCACAATCATTGACCATTAGAGGGATGCAAATCAAAACAACAATGAGATACCATTTCACCCCAGTACTAATAGCAAAGTTCAATAAGACAGAAAATAACAAATGTTGGTGAGGATGCGGAGAGATTAGGACTCTCATACACTGCTGGCGGGACTGTAAAATGATACAACCACTGTGGAAAGCAGTATGGTGATTCCTTTAAAAGTTGGAATTTGAATTACCATTTGACCCAGCCATTCCATTACTAGATATATATCCTAAAGAAGTAAGAAGCGGGACAAGAACAGACGTATGCACACCCATGTTCATCGCAGCACTATTTACAAGAGCACAAAGATGGAAACAACCTACATGCCCATCAACAGAATGGATAACCAAACTCTGGTGCATACATACATACAATGGAATACTATGCAACCCTAAAGAATAAAGTAGAATCTGCTAAACACCACATAACATAGATGAACTTGGAGGGCATTATCCTGAGTGAAATAAGTCAATCATGGACAAATATTGTATTAGTTCTTTATCATAAAATGTCAAGGAAAGGTTTATATATGGAAGGAAATTTTCTCTGTTGGTTACTAGAGGTTGGAGGGGGGGAGGGAACATTGCTAGATAGGTAGAGATAAGTATTGATTTGGGTAAAAGAAGGGCAATGTACCAAATATGAGTGATCAACACAGTGGCATTGAGGAAAAGAAAGATATAGAGAGATATATGGGAGGTACAGACAGACAACAAAGAC
>NW_006921600.1:1896343-1897096 GCF_000298275.1 Orycteropus afer afer
GGGTTTGAACCGCCAGCCTTCTGGTTAGCAGTCAAGTGCTTTAGCCATTATGCTACCAGAGCTCCTGAACTTAGCACACCTAAATTAAGTTTGGCCCTGCTACATAAAGTGCAGGTTTTAGTAGCAGATGCCAGCAGAACTACTAGGGACAGGACAGAACAGCTACATGGCTACAGACAGCAGCCACTATTACCTAAATATAGCATCTTAAACTTCATAGCTATTTCTTGTAACTACGTCAGTGTGGGGTACAGAAGAGGATGGGTATTTCAACACTACAAGGTTCCACATTATAGGTGTCTCATTAAACACAGCCTTTGGACAGAGAGAACCTCCCTTAGCAAAGCAGTAAGTATTACCTTTCACCTTTGCTTAAAGGTTAGCTACCTGGTGGTGCAGTGGTTAAGTACCCATCTGCTAAGTGAAATGTCGGCAGTTTGAACCACCAGCCACTCTGAGAGAGAAAGATGTGGCACTGTGTTTCCATAAAGATTACCACCTTGGAAACCCTATGAGGCAGTTCTGATCTATCTTATATGGTCACTGTGAGTTGGAATCAACTCAGCATCAACAGTATTTTGGGGTTTTTTTAGGAGTGTGTGTGACATAAGCAGTTTGTGATTGGTTGCTAAGCTAGAAGTTGTAGTTTCGAACCTACCCAGCAGCTCCATGAAAGAAAGACTTGATGAACTGCTTCAGTAAAGATTTCAGCCAAGAATACCCTATGGGAAGATGGCGGACTAGGCACAAGGA
>NW_006921600.1:1900584-1913202 GCF_000298275.1 Orycteropus afer afer
AAAAAAAAAAAAAAAAGAAAAAGAATACCCTATGGAACAGTTCTACTCTGAAACACATGGAGTCACCAAGAATTGGGGGCTGACTCAATGGCAGCTAACAATAAGTCCAAGTTCATCTCTTTCTTACTGGAATCTGCTGAAAGAGGCAAGAAAAAGGCAGCATACTCCAATATTGTAAATTTTACCTAATATTTCCATTCATGTCAGTGCCTCCAATGGTAATAATATGGATCACATGGTAAAAACTAAAAACCCAAACCCACTGCCATCAGGTAGATTCCAAATCATACTGATCCCCATTGGGTTTCTGAGGTGGTAAATCTTTAGGAAAGTAGATTGCCTGGTCTTCTTTCCATGCAGGGGTTGTTGGGTTTGAACTTCAAACCTTCTGGATAGCAGCCAAATGCCTTAGGCACTTCACCACCAGAGCTCCTGGATCACATAGTAGAGCAGAAAAAGTATCTTACTCTATATAATATTTTCTAATCCGACATTAATTGCCTCCAATAGCCTAATTTCCATTTTAAGTTCTGTTACTTTTAATATGCTACTATGTCTTATTGACCAGGTGAAGTCCCTTGGCTTCTCCTAACTACAAGGAAGTCTGAGAAGGTGAGTTTTTTGCTTTCCAGCCTTGCTAGCAGAAGAAGGTAATTTATACAGAGGGTGAACAGGGTTTTATATGAACCTAGTTCTGTATCTTACAAACACGACCAGTTGTTATTGTTGTTAGGCACCATTGAGTTGGCTCCAACCCATAGCAACACTATGTACAATAGAATGAAACACTGCCTGGTCCTGTACCAGCCTTACAATCCTTGCTATACCAGAGCCCAACATTGCAGTCACTATGTCAAACCATCTTGTTGAGGGCCTTCCCCATTTTTGTTGCCCCTCCACTTTACCAAGCATGATAGTCTTCTCCAGGGAACGGTCCTTTTTGACAACATGACCAAAGTAGGTGAGATGAGGTCTCCCCATTCTCAAAGAGCATTTTGGCAGCACCTCTCTCAGAACAGATTTGTTAGTTTTTCTGGCATTCCATGGCACGTTCGGCATTCTTCCCCAACACCACAACTCAAAAGCATCAATACTTCTTTGGTCTTCCTTATTCATTGTCCAGCTTTCACATGCATGTGAGGCTATTGAAAACACCACGGCTGGGGTTAGGCATACCTTTGCCTTCAAAGAGGCATCCTTGCTCTTCAGCACTATAAAGAAGTCTTTTGCACCAGTGCAATATGTTGTCTGACTTCTTGACCATTGTTTCCATTGATGTTGATTGTGGAACCAAGTAATATGAAATCTTTGACAACTTCAATCTTCTCTCCATTTATCATAGTGTTACCTACTGATCAAGTTGTGAGGATTTTCATTTTCTTTATGTTGTGGTATAACACATAATGCAGACTGTAGTCTTTAATATTGTGCTTCAAGTCATCTTCACTTTCAGCAAGCAAGGTTGTGTCCTCTGAGTATCACAGGTTGTTAATGACTCTTTCCCCAATCCTGATATCATGTTCTTCTTCATACAGTCCTGCTTCTTGGACTATTTGTTTAGCATACAGATTGAATAAGTATGGTGAAAGGATACAACCCTGACACACTACCTTCCTGATTTTTAATCATGCAGTATTCCCTTGTTCTGTTTGAACAACAGCTTCCTGGTCTATGTATAGGTTCCTCATGAGTACAATTAAGTGTTCTGGAATTCCCATTCTTCTCAAGGTCATCCATAATTTGTTATGATCCACACAGTAAAATACCTTTGCATAGTCAATAAAACACAAGTAAACATATTTCCGGGGTTCTTTGCTTTCAGCCAAGCTCCTTCTGACATCAGCAATGATAACGCTCGTTCCACATTCTCTTCTGAATCCAGCTTACATTTCTGGAAGTTCCCTGTCAAAATGCTGCTGTAACTGTTTTTGAATTCTCTTCAGCAAAATTTTACTTGCATGCGATACTAATGATATTGTTCAATAATTTCCACATTCTGTGGGATCATGTTTCTTTGGAATGGGTACAAATATGGATCTCTTCCAGTCAGTTGGCCAGGTAGCTGTCTTCCAAATTTCTGGTCATCGACAAGTAAGTGCCTCCAGTGCAGCACTGGTTTCTTGAAACATCTCAGGGGGTATCCTGTCAATTCTTGGAGCCTTGTTTTCAGCCAATTCCTTCAGTGCAGCTTCAACTTCTTCCTTCAATATCATTGGCTCTTGATCATACGCCACTTCCTGACATAGATGTACATTAACCAATTCTTTTTGGCACAGTGACTCTCTTTATTCCTTCCATCTCTTTTGATGTTTCCTGCATCATTCAATATTTTCCCCATAGAGTCTTTAATATTGCAACTTGAGACTTGAATTTTTCTTCAGTTCTTTCATCTTGAAAAATATGGAGCATGTTCTTCTCTTTTGGTTTTCTAACTACAATTCTTTGCACATTTCATTATAATATAATTGCCTTTGTCTTCTCAAGCTGCTCTTTGAGATCTTCTGTTCAGCTCTTTTATCTTGTCATTTCTTCCTCTTGCTTTAGCCACTCTCCATTGAAGAGCAAGTTTCAGAGTCTCTTCTGACATCCATTTTTGTCCTCTCTTCCTTTCCTGTCTTTTTAATGACCATTTGCTTTCTTCATGTATGATGTTCTTGATGTCATCCTACAACACATCTGGTTTTTGGTCACTGGCATTCAATATGTCAAATCTATTCTTCAGATAGTCTCTAAATTCAGGTCATATGTTGGATCTCATGGGCTTGTTTTAATTGTCTCAGCTTCAACTTGAACTTGCATATGAGCAGTTGATGGTCTGTTCCACAGTCAGCTCCTGGCCTTGTTTTTGCTGAAGATGCTGAGCTTCTCCATCACCTCTTTGCACAGATGTAGTCCATCTGATTCCTGTGCATTCCATCTGGTGAAATCCAGATGTATAGCCACTGTTTATGTTATTGAAAAAATTATTTACAATGAATAAGTCATTGGTCTTGCAAAATTCTATCATTTGATCTCTAGCATCATTTCTATCACTAAGCATATTTTCCAACTTTCACATTACAATCACCAGTAATTATCAATATATCTTGATTGTATGTTTGGTCAATTTCAGACTGCAGAAGTTCGTAAACATCTTTAATTTCCTTATCTTTGGCTTTGGTTGTTGGTGCATAAATTTGAATAATAGTAGTATTAATTGGTCTTCCTTGCAGGCATATGGATATTATCCTATCCCCAACAGCATTGTACTTCAGTGCAGATCTTGAAACATTCTTTTTGACGATAAATGCCACAAAATTCCTCTTCAGTTTGCTTTCCCAACATAGTTGATCATACGGTTTTCTGATTCAAAACGGCCAAAACCAGTCCATTTCAGATCACTAATGCCTAGGATATTGGTCTATGCAATCCATTTCATTTTTGACAGCTTCCAATTTTCCTAGATGCATATTTCATACATTCTATGTTCCGATTATTAATGGATGTTTGCAGCTGTTTCTTCCCATTTTGAGTTTGCCCCATCAGCAAATAGAATTCCTGAAAGCTTTGTTCTATCAACCTTATTAAGGTCAACTCTACTTTGAGGAGGCAGCACTCCCCCTGTCATATTTGAGGGTCTTCCTACCTAAGGGGCTCATCTACCAGCAATATATTGGGCAATTCATAAAGGTTTCAAGTTCTGTATCAGACAATGATTCACTGCTATTCATAAAGTTTTCACTGGCCAATTCTTTTAGAAATGGATGGCCCCTTCCTTTTTCTAAATCTGTCTTAGTTTAGAGGCTCTGATGAACCCTGTGCACCATGTGTGACCCTACTGGTATTTGAAATACTGGTGGCATATCCTCCAGCCTCATAACAACACACAGCCACCACTGTATGACAAACTGACAGAAGAGTGGGGGATTATGACCAATGGAACTTGTAATAATTCAAAAGTGTAAAGAGAGACAGTATGTTTTCCTTAAAAAAAAAGAAGAAGAAAGAAAAAAAAAAAAAAAAAAAACTCTGAATTCAAACCTCCAAATTCACCACTGTGATAGTTGGAGTTATATGTCATCTTGGCTGGACCACAATTCTGAGTGGTTTAAGCAGTTATGATGTGGGTTATTCCCATGATGAGATTGGATGTGTATGTTTTGAGGAGCCAGTCCATTGAAAGGGAGTTTCCCTAGGGGTGTGGTCTGCTTATAATATATTTATGGACATCCTGGGAAAAAGAGACACTCTTCTGTGGATCAGGATGCTGTTGTGCTGCCTACAGCTGTCCTTGAGGGAACAATCCACTATTTGGCCTGAAGATCTTGGATTCCTCATTTGTTGGAGTCAACATCCAGTATACTGCTTGCCAACCTTGAGCTCATCAGCCCCTGAAGCTGCATGAGTCAGGAAAAGCCTCCAGCTTGATCTTTGATCCAAGAACTTGGGAGTTGCCAGCTTTTATAAGTGTGTGAGCCATTTTCCTAATTTCTCTCTCTCTCTCTCTCTCCTCTCTATGTATATGTATGTGTGTGTGTGTGTGTGTGTATATATATATATAAGTTTTACTGCTTTTACTTATCTAGAGAACCCAGCCTAACACAACCATTAATTAGGTGTGTGACTTAGCCAAGCTATATAACCCTAAGTTCTATTTTCTCATCTTTAAAATGTAATACAAATCCCAAAAGGGAATTTCCAGTGGTGAATATATGATGACAGATAACACACTTTTCTTACACATTCTCAGTATAGGTATTTAATACATGTGATTTATCATGATTGCAGTCTATTTACTCAGTTAGTCACTGTTTGCAATGTCTAAATACTTCCATCTAAATTTTGGAATTGACAATTACTTATGCTATTTCTGATTTCTCCAAGCCAGACTGACTTTTCTCTTACTGCTATTTACCACAAACAAAAATAGGCTGTACCAACACTCAGGAATTTTTGATGAGTCTGTAATTAAAGTATTCTTTTTGTTTATGTTCTTAGTATTTAAACAACTACTTGGTCATTATCCATTTTTGTCTATCCTGTACAAGTGTCTAAAGAGGAATCTAGTATTGTTGAGTGTGTTTTCAATGTTGATAGACTAGACATATTCATATTCTTATTGCTTACATTACATGTTTCTTCATATGAAATAAATTCTGACTTTAGGTTGACTTCTGTCAAGATGGTGGAATAGGCAGACAAGCTACACAGACCCTCTTCAAAAACAAAAAAAAAAAGAGAAACCAATTGACACAGATACAGAAGATAATTCTGAAGCCTGGAGCTTTAAAATGAATTGGATTAAACACCAACCAGTAGAAGAATCTGAATGAAAACCGTGAATAAGGAGACAAATGGAGCTGTGGACTGTCAGCTATTCTGACAGCAGAGACAGTTTAAATATTTCCAAGTGGTGCTAGGAACTGGAATTATTCTAAAAATTAGCCCTGCTCACCAAGGGCTGCATGGATGACTGCACTGATGGCTTTTGACTAAAATGGGAAACAGCAAAGAAGGAGACAAACTGAGCTGGGGACTTCCAGCTGTCCAGAGGGCACAACCATTTTGAGTGTTTAAAAGTGGTGGCTATTTTGGATATTTAAAGTGACAGCCTTCTCATTTACATCCCAGGGTCCTAAGAATAGGCTCTGCTTGACAAGGACAGCACAGACATACGGGAGGCTGATGACTGGAAAGGACACAGGTGGTGAGTGCATAAGTGCTGCCAATTAGCTAATAGAGAAGCGCATACCCTACTTATTCAGATACACCCAAACAAAAGAAAGAAAATGAAAATCTTAGGTGAATCACTCTAACACACAATTACATATTAAATATAAATAGAAAAATGTCATAATATCTTGAAGAGACCATTAGAGTCCACACAAAGAAACAAGATAAAACAGGAGAAACAAGGGACCAAGATACAGACTCAAAACACATCCTTGAGGAAGAAGAAGCATTGGAACTCCCTGATAAGGAATTCAAAAGAATCATATTTAAGCACCATCTACAAAATAAGAGACACATCAAGGAAAACTGACAACAATGAGGAAAACACAGACAAAACCCTAGAACAATTTCAGAAGACAATACAAAAAGGAAATGACAAAATAAATGAAAAATTAGAAATGACACAAAATCGAAAATTGAAATCCAGAATATTAATACTAAATTTTCAGAAATAGATAAGACATTGGAAGGGCAAAGGAGTAGAATTGAATCAATGAAAGAAAAAATTAATGAGATTGAAGACAAATATCTCAATACTTCTTTAGAAAGGGATCAATCAGAGAAAAGATCAAAACAAAATGAAGAAAGCTTAAGGTTCATGTGAGATACCATGAAGAGGAATAACCTACATGTAATTGGAATACCAGAACAGGAAGAGACAAATAAAACCACAGAGAAAACTGTCCAAGATTTGTTGGAAGAGAATTTCCCTGATATGATGAAAAACAAGAATATATCCATTCAAGAAGTCCAACAAACCCCATATACGATAGAATCCAAAAGAAAATCACCAAGCTATATCATCATCAAATTCATCAAAACCAAAAACAAAGAAAGAATCCTAAAAGCAGTACAGTAAAAACAAAAAATTACTTACAAAGGGCAACCAATAAGACTAAGCTCTGATTTTGGAGCAGAAACCATGTGGCAAGAAGGCAATGGGATGGTATATACAAAACCCTGAAAGAAAGAAAAAAAATTCCAACCAAGAATTATATACCCAGCAAAATTATCCCTTAAATATGATGGTGAAATTAGGAGATTTCCACATAAGCAGAAATTAAGGGAATTTATGAAAACCTGACCAACCTTACAAGATATGCTAAAGGGAGTCCTTTGGACAGAGAACCAATAACAGCAAAGAACAACCAACTATTAATACACATCATGGCATAACCCAGAAATCATCCCAGTTATGGAAGTGTCCAAAGTAAATAAGCTTACAAAATTTTAAACAGAGAACCAGAGACATCAACTGGCAAATGAGGACAACTACACACCAAAAAGAGGGGAAAAAATAGTGTATTTAAAGAACTTCTAAATGCTGAGAAAGTCAAGAGAGTTGCAAGGTAGAACAGACTATTCTAAACTTGGAAAGAAAACTATAAATCACAGGGTAACATCAAAGAAAAATGATAAACCTTCACATCAAAATTTTAAAAAAAGGACAAGCAGAAATATTTAGCAAATACTAAAACAACAGCGAAGGAGCTCTGGTATCATAGTGCCTAAGGCACTTGACTGCTAACCAGAAGGCTAGTGGTTCAAACCCACCAGCCACTCCTTGGAAGGAAGGTTAGGCAATCTACTTCCATAGTGATTCCACCTTGGAAACCCAAGGAGGGGTTGCTATGAGGCGGGTCCGACCTGACGACACATAACAACAAGAACAAAAACAACAACAAAAATATATAGCAAAGAAGGAAGTGATAACATGATTCATAAACAAAATGAGCTCAACACAGAAAATTATATGGAACAAAGAAATCAGCAATACAAGAAGAAACACATAACAAAATGAGAGCAACCAACTCATATTTGTCAATAATTACACAGAATGTAAATGGATTCAATGCACCACTCAAGAGGTGGAGAGTTACAGACTGGGTAAGAAAATATAGCCTATTAACATGTGTCTACAAGAGACACACTTTAGAGACAAAGACAAAAGTAGACCTAAAATCAAAGGTTAGAAAAAGACATATCAAGCAAATGGCAATCGAAAAAGAGCAAGAGTGTCAATATTAATTTCTGATAAAACTGACTTTGAGAAAAAAACCACCTTAAGAGACAAGAAAGGACATTATATAATGCATTAAGAGATCAATTGAACACGAGGACATAACCATAATAAGTATCTATGCATTCAATGAACGAGCCTTAAAATACATAAATCAGACTTTAACAGAATTGAAAGACAAATAGATGCCTCCACAGTCATAGTTGTTGTTATGTGCCGTCAAGTCGGCCCCAACTCATAGCAACCCCTCCTTGGTTTGCCGAGGCAGTATCACTACGGAAGTAGATTGCCCAACCTTCCGAGGAGTGGCTGGTGGGTTTGAACCACAGCCTTCTGGTTAGCAGTCAAGTGTCTTAGGCACTATGCTACCACAGTCATAGTAGGAGACTTTAATACACCATGTTCAATAAAAGAATAACTTTGCAGTTGTTGAATTTCCAGAAACTCAACAAAGATCCAGAAGGACTAAACAATACAATCCACAACTTGACCTTACAGACATCTACACAGAACTTCACTCAACAACAGCAAAATATACATTCTTTTCAAGTGCACATGGAACATTCCCCAGAATAAACCATATGTTATGACAGAAAGCGAGCCTTAATAAATTTAAAAGCATTGAAATACTGCAAACAATCTTCTCAGATCACAGTGCTATAAAACTAGAAATCAGCAATAGGAAGATCAATGGAAAAAGAGCAAACACACAGGAACTGAATAACACCCTCTTTGAAAATGACTGAGTAATAGAAGAAATAGAATATGAAATTTAAAAATTCCTTGAATAAAATGAAAATACAACATACCAAAATCTTTGTGACACAGCAAAAGCAGTGATCAAATAAATGTGCACATCAAAAGGAAGAAAGAGCTAAAATAAACACCTTAACCCAATATCTCCAAGAATTAGAAAAAGAGCAGCAAAAAAAAGCACAGAGTCAGAAGAAAAATAGAAATAATAAAGATCCAAGCAGAACTCAATGAAACAGAAAATAGAACTATAAAAGAAAAAATCAACAAACGACAAGTTGGTTTTTTGAAAAGATTAATAAAATTCACAAACCACTAGCAAATTTAACAAAGGAAAAGAGGAAGAGAATACAAATAACACAAATAAGAAACGAATTGGGTGATGTCACAACAGAACTAGCAGAAATTAAAAGTATAATATCAGGATACTATGAAGAACTACACTCTAACTAATTTGAAAATTAAAAAAAAAAAAAAGGACAGATTTCTAGAAACATACTATATACCTAAACTAACACAGACTGAGGTGGAAAAGTTGAACAGGCTCATAACAAAAGAAGAAACTAAACAGGTCATTATAAAATTACCAAGAAAAAAACAGCTGTGGCCCAAACAGTTTCACTGAAGAATTCTACCAAATGTTCAGAGAAGAATTGACACCAATACTACTCAAACTATTCCAGAACATAGAAAAGGATGGAATCCTCCCACATTCATTTTATGAAGCAAGCATAACCTTGATACCAAAACCAGCAAAGATATCACTAAAAAGGAAAACTACAGACCAATATAACTCATGAATATAGATGCAGAAATCATCAATAAAATTCTAGCCAATAGACTCCAACAACATATCAAAAATATAATACATTATGACCAAGTGGGGTTCATGCCAGGTATGCAAGGATGGTTCAACATTAGAAAAACAATCAACATCATCCATCACATAAATTAAACAAAGGAAAAGAACCACATGATCATGTCAATCGATACAGAAAAGGCATTTGATAAAATCCAACACCCATTCCTGATAAAAACTCTCAGCAAAATAGGAATAGAAGGGAAATACCTCAACATAATGAAGAGCATATATATGCAAAACCAAGCAAACAAACAAACAAAACAAACAAACAAAAAAAAAACCTCATAGCCATCGAGTTGATTCTGACTCATAGCGACCCCTTTAGGTTTCTAATGCAGTAAATCTTTACAGAAGTCGATTGCCCAGTCTTTCTTCCATGGAGTGGCTGGCGGATTTGAACTGCCAACCTTCTGGTTAGCAGTCAAATGTATTAGGTACTACACCATACACAGCCAACATTATTCTCAATGGAGAAAGACTGAAACCATTCCCCTTGTGAACAGGAACCAGACAAGGATGCCCTCTATTGCCACTTCTAGTCAACACTGTTTTGGGAGTTCTAGCCAAAGCAATAATGCAAGAGAGGGAAATCAAAGGCATCCAAATTTCTAAAGAAATTGCTGAATATATGATCCTATACGTGAAAAACTTAAGATTCAGCAAAACAACTACTGGAACTAATTGAGAGATTTAGCAGAGTCGCAGGATATAAGATCAACATAGAAAAATCAGTTGGATTCCTCTATACCAGCAAAGAGATTGCTGAAAATGAAATAAGGAAATCAATATCATTTACAATAGCTACGAAAGTAAATAAATAAATAAAATATTGGGAATAAATCTCAGTAGCAACATAAAAGACCTGTAGAAAGTAAACTACAAAAGACTACTTCAAGAAACCATAAGAGATACACATAAATGGAAGAACATATCATGTTCATGGATAGGAAGATTGAACATTCTGAAAATGTTAATACTACCCAGAGCAGTCTATACATTCAATGCAATCCCAATCCAGATCCCATCAACATTCTTTAAGGATATGGAAAAACCAATCACTAACTTTATATGGAAAGGAAAGAGACCTCAGATGAGCAGAGCACTATTGAAGAAGAAGAACAAAGTTGGAGGTCTCACACTTCTGAATCTCAAAACAAACTACACATCCATAGTAGTCAAAACAGCTTGGTTCTGGTACAATGATAGACACATAAGCCAGTATAATAGAATTGAGAATTCAGAAACAGATCCATCTACCTATGGTCTGCTGATCTTTGACAAAGGGTTGAAATCCATTACATGGGGAAGAGATGGTCTCTTTAACAAATGGTGCTGGCAAAACTGGATATCCATTCACAGAAAAATGAAACAAGATCTGTACCTCACACCATACACAAAAACTAACTCCAGATGGATCAAAGACTTAAATGTGAAACCTAAAACTATGAAGTTCCTCAAGGAAAAAATAGGAGTATATTTAGGGGCCCACATATATGGCATAAATAGACTGTCAAGCATAACCCAAAATGCACAAGCAACAGAAGATAAACTAGATGAATGGGACCCTCTAAAAATTAAATTTTTATGTGCTTCCAAAAAGTTCTTCAAAAGAGTCAAAAGAGATTCTACAGATTGGGAAAAAATATACGGCAACGACATATCTGACAAGGGATTTATCTCTAAAATTTATAGAAAACTCCAAGAGCTCAACAACAAAAAGAGAAGCAATCCAATTTAAAGATGGGCAGAAGATATGAATAGACACTTTACTAAAGGGGATATTCAGGTGGCCAACAAATACATCAAGAAAAATTCATGATCATTAGCCCTTAGAGAGATGCAAGTCAAAACAATGAGATACAACCTTGTGCTAGCACTAATAACAAAGTTCAACAAGACAGAAAATTACAAATGCTGGCAAGGATGTGGAGAGATTGGTACTCTCATACACTGCTGCTGGGATTGTCAAGCGAAACAACCACTGTGGAAAGCAGTATGGTGATTCCTTGAAAAATTAGAATTATGTGTAGTTACAGAACTTCCAAATGGTAAGGAAGTCAAGACAACTGCAAGATAGAACAGATCATTCTAAACTTGTTAAGAAAATTATAAATCACAGGGTAACCTCAAAGAAAAATGATAAACCTTCACATCAAAATAAAAAAGGACCAAGCACAAATATTTAGCAAATACTAAAACAATAGCAAAGAAGGAAGTGATAACACGAATCATAACAAAATGAGCTCAGCAGAGAAAATTATATGGATTAAAGAAATCAGCAAAGTATGAAAAAGCACATAACAAAATGATAGCAAAAAATTCACACTTGTCAATAATTACACTGCCAAAAGAGTAAAAAGAGAATGTACAGTTTGGGAAAAAAATATTCAGTAATGACATATCTGACAGGGGCTTATCTCTAAAATTTATAGACAACTCCAACACCTCAACAACAACAACAAAAAAAAGATTAACAATCCAATTTAAGAAATGGGCAGAAAACATGAATAGACATTTCACCAAAGAGGATATTCAGGCAGCCAACAAATACATGAAGAAATGCTCATGATCTTAGCCATTAGAGAGATGAAAATCAAAACAACAATGAGATACCATCTCATCTCAACAGTAATGGCAAAGTTCAACAAGACAGAAAATATCAAGTGCTGGCAAGGAAGTGCAGAGATCAGGACTCTCATACACTACTGCGGGGACTGTAAAATTATACAACACTGTGGAAAGCAGTATGGCAATTCCTTAAAAAGCTGGAATTGGAAATACCATTTGATCCAGCAACTCTATTACTAGATATATAACCTAAAAAAGTGAGAACCTGGACAAGAACAGATATATACACACTCATGTTCATCGCAGTACTATTCACAACAGCAAAAAGATGAAAACAACCTACATGCCCATCAACAGACGAATAGACCACCAAACTGTCATATATACACACAATGGAATACTATGCAACACTAAAGAAAAATGTAGCTTCTGCAAAACAGTGCATAACATGGATGAACTTAAAGGACATTATACTGAGTGAAATAAGTCAATCACAGAACAATAAATATAGTATTCATATTGTAAAAAGTCAAGGAAAGATTTATACATGGAAGGAAACTTTCTTTGTTGGTTACCAAGGGTGGGAGGGGACAGACGGGAACACAGCAAAAAAAAAAAAAAAGCATTGACTCACATCACTTTAGTTTTTTATATTTCACTGTACATAAATTATATATATATATATATATATATATATATATAT
>NW_006921600.1:1913359-1929856 GCF_000298275.1 Orycteropus afer afer
ACACCTATGTTTCATTGCCCTTGGAAGGAAGGTTGGGCAATCTACTTCCATAGTACTACTGCCTTGGAAACCCAAGGAGGGGTTACTAAGAGTCGGAGATGACTCGATGGCACATAGCAACAACAACAACATGTTCATTGCAGCACTATTCACAATAACAAAGAGATGGAAACAACCTAGATGCCTATCAACAAAAGAATGGATAACCAAAATGTGCTACATACACACAAAGGAATCCTTCCCAGCTCTAAAGAATAATAAAATCTGCAAAACACGGCAGAATGTGGATGAACTTGGAGGACATTATGCTGAGTGAAAAAAAGCCAATCACAGAAGGACAAATATTGCATTAGTTCATTATTGTAAAAAGTCATGGAAAGGTTTATATATGGAAGGAAACTTTCTTTGTTGGTTACCAGGGGTGGGAGGGGAGGGTAGAGGTGGGAACACTGCAAAAATAAATGAACTCTGACTTTAAAATGAAGTTGTTGAAAGTTCTGAAGAATCCAGATGTGACAGGAAAGGGAGGGCAAATACAAACACTACCCTGTAGATTTTCCCTCTAAGTCACTGCTTTGAATTTTAGGGTAGCACACGTTACCAGGCTGGAAGGACATGCTGATTTCCTTCATGTTTCTGTTTCTTTGTTAATTAAAGCACAATTGGAAATGTGCTGCCTAGACAGCTTAATATATTCAGTCTTCAATCCAGAGAACTGGAAATTTTTAGTATGGTCTTTCCTTGAAGTAGAATGCTAAGTGATCTCAATTTTTTTCAGGTTTGTCATTAGCTTATTGCATTTGTTAGCTCTATATGTACTTCTGTAAGAGCAAGATTATTTAAAGACTATAATGGTGAGCATATCAAAGCTCCCAGTAACCATTATAAGGATTGGAAATTATGTTCAAATCTTTTAAATTGAATTTCCCAGTATTTAGACACATATTCACAAACATCACTTTTAAAGTTCTTTTTTTTTCTTGCTTTATCCTTTAAAACCAATGCAAATTAGCAGATTACAAAGACAATATTTAACACAAACATTGATATAAATATTTTGAAACAGCAAGCTGTTCATTAGCTGTTAGTTCTGGATTACGAATGTCACTACTAGGAATAAACACTAACAGTGTAACAGAGGAAATACAACAGAGAGAAGAAGCATGTGTATTTCAAAATCTAGGAGAATGTCTCTAGAAATTCTGAAGATGAGAAAGATGTGAAAATGGGAAGTCATACACGTAAAAATAACAGCAATAAGCAAAGAATGGAAAGCCAGTATTTTGTACTAAATTAGTATGGATTTCAGAATAGCCAAGAAACCAAAAGCAGCCTCAGTCTGTGCCAAGATGGTACAGTTGCCTAGTAGTCCTAAAAGAACGGATGTTTTTCTCATAAATGTGCTATTTCATCAGCACTCACACATCATGAAAAAGCTGATCATGCATTTTAATAGACCTGGCCTTCCTTGATTTAGCATTTTGGCAGGCATATCAATGAATCGAAGAACTCTTTTATATAATATTAAAATGGCACTAATGTTCACACTAATGATAAAACTATGAGTCATTTTTCTCTAAAATTTTGAAAGAACTATTTAATGATATGTGGACGTGTTGCTGCCTCTGAGATAATCTTACATGAGAATGTAAAACAACTATTATGTATCAGGAGGATATAACACATTCCAACTCTGTCTTTTAATATTACAGATTATTTTTTTAAATTTCATGCAAGTTAGACCTAGAACACTTTTGATTTAATTACAGATATAAAATACATATTCATAACATAATGTGTAAATATAAAATCTTTATTTCCATGTATTATCATACCCATCTTGGTCATGGTGAATGATAATTTTATATCATATACTTTAAAGTAAATGATTGAAGCCATAAATTAATCTCATTAAAACTTTCCTAGCATCTTTATGGAATTCTAAGTGTGTTGAGTTTCATGGTAAACACATATATAAATCTTGCATCTTTTAAAGATATTGTGTACTATGTTAAGCAATTTATCTTAGACTGAAGACAAAAATTGCAACTTCTTGTCTTTCATTGGCACTCTGGTGGTGTGAACCTAAGGCATTTGACTGCTAACCTGAAGGCTGGTCTTCATACCCACCAGCCACTCCTTGGAAGGAAGACTGAGCTATCTACTTCTGCAGAGATACTGCCTCAGAAACCCAAAGAGGGAATGCTATGAGTTGGAACTGACTCAATAACAGTGAGCTTGGTTTTGGTTTGGCTTTGTCTCTCATTAAATGCTGAAATACTTTCCACACAACTTATGAAATTTGGGATGAATCCTCCTGTCAGGGTATTTTGTATGTCATAATTTATTATATTATTAGACATCTGTGATTATTAAAAATGTAATTTTATGTTGAATTAAAATCTATCAATTTGTACTCATTTTTTCCCTTTCAGAAATGTCATACATACTCCCATTGAGTCAGATCTGACTCATGGCAACTCCTCCTTGGGTTTCTGAGGCGGTATCACTACAGAAGTAGATTGCCTAAACTTCCTTCCAAGAATGTGACACATAATGGTCTTAAACTTTCTGAAGACAGATATCATGCCATTCTTTAGGCTTCTGTTTTCCAATCATAAGTCATCTCCTCATGATTTCCAAACCTCTTAAATTCTGGTTGTTTTCTGCTAGATGCAGGTTTTTTTCTCCCAAAGTTCATATAAATAATGACAGTAGAGGGGAAGGAGACAAGATGGCATCCTGATGACACATTCCACCCAATCTCTTTACAATAAAGACCCAAGAAACCAAGTGAAACTGATACAGATGATAATCTTGGAATGCTGAGCATCAAATAAATGGATAAAGAATTGGATTAAAAACCAACTGGAAAAGGAAACAGACTGAAAATAGTGATTGAGGAGTGTTTTGGTTACCTAGTGCCACTGAACAGAAGATATACCACAAAAGGGATGGCTTTAACAAATAGGAGTTTATTCTCTTACAGCATGGAGGCTTTAAATCCAAGTCCAAAGTGCCAGGCTCTAGGGGCTGGGTGAAAGTCCTTCAACCTTGGGCTTCAGCTCTGCCTCCTGCTCCCACCCCACTGAAGCTGGAGGCTTCTCTTCACTCAGACAGCTGCTGGCTGCTAAGGCTGACAAACCCAAAGTCGACAAGTAAAAAGGCACAGTCCCAATGCTACTAAACAACATAGCAGACCACTAATTCAAGTTCAGGAGAAGTCCCAAGATCAGAAGGGCATAGTAGGCTGCTGAACAATGACTTTGCTATATGTAGGGTTCAAGCATGCCTTCAACTGGAGACCTTCCTCAAAGTTGCTTCTTATATACTGGAAGCAGCCCACATCCTTAAAGTAGCTACTCAGCTGCTCCAATAGCTCCCACCATGGAGTTAATTACCAATCTCACTGCGGGGAATAACTACATCCAGCTGCCCAGCCACTCAAGCAGGCCCAGCCAAGTTGACATACAACCTCAACTACCACAAGGAGAAAGAGGGAGCAGGGCCTGACACAGCATAGCCATTTTGAGACACAGAGGTAAATATGCATAGATGAGGAGAAGCCAACATCACAGAATCTCATTAAGACAGAGACATAGTATAAACAAATCTGGAGTGAAGTAAGGTGAGTGGATTATGAGCTAGATCTGAGAGAGAAAAGTACAGGGAAGTGAGTGAGAACTATAGTGGCATGGGCAACTACAAAGGAGGGGGAAAGCAAGTAAATAAAACCACTCATAGTATTGGGCCCTAGTCATTTTCCTTGATGGCCCATGTGAGGGAGAAGGTCTGTGAGGTGGCCACTAGAGATGGGAAACTCAGGTGCCCCCCACACACACTTGATTGAGTCTGGGTGGGAACTGGATAATCAGCTGCAGTTGTCCAGAAGGACACCAGGTCCACACCAGTGAATGGTAACCAGACAAGTGCATTCTCCTATTGTCTCCCCAACACCTTCCCAGTGACTAGAGGTGAGGCCTCACACTGCCTCCACCAAGCCAGTGCCCAGTGAAGTGCCCTCTGCTTCCCTTCTCCCACTTGGAATGCTCAGACTGCTTCACCAATCCATTGGCCGTCTGCTGCACCACTCCCACAGTGGACTATGCCACAAGCCTAAGGACTGTGCTTCACAGACCCAGCACATGTGTAGTGGATAGGACATGCACTTACAGACCACGTATCACTAGCCCATAGCCTCTAATGTCAGAGGCATGCATATATACAGACTAAGCTAAAAACCTGCCACCTTCATGGTTGGGGTGTGTGGACAAAAGAAGACTTCTTTCCAGGTACTTGCCACTTCCATGACTGGAGGTATGTATACATACAGACCACACACTAGCAGCCACCATGCTCAGGAATATGTGTATGCATGAACTGTGCACCAGGCTCCTGCTGAATCTATTGGTGCTTCCTCTGTGGGTATGGACTCATGTGTATCACGTGACAGACACTTGCCAACTCTGCAGCCAGTAGCATTTGGCCCAGTGGGTGGGGCACCTATGCCCACTCCCTCAGAAGTGCAGGTGATTGCAGCCACATTGTCTTTTTCTTCTTCTTCTTTTTTTTTTTTTTTCCCCCAACTTCTTCCTTTTTATTTGGTCATCATCCTCCCCTTATTCTTCTTTTATTTTTACTTTTTTTTTTTTTTTTAATTTTTATCCTGTTCTTTAAAAAAAACTTCTCTGCTCCATGTGGCATCCATTGATCATCCTATTCATATGAGAGTCAAGCCTGGAACTGAACTCATCTCCTTGGCTCAACTTTTAACCAAAAAATAGACAGGACTACAAGGTTTATTAATAATACCAAGGAGGTGTGTACTCCTTAGAACAATCAACCATGTAAAATCAAAATGGGCAGGATTAGCCAAAGGTTGAAACTCAGAAGGCAGGAAGAGATAACAAAGATGTATGAAACAAAAACAAACAAACAAACAAACAAACCAGGGAAGTGGGAAGAGTGCTGTTATGTTACGGAGACTGCATTCAATGTCACAAAACAAAATGTGTATGGATTTGTGAATGGAAAACCAATTTGCTCTGTAAACTTTTATTCAAATCAAAATGAAAAGTTTAAAAAAAAAATGATTACAGCCTAGAACACCCGTGGAGCAGTTTTACCCTGTTACAAGGGGTTAGTATGAATCGGAATCAACTCCAAGGCATACAACAACAGTATAGAGACCAGTTTCTTGTGCTTACCACAGGTGAGTGAGAGGGAAGACAAAAGGAAGACTCATTGTTTAGAGGACACTGAACTTTGGTTAAAGCTGAGAGAAACATTTGAAAACAGATAATGGTGATGGGTGAACAACATGATAAACATAATTAATGTCATTTGAGTGTACATGGGAAGAATTGTTAAATGTGATATATTTTGTTACATACATATTTGCCTCAACAAAAAGAGTCAACTGTCAAAAAAAAAAAAAAAGAATTTAACACTATACACCAAATGTGGTCTAATTAATCTATACTGAGGAATTTGTATCTCTAGGAA
Source organism: Orycteropus afer afer (assembly GCF_000298275.1). Taxonomy (NCBI): domain Eukaryota; kingdom Metazoa; phylum Chordata; class Mammalia; order Tubulidentata; family Orycteropodidae; genus Orycteropus; species Orycteropus afer. The sequence continues at coordinate 1,918,865 of NW_006921600.1, forward strand.
CTCTGGTGGCATAGTGCCTAAGGCATTTGACTGCTAAGCAGAAGGCTGGCAGTTCAAATCCACTAGCCACTCCTCAGAAGGAAGACTGGGCAGTCTACTTCCATAGAGGTACTGCCTCGGAAATCCAAGAGGAAGTTACTGTGAGTCAGAATTGACTCAACAGCAGTGAGCTTGGTGGGGGTTTTTTAATGCTCCTTCTCCACCACTTGTCTGTCAGTTTGTTGTACTGTGGTGGATTGCATGTTGCTGTGAGGCTAGAGGCATGCCATTGTTATTCAAATACCAGCAGGGTAACCCATGTAGACAGGTTTCAGCAGAGCTTCCAGACTAAGACAGACTAGGAAGAAAGACAGGGCCATCCACTTCTCAAACAATTGGGCAGTGAAAACATTATGAATACCAGTAAAATATTGTCTGATACATTACCAGAAAACTTGATGAATATCCCTGAAACAATGTCTGATACAGTGCCGGAAAATGAGACCCTCAGGTCAGAAAGCACTCAAAATATGACTAAGGAAGTGTTGCCTCCTCGAAGAAGAGTCAACCTGAATGATGTGGATGGAGTAAAGCTTTCAGGATCTCCATCTGCTGATGGGGCATGACTCAAAATGGGAAGAAACAGCTGCAAACATTCATTAATAATCAGAATTTGGAATGTATGAAGTATGAATCTAGGAAAATTGGAAGTTGTCAAAAATGAAATGGAACACATAAAGATCAATATCCTTAGGCATTAGTGATCTGAAATGGACTGGTTTTGGCCATTGTGAATCAAACAATCATGTGATCTACTATGCCGGTAATGATAAATTGAAGAGGAATGGAGTCACATTCATTGTCACAAAGAATGTCTCAAGATCTATCTTAAAGTATAATGGTGTCAGTGATAGGATAATATCCATAAGCATAAGCATAGAAGGAAGACTAGTTAATACTACTATTGTAGAAATTTATGCACCAATCACTAAAGCCAAAATGAGGAAATTGAGAATTTTTACCAACTTCTGCAGTCTGAAGTCTGATGAAATGTGAAATCAAGATGTATTGGTTATTATTGGTGATTTAAGTGTGAAAGTTATAAACAAAGAAGAATCACCGGTAGGTGGGAAACATGGCCTTGGTGACAGAAATGACACTTCAAATGGCATGATAGAATTTTGCAAGACCAATGATTTATTCATGATAAGTACCTTTTTTCAACAACATAAATGGTGGCTGTACACATGGATCTCACTAGATGGAATACACAAGAATCAGATCAACTATATCTGTACAAAGAGGCGATGGGGAAGCTCAATATTTTCAGCAAAAACAAAGCCAGGAGCTGACTGTGGAACAGACCATCAACTCTCATATGCAAGTTCAAGATGAAACTAAAGAAAATTAAAAAAAACTCCAAGAGAGCCAAAATGACCTTATTTATACCCCACCTGAATTTAGAGAACAAATTTGATGCTTTGAACACCAACAACCAAAAACCAGACGAATTGTGGGATGATGTCAAAAACATCATACATGAAGGAAGCAAATGGTAATTAAAGATAGAAAAGGAAGATAAGACCAAAATGCATGTCAGAAAAGACTCTGAAACCTACTCTTGAATGAAGAGTAGCTAAAGCAAATGGAAGTAATGACAAGATAAAAGAGCTGAACAGAAGATTTCAAAGAGCAGCTCAAGAAGATAAAGTCAATAATTACAATGTACTGTAGTGGCATAGTGCCTAAGGCATTTGACTGCTGGATGGAATAAAACACAAGTACACATCTTTCTGGTATTCTTTGCTTTCAGCTAAGATCCATTTGAAATCAGCAATGGTATTCCTCATCCCATGTCCTCTTCTGAATCTAGCTTGCATTTCTGGAAGCTCCCTGTCAATATATTGCTGAAACCATTTTTCAATTATGGAAGGATGGAAGGATGGAAGTTCAAACCCAACAGCCACTTCTTGGAAGGAAGACTGGGCAATCTACTTCCATAGTGATACCACCTCAGAAACCCAAGAAGGGTTTGCTATGAGTTGGATCCAACTTCACGGCAGTGAGTTTGCTGTTGTTGCTGTTGTTGTTGTTTTAACACTCAGCATTTCTCAAGCAGAAAAAGTTGAAGAAAAAAATCAAGCCTTGAGCTGCAATGTTGAAAGACTGTATGGGAAAATATGAAGTGATGAAAGAAGCATCAAAGGAAGATGGAACAAATACAGAGTCATTGTATAAAAAAGAATTAGTTGATATTCACCTATTTAAGGAGGGGGCATATGGTCAAGAACTACTGGTATTGAAGGAAGAAGCTGAAGCTGCACTGAAGGAATTGAAGGAAAACAAGGCTCTGATGGGACACCCATTGAGATGTTTCAACAAACGGATGCTGCACTGGAGGCAATTACTCATCTATGCCAAAAAACAGAGATCCACATTTTACCCATTCTGAAGAAAAGTGATCCAGTAGAATGTGGAAATTATCAAACAATATCATTAAAAACACACACAATTAAAATTTTGCTGAAGATAATTGAAAAATGGTTTCAGCAATATATTGACAGGGAGCTTCCAGAAATGCAAGCTAGATTCAGAAGAGGACATGGGATGAGGAATACCATTGCTGATTTCAAATGGATCTTAGCTGAAAGCAAAGAATACCAGAAAGATGTGTACTTGTGTTTTATTGACTATCAAAAGGCAATCAATTTTGTGGATCATAACAAATTATGGACAACATTGACAACAGTGAGAAGTCCAAAACACTTAACTGTGGTCATGAGGAAACTGTACATAGAGTAGGAGGCTGTAATTTGAACAGAACAAGGGGTTACTGCATGGTTTAAAATCAGGAAGGGTGTGCATCAGGATTGTATCGTTTCACCATATTTACTCAATCTGTATGCTGAGCAAATAATCTGAGAAGCTAAACTATATGAAGAACCATATGAAGAATGTGAGATCAGGATTGGCGGAAGACTCGTTAACAACCTGTAATATTCAGATGCCACAACCTTGCTTCCTGAAAGCAAAGATGACTTGAAGCACAAGATTACAGACTACAGCCTGCAGTATGGATTACACCTCAACATAAAGAAAATGAAAATCCTCACAACTGGACCAATAAGAAGCATCATGATAAATGAAAAAAGATTGAAGTCAAATATTTCATATTACTTGGAACCACAATCAAGACCAGTGGAAGCAGCAGTCAAGAAATCAGAAAGCATATTGTATTGGGCAAATCTGCTGCAAAAGACCTCTGGTGAGTCTGGTGAGACCCCCAATACTATGGCCCTGGGATACATTCTGGGCCTGGAATAAAACTCACTCCCAGGAGCTGGCCCCAATAGTAAACAAGATGTACATGCAGACCACTCAACCCAGGATGGCGCACCCACATACTCTATGGAAATGCATCCCTTGGAACAAGTGACCACTGGGCACCAGAGGAGCAACATTAGCATAGAGGAAATGCAGGACACACAGGAGTGCATAACTATGAGGGTCACAGAGGGAGGGGGTTACTGAGCAGGGAGGGAAGGAGACTGGGTTAGGGTTGGGGATGGTAAATGGGGGGTGAAACTAAATGTACTCATAATATTGAATGTAAAACAAACACTGCTCTGTAAACTTGCACCTAAAGCACAATAAAAAATAAAATATCTTAATTCAAGGGAAAAAAAAAAAGAAGAAGTGCTGAAGAGCAAAGATATCTCTTTGAAGACTAAAGTGCACCTAACCAAGCCATGGTATTTTCAATCCCCTCATATGTAGGTGAAAGCTGGACAATGAATCAGGAATACCAAGGAAGAGTTCATGCTTTTGGGTTGCTCTGTTGGTGAAGAATACTGAAAGCACTATGGACTGCCAGAAAACTAACAGATCTTTCCTGAAAGAAGTGCAGCTGTCTTGCTCTTTGGAAGTCAGAATGGCCAGACTTCACCTCACTTACATTGATCATCTTGTCAGAAGGGATAATTCTTTGGAGAAGGTTATCATGCTTGGTAATGTGGACAGTCAGCAAAAAAGGGGAAGATCCTTAACAAGATGGTGATGGTGACATAGTGGCTGCAATGATGGGCTCAGGTACAGCAAGGATTGTTAGGATGATGCACGACTGGGCAGTCATTTGTTTTGTTGCACACAGGGTACTATGAATCAGAGATACTTGATGGTGCCTAACAACAACAACATGTTCTTTCTTTCATTTCATTCTGTGTCCATGAAAACAATGTGATACAATGGAAAGAGCACTATTCCTCAGCTCATAGAATTCTTTCTCAATTCTGCTTTGATTTAGCAAACTGGCATTGGGCTAGAAATTACCAATTACAAAAGTATAATTACAACAGAGTTTTGATTGTTTCTTTAACATACACAGAGATGTCAGCATTCAGATATTAATCCTTTAGGTAAGGGATCCAAGAAATGCTCTCTGAAGAAACTAGGTTCTTGACAGTTAAATCTTAAGAGAAAAGGCACATGACTCAGAATATGGAGACTTGTGGGTCTAAATCATAAGGCCCTTCCTTCACCCTTCACCATAGACCAATTACCCAATAAGCAAGGTAAGGATATGCTTAGGACATCAGCAAAACAGCAGCACCAGTTGCCCAAAGCAAAGACCTACAGATGCTAAGCAGACAGGACACAAGGAAAAGTTAGCACAGCTGTGAAAGGACACTAGCAGGGCACTACATGATATGGATACTATTTTATAAAATTTTGTATACAATAACAATTATATTTTCTTTTTCATTTCAGACCAATTGAGCCTAACCTCACATTCAGATCTCTCTCCTTCACCACATAAGAACATACCAGTGGCACTATAATCATGTGACTCATGATGTATCCAGTCCTGTACAAGTGAACCAAAGTATGTTTCCACATTGAGCATATACTTGTATTTGTATCATGCTCTTTGTGATTGCTCTCCCATAAATTTTGTGATTGTGGTCCAATGAACTCTGATGATGCAGTATCAAAGTATAGAAAGTAAGTGTGTAAATTTTTAAGTATTATCTGAAGATGAAAAACATTCATGGAGATCTGTGAAAGGCCCAACAAAAAACATCATACAACAAAAGAATAAAATTCTTTCTCACTGTTTTGTAAGCACTACTTTTTTTGACTATTCTAGAACAAAATTACATGTTCCAAATCAATGATTTTTTACTTCCTAATTTTCAAATATAAATGTTTGTGCTAATTTCTAAATTTTAATGTAAATTTTATTTTATAAATTTTATGCTTTACTAAGTTTGTTTATTTTTAATTATCCAAATTTATTTGTTACAGCGAAGCTTCCAGGCTGAGACAGACTCGGAAGAAAGAAGAAGTTACACACTTCTCAAAGAATTGGCCAGGGAAAACATTATGAATAGCAGAGAAACACTGTCTGATGTATTACTGGACAACTTTATGAATAGCCCAGAAACATTATCCAATATAGTACTGGAAGATGAGCCCCTCAGGTTGGAAGGCACTCAAAATACCACTGAGAAAGAGCTGCCTCAACAGAGGAGAACCGACCTTAATGATATGGATAAAGCAGAGCTTTTGGGACCTCCATTTGCTGATGTGGCATGACTCAAAATGAGAAGAAACAGCCACAAACATTCATTAATATCAGAACATGGAATGTATGAAGTATGAATCTAGGAAAATTGGAAGTTGTCAAAAATAAAATGGAACATATAAAGATAAATATCCTAGGCATTAGTGACCTGAAATGGACTGGTATTGGCCATTTTGAATCAGACAACCATATAATCTATTATGTTGGGAATGACAAATTGGAAAGGAATATTGGGGCATTCATAATCACAAAGAATGTTTCGAGATTCCTGAAGTACAACGCTCTCAGTGATAGGATAATATCCATACACCTATAAGGAAGGCCAGTTAATACTATTATTATGCAAATTTATGCATCAACCACCAAAGCCAAAGATGAGGAAACTGAAGATTTTTAACAACTTCTGCAGTCTAAAATTGACCAATCATGCAATCAAGATGTGCTGATTATCACTGGTGACTCGAATGTAAAAGCTGAAAACTAAGAAGAATCACTAGTAGTTTGAAAATTTCACCTTGGTGATAGAAATGACACTGTGTGATAGAATTTTGCAAGACCAATAACTTATTCATTGCAAATAACTTTTTACAACACAAATCACAGCTATATATATGGACTTTGTCAGATAGAGTACACAAGAATCAGACTGACTACATCTGTGACAAGAGGCAATGGAAAAGCTCAGTATCTTCAGCCAAACAAGGCTAGGAGCTAATTGTGGAACACATCATCAACTGCTCATATGCAAGTTCAAGTTGAAGTTCAAGAAAATAAAACAAGTCCATAAGAGCCAAAATATGACCTTGATTATATCCCTGTTGACTTTAGATACCATCTAAAGAAACAGATTTGATGCATTGAAAACTAATCACTGAAAACCAGAGGAATTGTGAGACAACATCAAGAGTATCATTCATGAAGAAAGCAAAAGGTCATTAAAAACACAAGAGAGGAAGAAAAGACCAAAATGGATGTCAGAAGAGACTCTGAAACTTGCCTTTGAATGGAGAATAGCTGAAGCCAATGGAAGAATTGACAAGATAAAAGAGCTGAACAGAAGATTTCAAAGAGCAGTTCAAGAAGACAAAATCAATTATTATAACGAAATGTGCAAAGACCTAGAGTTAGAAAACCATAGAGAAGAACACACTCAGCATTTCTCAAGCTAAAATAACTGAAGAAAAAAATTAAGCCTCGAGTTGCAATATTGAAAGATTCAATGGGCAAAATATTGAATGATGCAGGAAACATCAAAAGAAGATGGAAGGAATACAGAGTCATTTTACCAAAAAGAATTGTTTGATGTTCATGCATCTCAGGAGGTGGCATATGACCAAGAACGAATGGTATTGAAAGAAGAAGTCAAAGCTGCACTAAGGGAAGTGGTGAAAAACAATGCTCCAGGAATTGATGGAATATCCACTGAGATGTTTCAACAAACGGATGCTGCACTGGAGGCACTCATTCAACTATCTCAAGAGATTTGGAAGACAGCTACCTGGCTAACTGACTGGAAGAGATCCATATTTGTACCCATTCCAAAGAAGGTGATCCCACAGAATGTGAAAATTATCGGACAATATCATTAATATTCCATGCGAGTAAAGTCTTACTGAAGATAATTCAAAAACAGTTGCAGCAGCATATTGACAGAGAACTTCCATAAATGCAAGCTGGATTTAGAACAGGATGTGGAATGAGGGATATCATTGCTCGTGTCAGATGGATCTTGGCTGAAAGCAAAGAATACCAGAGATGTTTACTTGTGTTTTATTGACTATGTAAAAGCATTTGATTGTGTGGATCATAACAAATTGTGGATAACACTGAGAAGAATGGGAACTCTAGAACAGTTCATTGTACTCATAAGGAAACTGTACATAGATCAGGAGGCTGTAATTTGAACAGAACAAGGGGATATTGTATGGTTTAAAATTAAGAAAGAAGTGTATCAGGGTTTTATCCTTTCACCATACTTATTCAATCTGTATTTTGAGCAAAAAAATCAGAGAAGCTGGGTTATGTGAAGAAGAACAGGGCATCAGGACTGAAGGAAGACTCATTAAAAACCTGCAATATGCTGATGACACAACTTTGCTTGCTGAAACTGAGGATGACTTGAAGCACCTACTGATGAAGATTGAAGACTACAGTCTGCAGTATGGATTGCACCTCAACATAAAGAAAACAAAAGTCTTCACAGCTGGACCAATAAGCAGCATCAAAATAAATGGAGAAAATATTGAAGTTGTCAAAGAGTTCATATTACTTAGTTCTACAATCAACACCAATGGAAGCAGCAGTGAAGGTATCAGATGATGTATAGCACTCAGTAAATGGGTTGTGAAGGACCTCTTTCAAATGCTGAAGAGCAAAGATATCTCCTTGAAGACTAAGGTGGACCTGACACAAGCCACAGTATTTTCAGTCGCCTCACATGCATGTGAGAGCTGGACAATGAATAAGGAAGACTGAAGAAAAGTTGATGCTTTTGAGTTATGGTGCTGGTGAAGAATGCTGAAAGTACCATGGACTGCTAAAAGAACTAATAGATCTGTCCTGGAGGAAGTGCACCCGAAATGCTCCTTGGAAGCGAGAATGGCCAGATTTTGTCTGACCTACTTTGGTCATGTTTTAAGAAGGGATCATTCATGGAGAAGGATATCATGCTTGGTAAATTGGAGGATCAATGAAAAAAGGGAAGGCCCTCAACAAGATGGACTGACACAGTGGCTGCAACGATGGGCTCAGGTATACCAGGGATCATGGAGTGGGCACAGGACTGGGCATTGTTTCATTCAACTGTACATATGATCACTATGAGTTGGAGACAACTCGACGGTAATTAATAACAACAACAACAACATTTGCTACAGAAGAACCAAATTTAAAAAGTGACATAATTTTATGTCCAGGTCTAATGAAAGGCAACAACTAAGTGGAATGCAAAAAAGAATGCCCTCAGAAGATAAAAAGAAAAGGGTTTGTGGATCTCTAAAGACAATTCCACAATTAACTTCCTTTTGAAAATGTTAATGAATCAGAAGAGACTTATTGCATTAAATGCTTCAGTTTAGTGGGTGCAAATCATTGTACTAGTAGTGCTAGGGCTGTGATTATTAATAGCAAAATTAGTATAACAGAATTTGTTGTAAATTCTGCATCCATTTCTTGCTGGAGTGAAAAATAATAACAGTTTAGAAAGTGAAACTATTTAGTGTCTGCAGACCCTGTAAATAATAGAAATCCAAATCTTGCTTCATGAAATAATTTTTTTTTTTGTAATGATATCAATTTTTGGACAGAGAGAGGACCAAATGATTGTCAACATCACAGTGAACCATTTGAAAATTCGTGTCAAAAATTTCTGGATTAAAAAAACCAAGGTTCTGTAGCCAGAATATATTTTTAGGGTACAAAGCTAATGGTGAAAATTATAAAAGGGAGTGGCTACTGTAGTCTCCATCAGTCAGCTCTGTATAATGTTTCATTTGTGAACAATTCAGTCCTAAATCGTTTAATTTGTGATTTTCTATGGATGGATTTAGTGATTGGTGCAATTCAAATATGATTGATAAACATGAAAACAGTTCAATTCACCAAGATTGTATGTTTTCATATTTAAAGCAAAGACATGGACATGGTTTTGGCTTAACCTATGAACTGTTGTTGTTGTTGTTGTTATGTGCCGTCGAGTCGGCCCGACTCATAGCGACCCCTCCTTGGGTTTCCGAGGCAGTATCACTACGGAAGTAGGATTGCCCAACCTTCCTTCCGAGGAGTGGCTGGTGGGTTTGAACCTCCAGCCTTCTGGTTAGCAGTCAAGTGCCTTAGGCACTATGCTACCAGAACTTCTAACCTATGAACTAGAAACACAAATTAATGAAGAACATTGAACTGGAAAGCCATTTAGCACCACATTGTTGCTATCATTATAACAATCGCTGAATGTGGTCTATCTTTTTAAGGAAGAAACGAAGTGTTTGAGTCTCTACAAAATGGAAATTTGGGGGATTTATTTCAACTTGTTGATCCATTTTCTAGCAAGTCACATCTCAAAATACAGTACCACAGACTAGGGCAGCCCATTGTATATGTCTAAAACAAGATGTAAGAATTAATAAACTTAATAAGTGATAAAGTTCAATGAATTATTTTTAGAGAAATAAGTATAGATTGATATTTCAGTTTGTCTGTAGATTCCAATCCTGATCTTTTTCATACAGATCAACTAAGTAAGTGATTTATTACATTTACTAATGTAAGAAGTCATACTGATAAGGAAATTGCAAATAAAGGACTTCACTATTTATGTGAAGCTTCCAAAATTGATTTCTCCAATTGAAGAGGCCAGTTCTATGACAATGCTGCTAATATGTCAGAGCATTATAAAGGCAAGCAACAGAAAATTTTAGAACATAATAAATATGCCTCTTTTATACCATGTTCTGTGCTTTCACTTAATCTTGTTGGACCAGTCACAGTAGATTGTTGTCTGGAAGCAGTTGATTTTTTTTCTCTGTTCAGTTACTCTATACATTTTAGTCACCTCTATTCACTGATGAACAGTTCCTAAAAACATTTAGGCAATCATCAAGTATTAAAATATCTTCCTAATACACATTGGGAAGTGCATGGTATAGAAATGAGTCCAATCCTGAAATCAGATTCTAGATGCCTTAGAATATATTGCTGGAGACCAGACATAAAATGAAGATACTAAAAGAGATGCTGAAAACATTGCTAATGAAATGCAAACAATGGACTATGTATTTTTGCTTTTAATGTGGAATAATATACTGTAGCATTTTCATTGGATAAATTAAAGACATGTACAGTTCTCTACCAGTCGTTAAGAGAATATTTAAATAATTTAGAGATTTTGAAAACATAAAAAAAATATTGCTAAATACTGATTATTAAGCAGTTTACTGTCACAACATTAGAAAGAAACAAGTAAATGATGGAAGTGCTCCAGAAGTATCGACTGCCAGAGATCAATTTCACGTAACCACTACTACACCATCGTTGATATCCTTGAATCTTGTATGAGAGAAAAGGTGAAAGGGTATGAAGTTTTTCAAATAGATTTTCCTTCTTAAACAATGTGGATATGCCTAATGAAGAATACATAAAGGAATACAATAAATTACTGCAGGCTTATCCCAATGACTTAAATACAAACCTTTATGGAGAAGTGTGACAATTTCATTCGTACTTGAGAACTAAGTTTATGGATTCAGGAAAGATAAATGTTATTCATGAATGTATGCATTATTCCATAATAGAAGATAAAATATAATGTGTATATGGCATGGTCAGTGAAGGCAAACACGGGTATATGGATGGATAGAGGGGTGGACAGGCTGAAATATTAGGCATGTCTATGAAGTGGGGAGTGTACTCAAGAACAGGTATAGGGTTGGCAG
>NW_006921600.1:1930640-1936668 GCF_000298275.1 Orycteropus afer afer
GGAAGTGGGAGGGGAGCTGTTGCATTGTGGTAAATTGTGGTCAATGTCATGAGACAAAGTGTATGTGAACTGCTGTATGGAAAGTGTATTTGCTCTGTAAATTTTCACCCAAATCACAACAAAAAGGAAAAAAAAAATACAATGTGTATTTCCCAATGTTGAAATTGCTTTATATGTAGTCCTAACTTTAATGATCAAAACTGTACAGCAGAACACTTATTTTCATCCCTAAAGAGACTCAAAAACCCTCAGCATACAACAATGATTCAAGGAAGACTTGATTAATTATCCTTTTTATGTATGGAAATATAGATATTGTTTGGTAGCTTAATTGTGATGAAATCATTGAAGAATTTATAAGAGCAAATAATACAAAGAAATGTTTTGAATTAGAGATGAAAGATCTATCCAAAAATAAAATATAGTAATTTATTGTAGTATCTGTCTTCAGATCATTACATTTTCTTTTATGACATCTTTTCATTTGTTCATTTATAATTATAGCATTAATCCAAAACAAGATCAAAACTGAAGCATGGACCATTTAAAGTAAAATTAGTGAAAGTCAATTTTTCATTGTGGAAAATCAACTGAATTTTGTATTGATTACTGAAATAACTAAGTTCGCTGACTCTTTTTCTTTGTTGTAGAATATGTGGAATATTCTTTCTATAGAAAATAAATCTTTGCACCTTGCAGCTACTAAAAATTCTATAATCCAATTCACTTCATTCTGCTAAAACAGCATATTGCCACTTTTGCATTCAATTTCTAACATTATAATCACATTTAGAAAGAAGTTACTTCACGGACAGCTAACACACACACACACACATATTTAACTCACATGTGCTGTTCGAATGCATGAGTAATCAGAGATTACCACAGATTATCAGTGGTTAGGGCCCTCACATAACTGAATGGTTAGGGCCCTCACATAACTGAGCCCTGCCCTTCACCAAGATGCAATTGTAGTATCTACTTCCTCAACCAAATACCAGAAATTTCTCAGTCAAAGAAATTCAAAGCCCTGAGGGGAAGGGCTCCATATATTGCATTTTGGCATTCTCTTGTGAAATAGCCAGTTCTATGACCAATTACTAAAGTTAGGCAAACAAAGCATACCATTTAACAATATCTGCCTATGTATGGACACATTCAAACTAGAATTTCTATTCCTCATTGTAATACATAATACTTGAATATCAACAATTCTGTGAGGAGAACCTCCAACATAAAAAGGGAGGTGAATATTACTAACTGAAAAGAAAAATCACCATGAAAGAAATGAATAACACAGGGACTAGAATAGATCCTAATCTCTGAAGTCGAATTATTACCTATGCTAATTATTTCTCATTTGCCATACCCTCATTCACTGTACACACTTCTATGCCCTATACTGTGCCCGAAGAGGCTGGACCTTACAGACTGAATCAGCATGGCTAATTTTCCAGCTCGTTTCCAGTTAGGTTTAGTCTAACAGAATACTAGGTTGCAGGAGGAAGAAAAAGTTGAGGTATTTCATTGTCATGTCTCTTGTTCCTCTGGTGCCACACACCTCTAGCAATAGCTGCATCTCCCTACAAAGGCAGCTCATGGCTAAGGGTTGTTGTTGTTGCTGTTTTTATGTGCCGTCAACTGGGACTCGACTCATGGTGACCCGTCTTTGGGTTTCCGAGGCAGTATCACTGTGAAAGTAGATTGCTCCATCTTCCTTCTGAGAAGCGGCTGGAGGGTTTGAACCTCCAGCCTTTTGGTTAGCAGTCAAGTGCCTTAGGCACTATGATACCAGAGCTCCTCCAACAATGGAGTAGAGTCTTTAAAATTCTAAGGAAAAATGATTTTCAAACTAGAATGCTAAATCCAGTTAAATTATCAAAGAAGCTTGAAACTTTACCAATACATTTAAGACTCCATCAAAGACTCCAAAAACTGCTTCCTCCTCAGGCACATTATGATAGTAGTTGCTCCAGAAATGCAAGGAAATAAACATGAAGACGTAACACAGATACACAAAATATTGAGTCAAGCCTCATAGAAAATGAAGAGATACCTTATCAACAAGGTATCTGTGCATTATGGCTAGAGAAAATGGAGTCCATTTGGAACGGGAGGATGGAAAGGCCCAGAAGGGCAGGATCCAAATGAAAAGGGGACTGATTTGCTACAATAACTGGGAAAAAGATAATGGCAGTCATAATTTCCACATATGGAAAGAAGAAAAAAAAGAAACAGAAATTATTCAAAAACAAAATTAAAAAAATATACTCATCCTATATTAAGTGCCATAATCATAATAATGAAAAATTTATATAAATACAGGGAGGTGGAGGTGAAAAGCGAAAAAGAATTAAATCCTCATCTATATTACATAAAAACAATTTAAAGATCTAAAATTGTAAAGTCAACATCAGATAAGCATATAGTTTGGAAACATTAAGTGAGTATAAGAAAGAATAAAGAGAAAAGCAGTTTATTTCTAGGGTTCTAGATAGAATGTGACAAGAAAAAAATTTTTGTCCTAATGTAAAACATTTAGATACAGAAAACATATTTAAGTATATGGATATACTATGTTGGGATGTTTCACTTTTTACTTGAAAAAGGAAAAATAATGCTAAATTAAAGAAAAAAAAAGCTTGTATTTTTATTTATTGTATCATTCCCAATTTTGTACATTGTTTCATAATTTGCTTTTCCTTTAAGTTTTGTGAAAGACAAATTTTAGCTGTTTAATGTCACACAATATTCATGAATTGTATTACACTTGGCAATTAATAGTTATATAAATACTTAGAAAACCATATAAGCTAATTCATTTAATTTTATATCCATTTGCTTATTTTGAATTAAAAATAGCCTCACATAAAATTGAATGCTAATTATCAAACAAGGTAGGGAGAGATATGTTTATAAATATTAGTTCTCTTTTTTCACTACCTTGTCCTTGATAATAATAATAGCCAGTATTTGTTGAGTGTCATTTATAGACTCATTTCACATACCACACAGCTCATAAAAAGTGTACAGAGGAAATATTGCTACTCCCATTTAAAGAGGAAGACACTAAATCTCTGTAAGAATAAATAACTAGCTAAAGATCACACAACCAGAAAGTGGCACAACCATGATTATAATCTACATCTATCTGACTCCAAAGTCAATGTTCCTAACCACTCATGTCTTAAATTTGTTAATTTAAAACATTCATGATATTCCCAAAAGAAATGAAAACATATGTTCACACAAAAACTTGTATATGAATGTTCCTATCAGCCTTATTTATAATAGCCAGAAAACAGAAACAACTCAAATGCCCATCACCTGATAAACGGACAAATAATAAGTGGTATATCTAAACCATGGAATATCATTTGGCAATAATAAAAGAAAAAAAAAGGAATGAAGTACTGATACATGCTACAATATGGACAAATCTAAGTTTAAAAAGTCAGACATAAAAGATAGCCTATTACATGATTTAATTTATGTGCACTATCCAGAATAAGCAAATCAATAGAGACACAAAGTAGATTAGTGGTTGCCCAGGGCTGAAAGTTAATGAGGAGAATGGGAGGTGACTGCTAAAGGATATAAGGTTTCTTTTTAGGATAATAAAAATGTTATAAATTGATTGTGGAGATAGTTGTACAAGTATGTGAATATAACAAACAAAAAATAAATTCTTAAAAAAAAACTTTCATGATACATAAAAAGATAGGTTAGGAATAACATGCACAAAAATCTTTCTAGCCAAACCATATTATACAAAATAAACATGCTGAGAAACTAATTTATTTTGATGAATGACAAATTTATATTAAAAACATACCTACTGTTATGAGATATTAACAATGCTACATTCACTCATTAAACTTGGGGGAATACATTACTTTTAGCTTGAATTTTTATCAAAAGTTAAAAAAAAAATTGTCAGTTTTCTGCACTCTTAGCTAATGATGTTTTACTAATGCTACCAATCTGTAAGTCTGTAGCTAATTTTTTATTTCATTGTGTAATTTTCTTATTCATAACCTGAGGCAATTTTTTGCATATCAAGCTAGAGGTTATAAGGGAACATGTCTACCAAGTGCAAACTCAGCCTTATATTAATCAATCCCATTTATCTTTGTAACAGTGCATTCTTGGTTAAGAAAATATATTCTTGCATATGTATTACATAATTTTTCTACTATGAACTATACAATAGACATGCTACTTTTATTAACAAAAGCAGGTAAACTAAAGTTAAGATCAATGTTGTCTGGTGTCCTACAAAACTCAAATGCAAAATACATTCTGATGTAAAATATATATTTTATTAATCGTGTAAATGATTCAACTCTGTCCAAAGACAGAGGACTGGACTAGATCTTTCTATTCTCTTTGAAATTCAGACATTATAAATTTTAATACTTGCTGGTATAAGTAATTAGGGTAAGTCATAACTATGACACAATATTAAGATTTAAAATACAATCTTGAAAATACATGGTGTAAAAATACTGTCCTGTTGTTGTTAGTTACCGTGCAGCCAATTCCAACTCAGGGTGACCCATGTGTGCAGAGTGGAACTGCTCCATAAGGTTTTCAAGGCTGTTGACATTTTGAAGCAAATCACGAGGCCTGTCTTCTGGGTGGGTTCCAACCGCCAACCTGTTGGCTAGTAATCAAGTGCTTAACCATTTTGCACCACAGAGGGACTCTGAAATATGGTCCTAAGTAAATATAAAATAATATTTTTCTAAATGAAATGCTGAAAACAAACAAGTTTATTGATCAAATATTTTATATGTGAATCACTCAGTGTGCAAGGCTGGCCTCCAGTGATCTCTATTTTCTACCATTTATATGCTTGTATAATCTCCTCTTTTTGAGTGTGGGACAGATCTAGTATCTCATTTCTAGTGGATAAAATACAGTGGAATTACTGGGATGTCACTTCTGATACTCGGTTACAAAAAGACTGTGTAAACCATCAAGGGTTCTCATTCATGTTATCTTGCTCACTTGCTCTGAGAGAAGGCAATTTCAAGGGAAAACAATGTCCATGTTATAAAATGAACCACAAGGAGGCCAATGTGGCAAGGAACTGAGAGATGCCACTGGTCAATAGCCAGAGGAATTGAGGTCCATGTGAGTGTGCATGGAAGTGGATCTTCCCGTAATTGAGCCTTCATATGAGACTGTATCCCATACTGACAGTGTAACTGTAATCACACAACAAGCCTTGACACTATGTATGCGGCACTGACCTTCCCAGATAACTGACCTACAAAAAACTTGAGATAATAAATGCGTATTGTTGTAAGCTTTTTTGGGAGTAATTTGTTATGCAGCAAAAGATGGCTGATACAATGCACAAGGCATTAGAGTCCTGATCCCAAGGATTTGCACTGACAAATAGATTAAAAGAAAGGTGTAAAAACAATCACACACAAATGTATATGCTTCTATGCAAAGGAAAAACCACATTATCTCAGCAAAATGAGTAACTCTAATAAATGTTTCTGGGAGTGGCCTGAGGGACACCAGGAAGGGAGTGAGCCAGTGCAGCAGGTTTGGAACAGCCTGAGGGAGACCAGCCTAGGAGTTCTGGTGGCGTAGTGCCTAAAGCATTTGACTGCTAACCAGAAGGTTGGTGGTTCAAACTCATGAGCCACTCTACAGAAGGAAGACTGGAAAATCTACTTCAATAAAGATTTACCACCTCAGAAATCCAATGGGGATTGCTATGAGTTAGAAGTGACTTAATAGCAGTGAGTTTGTTTTGTTTGTTTGAGGGAGACCAGGAGGAAGCAAGCCAGGGCAGCAGGTTTGGACCAGCTTGAGGGAGACCAGGAAGTAAGCAGAGCAGTTTGGAACAACAAAGGGAGACAAAATTTTCTGTCAGTTTCTCATATTGTGGTGGCTTGCATGTTACTTGTTGTTGTTTTGTTGTTGTTATGTGCCGTCAAGTCGGCCCCGACTCATAGCGACCCCTCCTTGGGTTTCCGAGGCAGTATCACTACGGAAGTAGGATTGC
>NW_006921600.1:1936878-1940777 GCF_000298275.1 Orycteropus afer afer
GAATAGCCCTGAAACATTGTCTGATATAGTGCTGGATGATGAGCCTCTCAGGTTGGAAGGCACTCCAAATATGACTGGGGGGACTTCCGGTAAGATGGAGGAATAGGCAGACAAGCGACACAGACCCTCTTCAGCAAAGAAAAGAGAAACCAATTGGCAGAGATATAAGAGATATAGAAGATAATCCTGGGGCCCTGAGGTTTGAAAGGAGCTATACAGAAGTGGATTAGGCACCAACTAGTGTAAAAACCTAAATGAAAACAGTGAGTGTAAAGATGATTCAAGCAGTGGACTGTCAGCTACTCTGATGGGACCAACAGCCTGAATATTTCCAAGTGGTGTTGGGACCTGAGAATTGACCTAAACATCAGCTTTGGTCACCAAGAGGTACAGGGTTGACTGCGCTGGTGGCCTATGACTAGGAAGGGAAACAGCAAGAAGAGAGACAACCTGAGCTGTACGCTTTCCATGGACTGGAGGGTTCAGTCATTTTTGAATGTTTATAAGCAGTGGCATTTTGGATATTTAAAGAGACCGAGGGTGTAATGATTTTGAATCATGGATTTTAAATTGACAGCATTCTCATTCTGATTCAAGGGACCTAAAAATAGACCCTCTTTGCCCAGGATGGCAGGGATAAATGGGCAGCTGACAATGGGAAAGGAAACAGATGGTGAGTGTATTAGTGCTGCCAACTAGTGAATAGAGGAGCACAGCACAGTACTATGCTTATGTAGATAACATACAAACAAAGAAAACAAAATCATGGGCAAGTCATTCCAATATACAATAACTAATTAAATATAAACACAAAAAGGTCACAATGCCTCGGAGACAACAGAGCATCACATTGCACAAAAGAAGCAAGATAAACCAGGAGAAACAAGGGACAAGGACATAAAACCAAAATACATCCCTGAGGAAGTACCAGCATTGGAACTCCCTGATAAGGAATTCAAAAGAATTATATTTAGATTCTTCAACAAATTGAGAGGCAGATCAAGGAAAACACTGACAAACAATTGAGGAAAACACAGAGAAAACCCTACAACAATTTCAAAAGACAATACAAGAAAAAAAAAATGACAAAACAAATGAAAAATTAGAAGTCATACAACATTTACACATAGAAATCCAGAAGATTAATACTAAATTTTCAGAAATAGATAAGTCATTGAATGGGCAAAGGAGTAGAATTGAATCAATGGAAGACAGAATTAGTGAGATTGAAGGAAAATACCTGAATACTTCTTTGGAAAATAATAAATCAGAAAAAAGATCAAAATAAAATGCAGAAAGCCTGAGGTTCATGTGGAATACCATCAAAAGGAATAACCTACGTGTAATCGGAATTCCAGAACAGGAAGAGACAAATAAAACCACAGAAAAAATTGTCAAAGATTTGTTGTAAAAGAATTTTCCTGGTATGATGGAAGATGAGAATATATCCATTCAAGAAGTCCAGTGAACCCCAAACAGGAAAGACCCCCCCAAAAAATCACCAAGACATATCATCATCAAACTCATGAAAACCAATGACAAAGAAAGAATCCTGAAAGCAGCACAGGAAAAACAAAATGTTATCTACAAGGGGCAAACAATAAGACGAAGCTTGGATTTCTTGGTAGAAACCATGCAGGCAAGAAGAAAATGGGATGGTATATATAAAACCCTGAAAGAGAAAAATTTCTAACCAAGAATTATGTACCCAGCAAAACTGTTCCTCTAATATGATGGTGAAATTAGGACATTTCCAGATAAGCAGAAATTAAGGGAATTTGTTAAAACCAGGACAATCTTACAAGAGATGCTAAAGGGCATCCTTTGGACAAAGAAACAACAGCAAACAACAACTGACCATTAACACACATGATGACATAACCTAGAAACCAACCCAGCTATGGAAGTACCCAAAGTAAACAAGCCTACAAGATTGTAAACAGGGAAGCAGAGGCATCAATTGACAAATGAGAATAACTACAAAACAAAAAAAGGGGGAAAAATCGTGTAGTTACAGAACTTCTAGATGGTAGGGAAGTCACGATAACCACAAGATAGAACAGACTGTTCTAAACTGGGGAAGAAAACTATAAATCATAGGATAACCACAAAGAAAAATGATAAACTTTCACATCAAAATAAAAAAAATCCAGCACAAATATTTAGTAAATACTAAAACAATAGCAATGAAAAAAGAGACAACACGATTCATAAATAAAATGAGCTCAGCACAGAAAATTATATAGAATGAAGAAATCAACACCACAAAGAAGCATGTAACAAGAATGACAGCATCAAATTCATACTTGTCAATAATTACATATCTTGCAAGGGACTTATCTCTAAGATTTATAGAAAACTCCAACGCCTTAACAGCAAAGGAATTAACAATCCAATTGAAAAATGGGCAGAAGACATGAATTGACACTTCACCAAGGAGGATATCAGGTGGCCAGCAAACACATGAAGAGATGCTCATCTCTCTGGCCATCAGAGAGATGCAAATCAAAACGATATACCATCTTACCCCAGAACTGATGGCAAGATTCAATGAGACAGAAAATAAAAAACGCTGGTGGGGATGTGGAGAGATTGTTGTTGTTGTTAGGTGCCATCGAGTTGCCTCCAACTCATAGTGACCCTATGAACAGCAGAATGAAACACTACCCATTCCCACATCAGCTCTGTGATGCCTGCTATCCTATCCACAGCCACTATGTCAATCTATCTTGTTGAGGGCTTTTCCCTCCTTCCTCAACATTTCACCTTACCAAGCATGACATCCTTCTCCAGGGAATGGTACTTTCTGACAACATGACCAAAGTAGGTGAGATGAAATCTGGCTATTCTCACTTCCAAGGAGCATTCTGGCTGCACTTCCTCCAGGGCAGATTTGTTAGTTCTTTTAGCAGTCCATGGTGCTTTCAGCATTCGTTGCCTGTACCACATCTCAAAAGCATCAGTTCTTCTTCAGTTTTCTTTATTCATTGTCCAGCTCTCACATGCATATGAGGCTATTGAAAATATCATGGCTTGTGTCAGGCACACCTTAGTCTTCAAGGAGACATCTTTGCTTCTCAGCACTTGAAAGAGGTCCCTTGCAGCTGACTTGCCAAGTGTATGCGTTGTCTGATGTCCTGATTGCTGCTTCCATTGGTGTCAATTGTAGAACCAAGCAATGTGAACTCTTTGACAAATTCAATCTTTTCTTCATTTATCATGAGGCTGCTTATAGGTCCAGTTGTGAGGATTTTTGTTTTCTTTACATTGAGATGTAATCCATACTGCAGACTGTATTATTCAATATTCATCAGTAAATGCTTCAAATCATCCTCACTTTCACAAGCAAAGTTTTGTTGTCAGTGTTTCACAGGTTGTTAATGAGCCTTCCTCCAATACTGATGCCACGTTCTTCTCCGTATAGTCCAGCTTCTCGGATTATGTGCTCAGCACATAGATTGAGTAAGTATGGTGAAAGAATACAACCTTGACGCAGTTCCTTCTTGATTTAAACCATGCAGTATTCCCTTGTTCTGTTCAAACAACAGCCTCTTAATCTATGTACAGGTTTCTCATGAGTCCAATTAAGTGTTCTAGAATTCCCATTCTTCTCAATGTTATGCACAATTTGTTATGATCCACACAATTAAATGCTTTTGCATAGTCAATAAAACACAATTAAACACCTTTCTGGTATTCTTTGCTTTGAGCCAAGATCCATCTGGCATCAGCAATAATATCCCTTGTTCCACGTCCTCTTCTGAATCCAGCCTGCACATCTGGAAGTTCCCTGTCAATATCCTGCTGCAACCATTTTTGAATTATCTTCAGTAAGATTTTACTTGCCTGTGATAATAATGATATTGTTCAATAATTTTCACATTCTTTGGGATCATCTT
>NW_006921600.1:1957907-2031862 GCF_000298275.1 Orycteropus afer afer
CGATGATGGGCTCAAGTATAGCAGGGATCATAGAGCTGGCACGGGATCAGGCAGTGTTTCGCTCTGCTGTGCATGGGGTTGCTAAGATTTGGAAATGACTTGATGGCACCTAACAACACCAACAATGCCTAGGATATCAATCTTTATGAGTTCCATCTCAGTTTTGACAACTTCCAATTTTCCTAGATGCATACTTCGTACATTCCATGTTCTATTATTAATGGATATTTGCAATTGTTTCCCCTCAATTTGAGTTGTGCCACATCAGCAAATGGAGGTCTCAAAAGCTTTACCCCATCCATATCAGTAAGTTTGGTCCTACTCTGATGTTGCAGCTCTTTACTAGTCGTATTTTGAAAGCCTTCTGACCTAAGGGGCTCATCCTCCTGCACTGTATCAGATAATGTTTCTGGGCTATTCACAAAGTTGTGCGGTCATGTATCAGACAGTGTTTCTTTGCTATTCATAAGTTTTTCCCTACCCATTCTTTGAGAAATGGATGGCCTCTTTTTTCTCCCCAGTCTGTCTCAGTCCGTAAGCTGCATTGAAACCTATGCACCATGTGCAACCCTGCTGGCACTTGAAACACTGGTGGCACAGCCTCAAGCCTCACAGCAACACACAAGCCACAATACTATGACAAAATGACAGACAAGTTTATCTCTCTTAGCTGTTCAAAACCTCTCTGCCCTCCCCTTACCTGTATCCCTGGCGCTGTTCTGCTCTGTTGTCACTTCTGACTCCTCTTCCCCCCCCCCACTCTCCTGGCTGGTGGTGGTGGGGCTTGGGTCCCTCCCTCCCCTTACCTGGATGCCTGGCTGCTGCTCTTCTCTGTTGTCACCTCTGGCTTCTTTTTCCCATGGTTTCCTGACTGGCGGGGGTGGAGAGATTAGGACTCTCATACACTGCTAGTGAGACTATGAAGTGTTACAACCACTGTGGAAAGCAGTATGGTGATTCCTTAGAAACCTGGTATTGGAGAGACCATTTGACCCAGAAATCCCATTACTAGGCTTATATCCTAGAGAGGTGAGAGCCAGAACAGGAACAGATATATGCACACATGTTCATCGCAGTACTACTTACAATAGAAAAAGATGGAAACAACCTATGTGCCCATCAATGGAAGAGTGGATGATACATACTATGGTACATGCACACAATGGGATGCTATGCAGCACAAAAGAATAATGTAGAGTCTTCAAAACACCACATAACATGGATGAACTTGGAGGACATCATGCTAAGTGAAATAAGTTAATCACAGAAGGATAAATATAATATTAGTTCATTGTTGTGGAGGGTCAAGGAAAGGTTTATATATGGAGGGAAACTCTTTGTTGGTTACCAGGGATGGGAGGGGAAAGGAGTGGACAGTGAAAAGATAAATAAATAAATAAAATGCATTGACCCATGTCACTTTAGTTTTGTGTATTTCACTGTACATAAATTACTTTTCAATAAAATGTGGTCTTAAACAAATATGACTGAGGAAGAGCTGCCTCAGAGTAGAGCCAACATTAATGATATGGATAGAGTAAAGCTGTCAGGACCTCCATATGCTGATGTGGCATGACTCAAGATGAGAAGGAACAGCCACAAACATCCATTAATAATCAGAACATGGAATGTATGATGTATGAATCTAGGAAAATTGGAAGTTGTCAAAAATGAAATGGAATGCATAAAGATTGATATCCTAGGTATTAGAGAACTGAAACATACCAGTTTGGGCCATTTTGAATCAGTCGATCATTTGATCTACTATGCTGGGAATGACAAGTTGAAGAGGAGTGGCATGGCTTTCATCATCACAAAGAAAGTATCAAAATATATCCTGAAGTATAATGCTGTCAGTGATAGAATAATAGCCATATGCCTACAAAGAAGACCACTTAATATTACTATTATTCAAATTTATACAATAGCCACCAAAGCCAAAGATGAGAAATTGAAGTTGTTTACCAACTTTTGCAGTCTGAAATTGACCAAACATGCAATCAAGATGTGTTCATTATCAGTGGTGACTGGAATACAGAAGTTGGAAACAAAGAAGAATCACCAGTAGTTGGAAAATACAGCCTTGATGATAGAAATGAAGTTGGAGATTGCATAATAGAATTTTGCAAGACCAATGACTTATTCATTGCAAATACCCTTTTTCAACAACACAAATGGTGGCTATACACATCACCTTTTCGAGATGGAGTACACACCAATAAGATTGACTACATCTGTGGCAAGAGGGGATGGAGAAACTTGATATCTTCAGCCAAAACAAGGCCAGGAGCTGACTGTGGAACAGACCATCAACAGCTCATATGCAAGTTCAACTTGAAGCTGAAGAAAATTAAAACAGGTCCACGAGAGCCAAAATATGACCTTGATTTTATCTCTCCTGAATTTAGAGACAATCTATAAAGTAGATTTGATGCACTGAACACCAATGACCAAAACCAGAGAATTGTGGGATGACACCAAGAATATCATCCATACAAACGGTCATTAAAAAGACAGGAAATGAAGAAAATGGATGTCAGAGAGACTCTGAAACTTCCCTTGAATGAAGAGTAGCTAAAGAGAATGGAAGAAATGACAAGATAAAAGATCTAAACAGATTTCAAAGTGCAGCTTGAGAAGACAAAGTCAATTATTATAATGAAATATGCAAAGACCTAGAATTAGAAAAACAAAAGGGAAGAACATGCTTGGCTTTACTCAAGCTGAAAGAACTGAGAAAAATATTTAAGCCTAGAGTTGCAATATTGGAAGATTCTATGGACAAAATATTGAATGATGCAGGAAACATCAAAAGAAGATGGAAGGAATTCACAGAATCACTGTACTAAAAAGAATTAGTCAATGTCCATCCATTTCAGGAGGTGAAATATGATCAAGAAACAATGTTATTGAAGGAAGAAGTCAAAGCTGCACTGAAGGAATAGGCAACAAACAAGGCTTAGGATTTGACAGAATACCTACTGAGATGTTTCAACAAATGGATGCCCGCCCCACTGGAAGCACTCACTCCGTTATGCCAAGAGATTTGGAAGACAGCTATCTGGCCAACTGACTGGAGGAGTTCCAAATTTATACTCATTCCAAAGAAAGGTGATCCCACAAAATGTGGAAATTATCAAACAACATCATTAATATCACACGCAAGTTAATATCTTACTGAAGATGATTCAAAAATAGTTTCAGCTGTATGTTGACAGAGAACTTCCAGAAATGCAAACTGGATTCAGAAGAGGACATGGAATGAGGGATATCACTGCTGATGTCAGATGGATCCTGGCTGAAAGCAAAGCATACCAGAAAGATGTTTACTTGTGCTTTATTCACTGTGCAAAGGCATTCAATTGTGTAGATCATAACAAATTACGGATAACACTGACAAGAATGGGAATTCCAGAACACTTAATTGTGCTCATGAGGAACCTGCACATAGACCAGGAGGCCATCGTTTGAACAGAACAAGGGGATACTGCATGATTTAAAATCAGGAATGGAGTGTCTCAAGGACATATTATTTCACCGTACTTAGTCAATCTGTATACTAAGCAAATAATCTGAGAGTTGGACTATATGAAGAAGAACATGGCATCTGGATTGGTGGAAGACTCATTAACAACCTGAGATATGAAGATGACACAACTTTGCTTGCTGAAAGTGAGGATGACTTGAAGTACTTACTGATGAAGATTGAAGACTACAATCTGCAGCATGCAATATAAAGAAAATAAAAATCCTCACAACTGGACCAATAAGCAGCATCACAATAAATAAAGGAAAGATTGAAGTTGTCAAAGACTTCATATTACTTGGCTCTACAATCAACACCAATGGAAGCAATAGTCAAGATACCAGACTATGTATTGCATTGGGCAAATCTGCTGCAAAAGACTTCTTTCAAGTGAGGAAGAGCAAAAATATCTACTTGAAGACAAAGGTGCACCTAACCCAAGCCATGGTATTTTCAATTGCCTCGTATGCATATGAGAGCTCGACAGTGCATAAGGAAGACTGAAGAAGATTTGATGCTTTTGAGTTGTGGTATTGGCAAAGAATACTGAGAGTAGCATGGACTGCTAGAAGAACTAACATATATATCCTAGAAGTGCAGCCAGAATGCTCCTTGGAACCGAGAATTGCCAGACTTCATCTCACCTAGTTTGGTCAGAAAGGAGAAGGATATAATGCTTGGTATAATGGAGGGTCAACAAAAAAGGGGAAAGCCCTCAACAAGGTGTATTGACACAGTGGCTGCAACAATGGCTCGGGTATAGCAAGGATTGTAAGGCAGACACAGGACTGGGAAGTGTTTTGTTCTGTGGTACTTAAGGTCACTATGAGTTGGAGATGACTTGACGGCACCTAACAACAATAACAATACATGATTTTATAATTTACCAGACTATTTACATGTATCTATTATGAAATATAAGGTGCTCTAGTGGTGCAGTTGTTTAATTGTATGGGTGCTAAACAAAAGATCAGGGGTTCGAACCCACCAGCTGCTCCACTGGAAAAAGATTAGGCAATCTGCTACCCATAAAGATCTGTTGTTGTTGTTGTTATGTGCCGTCGAGTTGGACCCGACTCATAGCGACCCCTCCTTGGGTTTCTGAGGCAGTATCACTCCGGAAGTAGATTGCCCCATCTTCCTTCTGAGGAGTGGCTGGTGGGTTTGAACCGCCATCCTTCTGGTTAACAGTCAAGTGCCTTAGGCACTATGCTACCAGAGCTCCTACAGCCTTTAAAACTCTCTGGGGAAACTCCACCCCATCCTATAGTGTTGCTATGAGTTGGAATAGACTCAGTGGCAGTGGGTTTGTTTTGGGTTATTATGAAAAGCACAAATTTGATCATGTCACTTCCCTCTTTAAAAGAGAAGTCCAAGACAATATTCTTAGAATAGCATTCAGACTCTTTGATGTGGCCTACAATGTCTTGTCTTAGCATGGCCCTTGCCATATCTGGATTTATTCTAAGTCAATCCCTTCATCATGTTCCATGTACCAAGCTTAGTAAAATTTTACATGTTATGCCCTAATCATGCACAAGTTCTGGGCTCAGCTTCTGGTACTCTTAGAGTATATCTACACCCTAACTTCCCACAGCTTCCCACTTCTACCCTGGGGTACACCAGCCACTTTTACCTTAGGTGTCTTCTGTGCTTCCATGGTGCCCTACCATCTTACCATTGCATTCATAAAATAGCTTATGTAACAAAGAGGAAAATAAAATGCAATGTGCATTAAAACATTACCTATATACTTGCAGTTCTGACATAATGGAGTAAAGTTATCTTTCTCCCTTAAACTTCCATAAAACAACAAAGCCATTAAAAAATATAAAAGAAAACTCTATCATCAGGAAAATTAGGAAAGACTTGCAGAAATATATGTAAAGAAGAGCCACTAACAATAGTGAAAATTTGAGCAGGAATAGAGAGGTTATGGAGAGAACATGTCTAAAGATGCAAATTTCAGACAGAGCCAGCCTACTGCAGAATTCTTAAAGTAGATGGCATATTTGAGGAGAAAATTCAGCAACACTTTTCTTGCTCAGAAGGACAAGATTGCAGAGTAAGGCTTGCCTGGGGAAGATTATCTGAACTACCCAAAAGAGGGACAGGTAACATAGGGCTAAATGAAGAAATGTCATCGTTGCCACTGATCTCTAGGAAGGGAGTCTATAAGGGAAAAACAGTCCTATAGCTGCCAACTATTGTCAATTTAAGACAAGCATTAAAACAAAACAAAATAAAAAAATTAAGCCAAAACTTGAAAGTATTATGCTGAGTAAATTAAATAAATCACAAAGGACAAATATTGTATTATCTCACTCATATGAAATGACAAGAACAGGAAAATATATGGAGATGAAAAGTGTATTCATTATTGGTTACCAGGGGTGGGAGAGAGAAGAAGAGGAGGAACCATTGTTTGGGAAGCAGCAAGTTTCTGTTTATAGTAATAGAAAATTTGGCAGTGACAAAGAGTAGTAACTGCACAACATGATTAATGTAATTGATATCACTAAGTTGCATACCTGAAAAATGTTAGATTGGCAAATGTGTTATATTTATTTATTTATTTATTTTTACAACAAAAAAAGGCTAAGCTAGTCTATGTACAGAGACACAAAGCACAGTTATACTTTGAGCTAAGGAGACCTACTACCACAAAGCACTGGCCCTTCCCAACATTGTCTGTCTAAAATACACAATTCCAAAATAAATGGTAATAATTATAAAGAAATTACACATAATCCATTAATAATTATCCCAAGGAAAAAATATTGCATAAAGGATCAGGAAAAAATAAAATAAATTATTGAGGAAAACATACCCCTGAAATATGTGGCTACATTTAAAAAGAAAATCATCACCAGGTATATACCATGAAATAAAAGAAAATCTAGTGCAAAAATCAACTTCCTCTTAAAATGAGTGTCAGGAGTAAAGATCCAGAGGCTTAGGAAAGAAGAGAAATATGATAATGGAAATAAATGAAAATAAGTAAGGTGCTTTTCAGTGGGCTGAATGCCTGCTGCACCTATACCCAACTCCAAATACGTGGAGCCACTAGATAAAATATAAGAAAATAACCTTGAATATTTAACAAAATTCAAACCCAAAAAACAATATTGATACAATAGAAGTAGAAGATCAATGTTAGAGAGTTCAATGAGAGGTAAAGTCAAGTCACGTAAAGGTTATCAGGAACAAATTAAGGCTGTTCCATTGGCCCTTGAATTTCACTGTCCACAGGAAGGAAAGGCCCAAAGAGAATAAGATTGGACAAATTCCAGCTACCACTGGCTAAGTAGTATCTCAGTTGCTTGGGTTATGTGAATAGAGAAAGATTTTTGTATAAAAAAATCAGAAACTCAGGCCTGTGTCATATGCAGATGTACCATCTAAAATTCCACTACCAACATGGTGTTATGTACTATAGCCTAAACACTTATAACCACCACAAAAAAAATGTCCTTGAAACAGTGAAACTCATGGGGATGGCAGAAGAAACTGAATTGCAGCAGTATTTCCATAGTCCCAGATACATCGGTCTCCAACAGAGTGGTCTATATGACCTCATGGTTAAAACTTATAAAGTATAAGAAAATAAGCTATCATGAGAGAGTTAACCCAAAACCAAATTCACTGCCATCAAGTCAATTCAACTCATAGTGACCCTTCCTTGGGTTTTCGAGTCAGTATCTCTACAGAGGTAGATTGCCCAATCTTCCTTTAGAAAGTAGCAAAATAAAAGAAAACATATAAAAATAGGAATACTTTTATTCTAAGAACTACAAATAAGAGCATTTGGAAAATGCTTTAAATCTAAACAAAACCCTTTGCTATCGAGTTGATTCCAACTTATTGTGACTCTGTGTGACAGAGCCAGAACTAAGCTGTAATCTTTACAGAAGCAGATTGCCGGGTTTTTGTTCTTCAGCACCATTGGATTGGTTCAAACTGTCAATTTAGCAGCCAAATGCAAACAATTTGCACTACTCAGGGATCTAGTATGTTGAAAATATTTAAAGATAAACTGGAAAATAAAAACTAAAAGACGAGGACATATGAAAAATGGAAAGAGAATGGGTTTTTCAAAATAGCACAAGAAAACTTTAAATGTATAATCATTGCAATTAAAAATTCAATGGATAAATTTAACAGAAAACAGTAACTGAACATGATTAATCTTGAAAACATGCTCAGTGAAATAAGTCAATTGCAAAAGGATAAATACTGTATGAGTTGACTTATATGAAATAATCAAATACATGTTGTTGCTGTTGTTGTTGTTATGTGCTGTCAAGTCAGACCCAACTCACTGCAACCCCTCCTTGGGTTTCTGAGGCAGTATCACTACAGAATCAGATTGCCCAACCTTCCTTCCAAGAACATACATAGAAGAATATTTATTGTAGCTCTACTTATGACAGCAAAAGATAAGAAATAATTTAATTATCCTTCACTAGAAGACTGGCTGAATTAATTATGATTTATACATAAAATGGAATGCTTCTCAAAAAAAAAAAAAGAAAGAAACTCTTTAAGCACTAACATGGAACAATATTCAAGCTATTATTTATAAGTATGAAAAACCAAGGTAGAGAAGGGTGTGCATGCTATATGTGCATTTATTTAAATGGAGGATAGATAATAAAGATGCTCATATATAAATCGAATACCACTAGAAATATACATGTATTTATTTGCTTCAGATAAGTTGAATTCTAGTCGGCAAGAGAATGAGAAGAAAGGGAGTGCTAGGAGTAAGTAAAATGTTGTTGTTGTTATCTGCCGTCGAGATGGCCCCAACTCATAGGTCCCTAAAAATATTAAGAACACACTCACTATCAGGGTTGTGAAAGTGCAAGGATGGCACATGCATCACCTTGATCATGAGTGCCTCCTTAAATTTTGCACCTCATCCTAATCCAGCCCTGCTCATAATATTACCTTTCTCTTGCCTATTCTCCTAGCTATTTCTCCCTGATGAGCTCAAGTTTGTCAGCTGGAAGATAGAAAGCCCATCTCTAGAACTTTAAATTTCTCAGGCAGATATTAAACAGCAGTCCCCTAAGTGTTTCAGAATTTTCCAATCTCTCCCATTGACTGAATTCCTAAACTTTTGCTGCTTTTTCCAAAGAATCATCTTAATAAATTCTCTATACTTAACCTCCAAAGACTAGATGCTTTTATATTCACAACATATGTGAGGAATTTGAGCTGGGAAATTAGTTTTTACATATTTGTGTTATATATCACTTTAGGGTTTCAGAGAAAGTTTCTATTTTAACAATTTATTGCCAATTATAAGGAGCTCTGGTGGTGAAGTGGTTAAGGCATTTGGCTGCTAATCAAAAGGTCTGTGGTTTGAACTCACCAGCTGCTCCATAGGAGAATGATAAAGCACTCTGCTTCCATAAAGACTCACAGCCTTGGAAACCCGATGGGCCAGTTCTACTCTGTCCTATAGTGTTGCTATGAGTCAAAATCGACTCAATGGCAGTGGGTTTATTGCCGATTATTCTCTGTAGCTCATAGAATTTTCTGAGTAATAAATGTGGAAATATTTTCAACAGTAAAACTACTGTATAAATGACATCTATTATTAATTACTGTGGTTAGGTGCCTTTGAATCGATTTCAACTCAAAGTGACCCTATATGACAGAGCAGAACTGTCCCATAGGTTTTCCAGGATATAATTTTTACGGAAACAGATCACCAAGTCTTTTCTCCAGCAGAGCCACTGGGTGGATTTGAACCACTAAGCATATGGATAGTAGCCAAGCACTTAGCCGTTTTGCCAGCAGGGATCCTTACTATTAATTACTGTTTCCTTTTAATCTGAATGAATTATCAGCACATGTTCACCTATCTTATTAGAATGGGGTATATCACAAGAGAAAGCAAAAACAATTAACTTTTAAGGTGATATGAAAATATAATACATATAGCTTAGAAGAAGCTGACTGAATAGTGATACAATACCTTTACTTTGCATAAAGACATCATTTGATAGCCTGAATCCATGAGATATCTTGTGTTTAACAAAGTAACTAACAGTAAAAAGGAAACTCTTAATATTTCATGTTATTTTCTTTCAATAATTCTTGCTATTGAACATGTTTCTGAATATACAATTGAGGTCCATAAAAATTAAGGTTTCATTTATAGAAAATTTTACAGATAAATTCATCTCATAATGACATAATTTTACTGGAACTGAACTATTTGGGATAGGACAAAGATAGGGCTATCACATATATAAATAGTTGACTTTACTGTGAAGAGTAAAACAATATAACAGAATGAGTTTTTAAAGATAAATAGCATTGCAAATCTAAACGTTACCAATAAATTTCTGCCTAAAATATAACTGAGTTTTAGAAAGCATTTCTAACTACAGTAATACTCAACATATATTGACTAATCTTTGTAAAATTTTCTCTCATCTACTACTCACCTGACTGCATCATTAGCCTCTGACACAGCTCTCAAATATTCCTTCAAATAATAATAATTAAAGAAATATTTCCGAATCCTATAGCCTCGCCATCGTCTCTGAATCTATTGATGTAAATAAAAAGATACAACAGTTCATTAAATATGTTTAATGAAAACACTATCATTTATTCAAAATCAAGATGATAACTCATATCAAAAAAAGTATCTTGTGCCTTTTCACTAATATTATATTATTTGCTAACGTAGGTATTACTCATAGATCTATTATAAAATATTGCAAAGATAAAAACATACTTATAAGTTATAATTTACTTTAAAACATTTGCAATTATAAAATACTGAACTCTGCTATTGAGAAATTAAAAAGTTGCTTTAAAAATCCTATCACTTCCACTTCCTGAACAAATTAATGTTATTATAACCTAATAATTTAAGGATGGTACTCAAGTCTCAATGAAATTAGCATAAAGTATTTAATGGGCTTTTGTAATTCAGTGGTTTTAAAACCTTTAAACAAAATGCTATCTTGTATCTTAATCATGACATTTTAATACATCTTTAACAATAACAACAATAATAATAATACCTAACATTTCTTGAGTTCTTATTTTGTGCCAGACACTATTTTAAAAGTTTTACTTGTACTTACTCATTTAATCTTTATAACAATCCTATGAGATAAGTACCTTTATTACCTGATTCATAGATGAGAAAACTGCTTAAAAGAGAAATTACATTAATTTTCCTATAACCATATGGATCCAGAATCAAATTAAGGCTTCAGAGAAACCCATTATCCTTAACAATACAACACCAAACTGAGAACAAAAGAGAAATTTAATTTTCAGCGAACATAATTTTTATCAAAAATGTTTTTATATTTCCTACTGAAATACTGACATTCGAATAGTTTTATTTTTCCAGAACAAACAATCACTGGCTTTTTTAGGATAGGAGGAGTTTTCAGGGGTATAAGAAACAAAGTGGACTTCTGGATATCTTATGAAACATCAGTAATCATGAGAATCATTCAATCTCCTTAATCCCTAACTATCTTTGCTAATACAACTAAATCTATGATAAAGTTAAAAACAAAAATGATAATGCAAAGAACTTTGTGGTAAATGAAAAACAAAACACCTGAATGTTGTTAAAAAACAAAAACCAAAAATTCGCTGCCATCGAGTTGATTCTGACTCATAGCGACCCACTTTGGGTTTCTGAGGCAGTAAAACTTTACGGAAGTAGAATGCCCAATCTTCCTTCCACGGAGTGGCTGGTGGGTTTGAACTGCCAATCTTCTGGTTAGCAGTCAAACGCCTTAAGCACTATGTCACCAGAGCTCCTTGAATGTTGTTAAAGGAGTAGAAAAGAAGAAACAGCAAAAATTGAAAAATATTAATTCAGCCATGCATAAAGATTTACATAATTTCCTAAAGTTTTATAGTAGTTTATACACATTTATGAAAGATTCACATGTGAATGATTCTTCTTTTAGGATATGAAGTCCTCCCTATTTTAGCACAGTTCTGTAGGCTAAACTTCTTCTCTAAACATACTTGTTTTTTTCCAATGAGAAAGGGTAATATAGAGACTTAAACTTGGTCCCCTGGGTTTTATCCCTAAAGCCTAATAAGCCCGGTTAACTAAAAGAGGTTTAGTTGAAAATTTTTATGGGTTGAATGATGGATCGATAAAGAATGAATGAGAGAAATGTTTTCCTTGAATCATGATCTTTAATTTTTCTCTGTTTTGAAATATGGCTAGTCCAGAGATATTTACAATCATTTTACAGTCTGAGATATTAAATGTTAAGATTATGAGGATATATTTCAGACAACCTCCCAGTAAGAGAATTGCTAAAATAATTGGAGGTATCATGCAATACAGCTTATAAGAACAATTAAATCAGAGGTAGTAATTACAGAAAATAAAACCAAGCAGTAGAGCAAACTAATGTAACATGAAGTCATAGAACATGTTTTACAAAATATTTCTCAAGTCATCTTATTTTGGAAATTGATTGTTTAAACTGAAAAATTAAAATTAAATTTTCTAAAATTGTACAGTTTAGAAACCCTCTCTCCCTCCCCAGTGTGACCAAAATCATATTATGGCTGACAAAGAGAAAGAATTCATAGAAACCATTTACCTAATGAAAAAGAATAATCAATTTGAATATATATACATATATAAATTACATATGCAAATAAGTATTTTCATGGTTTATCTAATTTAATCATTACAGCATCATTCTGAGGTAGGGACTATTATTAGCCTCATTTGATAGAAGAGGAAATTGATGCTAGAGAGGTTAAATAATTGCCTAAGATCACATACTGCTTGGATTGCTTTTAATGTTTCAGCATAATTTTACTGCATATACAGTAATGATTTTATTAAGGAAGTGAACACTTGTAAACACATTTACTGACAGAAAATCCATCATCAGGGATAAAAGTGACTCAGGAAGCACAGGAAAATATTAGGGTATCAACTAACATCAAGGGAGCGACTACTGATCACATGAAAATATTATTAAATTCTAAATAAAACAAGATCCAATATTGTTGTTGTTATTGTTATGTGCCCTCGAGTTGGACCCTACTCATAGCGACCCCTCCTTGGGTTTCCGAGGCAGTATCACTAGGGAAGTAGAATATAGAAACATAAAACATAAAAGATGCTTGCTGGAGTAGTAAGAAGAAAAAAGAGAAGATGGTGATGTAGAATAAATAATATGAAGGATCAAAAACTGAAATTGGTTGAAAAATATGTGCTAACATAGGAAAAGCTCTCTGTACTTGGGAGAAAAAAAAAAAAAAAAAAGCCAATGAGATGGGCTCTTTCCCTCTCCAAATCCAGCAACTGCTAGAAGCACCACCAACCACACTCACAGAGGATAAAATTGGTGTGTTCTTAGGTAACTTCCTTAACACACTGCCCGTCCAGTCAGATCCGACTCACAGAGACCCCTCCTTAGGTTTCCCAGGTGGTATCACTACGGAAGTACATTGCCTAACCTTCCTTGCGAGGAGTGGCTGGTGTGTTTGAACCGCCGGCCACTATTCTTGTTAGCAGTTAAATGCCTTAGGCACCCTTGAAATTTACCCAAAAGCAAGTTAAAATGCCTTTCCAAGACCAATTCTCTTATTCACAATTGATTATTAAAGAGTATAATAATTAAATGATAGTTAAATTAAGACTAAGTCACATTAAATCAATCAATCTTTAAGTGGCTTTTTTTTAGAGATAAGTAGGTTAAAAAAAAAAAAAAAAGACCTGGAAGACAAACACTGAGCATTTGAGTAGTTAGAGAGGCTGCAATCCAGTTAGGTGGAGGATATAAAATTTATTGAGCTCCAGGTATTATAGTAACAGCTTTAATTCTCACAATAGCCTTGTGAAGAGGGCACAAACTCCAGATCAAAAAGGAAGATGAAACAGGTTAATTTGTTCAAGGTCACAACAGTAAAGTACTAAGTGGCGGTCAGGTTACATACCTAAGTCTGTCTTACTCCAATGCCAAGATTTTTTTCATTAAAACATCTTAAGTATTTATGCTATAAAATATGTGCATATATATTTGTGTGTATGCCTTCTTTAATTTAAAAGACACCATTTTCTTACATTATAGGAAGCAAAATTTAATGAATTGTTGATTGATATAAAGTATAATATGGCTGGATTTCTACTTTAGTTTTTGTTATAGTAACAAATGACATCTGGAATTTTGCCTAAATTTCCTGTTAGTATTCCAGTACTAGGAGCTCTGGTAGCATAGTGCCTAAGGCATTTGGCTGCTAACCAGGAGGCTGGAGGTTCCAATACTAGTTAAACTTTTAATTTGAACAACAACAAAAAAAGAACTTCAAAAGACAGAGCACATTTTGATAAATAACATTTCTTCTTAATGCCAAGGTGAATTGGTTACTACTTTCCCTCCCTCCCAAAAAAAAAAAAAAAAACCTCTAAAAAAAAAAAAAAAAAAAAAAAAAAAAAGGGCTAGTATTCACGTCCTTCAAGGTAATTAGAAACTTTCAGAAGTGATTGGTATAAAACAATTATTGTCATTGATTAGCTCTGAATAGATAATTTTAAACAAAGTCATTGTCTGCTCAGCAGATTACAGCTTGTTAACAGGCAAGTTCTAAATGACCTCTTATGCTAGTCAAATCAATGATGCATATTCCTCATTAAGTAACATCAAAATGTAAGTGGTCTTATAAATAACGTTTATTTTAAGCACTAAAACAAATGGCAAAACCTTGACGTATCAAAAGCCATCTGCTCATAGAAAAAGATCTGTTGGGCTTACTTTTATTCCTGTAAATTCATAGTGAACTTAATGCCACCAAAAGAGCAAAAAGAGAAAAGGATAACGTCTTCAAACCTAAAATTAACTTAAAATGAAGACATGGAAAATAGTCATTGATGATAATCCACCCAGCATTAATTCTCTAAATATATATGAGACCAGAGAAATAGAACCCAGTTATTCAGAATGATACTCTTATTTACTCTAACGTTCAACATTCCAGGAATCTATAAAATGAGCTTAGAGAAAGGGTTTACTCAATGTTCAAAGTAGGAAGTTAAATAGCTAGTAATTATAATGCAGGTTTTAATTCTAGATGTCACTGGAGTGCTATGCCAAAATCACATAGATATATATGAATGAAAATCTTGATTAACTAGGTATTTTAGCAGAGATTCTGGATCATTAATCCATATGTGGTGTCTTCTCTTCAATGTTTTGTTTCCCCACTCTGTCCTACTTTATACTTCTCTATTAATTTATTTAATCATTTCACAATGATATTGGTGCTACAATTTGCTGGAGCAGAGAGGGAATATTATTTCGTCTGGTGATGAAACATTTAAACACCTATTCATCATCAGGCAAAAGTTTGGGTTGTCTAAAGACAACCTCTCTTGTTCCTTGGGCTCATATTTTAGGGTAATTTTTTTTCCCCTGCCAGATTGTTAGGTGGTGAAAAAGGGGTTAGGGAAACTACAGAGGAAAGAAGATAAACAAGAGGACCAGATTCAAAAGACTTTTCCAAAATCTTTATAACCAAAGACCATGGATTGACATCTTCAAATATTCAGATATAGTATTAGAGATTTTGACAACTACACTCCAATTCAGGTAATTAAAAAAAAAGAACAAAAACAAAAGAATTGATTCAAAATTACATACATAAATGAAAGATTTGAGAACCACCCAAATCACTCCCCAAAAGCATGCTAAATTCTAGGACTTCGTTAGAAATTAGAAGTTGTCCTAGAATAAGTGGTTCTTAAATCATACAAATTAACTGGGAATTAAATAAGATATTTTAATGTAGTGTTTGTACATATTTACTATAAATTCTCTACTTATTTTAGAGAACTTAGACTCCATTGCTACAAATTGCCATCAAGATGGACCATTGTACATTTTCTATTATGATTTATTTATTGTCACAGCTATGATTTTTGTTTGAGGCTGAGTCCTTGGTCAGGATCACAACCTTTAATCATATTTCCATTTCTCTGAGAAAATGCTGTTTTATGACAAATTTGAGAAGCAAAAGTGAGAATTGCCTAAAATTAAATGTTACTGTGGTAAATTAAACCTTTCCAGAAATATTTGTAGCTACTCCCATCAAGAGGTAAAGTCTACTTTGCCTCCCTTGACTCTAAACTGGCCTTATGCCTTGCTTCACTTGATAGAAGGTGATGCAAGCAACACTGTATAACTTAAAAGACTAGGCCGTTAGAGGTTATGCAGTTTTGCTCTTACTTTCTTGTCATCCTAAGATGGTGATTGCAAGCCTATGCTAGCCTTCTTGAAAATGAAAGATTATGTGTACAGCAAGGTTCCAATCCAAAATCCAGTTCCAACAGCTAGACAAGTGGATGTGGCCATTTTGGACCATCCACTTCCTTCTGAGCTGCTGGCTGACTAGTACCATATGCTTGAGCCTAGACAAGACCAGTAGACTTTCCCATATAAGTCCAGTCCAAACAACCAATCTACAGACATGACTATTAAATATTTGTTATTTTAAACTACTAACATTTGGGATAATTTATTAATTTATTATGTACCAACTAGACAATACCTATATTATGTTTAGCAAAGAGTTTGCCAAGAAAGTGTTTGTTCCAAATTAGCTATATTTCTCATTAATGTTTTATGAATCATGTTATCATTTCCTTAGTTGTTATTGTTTTATATTTATTAAATACTTGTGCCGTTCCTCTTTTTTATTTTGATGTAAAAGATTATTATTTTTCTTTGAGGTTACCCTGTGATTTACAATTCTCTTCCCAAATTCAGAACAGTCTGTGCTGTCTCACAATTGTCTTGACTTTCTCACCATTTGGAAGTTCTGTACCTACACTATTTACTTCCTCTTTTTAGTTTGTAGTTGTCCTCATTTACCAATCGAAGTCTATGATTTCCTGTTTATGGCCCTGTAAGCTTATTTTACTTTGGATGCTTCTATCCAAATAGGTTGGTTTCTGGGTTAAGTCGTCATGTGTGTTAATCATCAGTTATTGTCTGCTGCTGTTGGTTCTATGTCTGAACGACTCCCTTTAGCATCTCTTGTAAGGCTGGTCTGGTTTTAACAAATTATTTCTGTTTATTTCCAAATGTCCTAATTTCACCATCACATTTGAGGGACAATTTTGCTGGGTATATAATTCTTGGCTGGAAACTTTCTTCTTTCAGGGTTTTATTTATATCATCCATTGCCTTCTTGCTTCCATGTTGTTGTTGTTGTTGTTATATGCCATGAGAGCTTAGTCTTATTGGTTGCCCTTTGTAGGTAACTTCTCATTTTTCCCATGCTGCTTTCAGGATTCTTTCTTTGTTTTCGCTTTGGTGAGTTTGATTATGATGTGTCTTGGTGATTTTCTTTTGGCATCTATCCTGTTTGAGGTTCGTTGAAATTCTTGATTGGATATCTTCTCATATTTCATCATACGAGAGAAATTCTCTTCCAAAAAATCTTCAACAGTTTTCTCTGTGGTTTTATTTGTCTCTTCTTGTTATGGAATTCCAATCACATGTAAGTTATTCCTCTTTATGGTATCCCACATGAATCTTAGGTTTTCTTCATTTTGCTTTGATCTTTTTTTGTGACTGATCCCTTAACAAAGAGGTATTGAGGTTTTTGTTTTCAATCTCACTAATTCTTTCTTCAATTGATATGGTTCTACTCCTATGCCCATTCAACTATCTATTTCTGAAATCTTAGTATTAATCTTCTGGATTTCTATTTGTTGTCTCTGTATCATCTTTAATTTTTCATTTCTTTTGGCAGTTTGTTCTTGTATT
Source organism: Orycteropus afer afer (assembly GCF_000298275.1). NCBI lineage: Eukaryota > Metazoa > Chordata > Mammalia > Tubulidentata > Orycteropodidae > Orycteropus > Orycteropus afer. The sequence continues at coordinate 1,975,233 of NW_006921600.1, forward strand.
GTTTTCCTAAACTGTTCCAGAGTCTTGTCTGTATTTTCCTTGATCTGTTTATCAATTCACTCAAGGTTTATCAATCCACTGAAGGTTTAATGAAGTATTAAACATAATACTTTTGAATTTATTATCAGGAAGATCCAATGCTGCTTCTTCCTCAGGGAAGTTTTCTGGATCTGTACCCTGGTCTGTTGTTTGTAGTGCTTTAGCTTGCTTCTTTGTATGGACTAGGATGGTCAGTTGTCTCTCAGACATTGTGATGTCATCGCATTTATATTTAATTAGTATCTTGGTGTGATTCATACAAGATTTTGGTTTTTTCCTTTATATATATATATATTTGTGTGTGCAGAGTACTGTGCTCCTCTATTCATTAATTGTTAGCACTTAGGCACTCACCACCTGTCTGCTGGTGGGTGTGATAGAGTATGAGAGTGTGTGCACAGATCTCTTAGTTGTTCATGAAGAGCAGTTGAGGGTGAGTTGGGTTGGTATTGGCTGCTGTCTATCATTGGTTAGTTGGTGCAGAAGCAAGTGGTGGCCCTCATTCAGTGCGTGGGGCTGCAATAAGTGTAGGCATGGTTGGGTTGTATGAGCAGGGTTGCTGCCTCTGACTCAGTGAGACAGAAAAACAATTTTAAAAACCACCAAAAAAAAAATAATAAAATGAGAGAATGAAAAAGATAATCCACATAAACAAACAGGAATGATCACACACACACACACACACACACACACACAAAAGGCAACAAATGAGAAGAAAAATTTTTTAAAAAATGACAAAAAAAAAAAAGAGGAAATAAAACATACTATCTGAGAAGCAGGAATAAGGAAGAAGAGCAAAGGTAAACAGATAATAAAGAAAAAATGAGAAAACTGTAAAAAAGAAAAAAAAGTAATGGGAAGAACCAAAAGAAAATAAATAATAAAGAAGGGAACAAGGAAAATGAAAGAGAAAAAAAGGGGAGGGGGGAGAAAAAAATAAAAAGGAAAAAAGAAGGAAGAAAAAATAATTTAAAAACAACAAAGAAAAACAAAATTGGGGGGCAGGGCAGGGTACCCACACTCTATCAGGGTAAAGACTGGGGTAGAATTCCTGCTGGTTGAGAAGTTGGGTGGATGTGGGTGATAGCCACACCTCCATTCATCAAGAGGATGTGGGCTGCAAGAGTAACAAAAGGAATACTGCACCTTGCTAGTTGTCAGCCTCCAGCACAGTTACCTGTGCTGTCCCCCACAAGTGAAGCATATCCTTAGGCTATTGCCAGGATCAGAACACCACTTGAAAATATTTAAATATTAATATTAAAATGGCTGCACCCTTAGGATAGCCAACAGTCCACAGTTCTGTTTGTCTCCTTATTTGTAGTTTTCCTTCCTAGTCATCAGCCACAAGTGCAGTTCCCATGCAGTCACTGGCAGCGCAAATTCATAGGTTGCTGCCTGGATCAGAATACCACTTGTGAATATTCAAATTGACCATGACATCAGGACCGCCAACAGTCTGCAACTCCATCTGTCTCCTTATCCGCTATTTTCATTCAGGTTCTTCTACTGGGGAAAAAAAAAAAAAAAACTCACTGCCATCAAGTTGAACCAGACTCATAGTGATGCCCTTTGGGTTTCAGAGGCAGTAAATCTTTACATGAGTACATTGCTCCATCTTCCTTCCACAGAGTGACTGGTGGGCTTGAACCACCAACCTTCTGGTTAGCAGCCAAATGCCTTAGGCACCATGCTACCAGAGCCCTTTATTTATTCTTCTGTTGTTGTTGTTGTTATATGCTGTCAAGTCGGCCCCAACTCATAGCGACCCCTCCTTGGGTTGCCGAGGCAGTATCATCACTACAGAAGTAGATTGCCCAACCTTCCTTCCAAGAGTGGCTGCTGGGTTTGAACCGCCAGCCTTCTGGTTAGTAGTCAAGTGCCTTAGGCATTTTGTTCTTCTACTAGTTGGTATTTGATCCACTTCTTTATCTTCCCCTTCAAAGCTCAGGGTTCCAGGATTATCTTCTGCCTGTTTCAACTAGTTTCTCATTTCTTTGTTGCAGAGGGTCTATGAAACTTGCCTGCCTATTTCACCATATTGCTGGAAGTCTCCCTATATTTCTCACTAATGTTTTAAAGCCACTAAAAAGTCAAAGAAAGAAAAAAGAAACGTCTTTCAACTCATGCCACGTGTCAACAAATCCTCTGCTACTCAATGCTATTATCTCTGTAATTCATTGGTTTGCTCTTCAATGCAACTACTATCTTATCACAAGTGATTTCAAGCTCTTTATAAATAACCCATTATACAGCTCACAGTATCACAAATGCCTTGATTTTTCTTAATTTCAATGATCTTTACTTGAATACCATTTTGAACTTATTCTCTACCAATCCTTTGTTTCTTTTATCAGTTCCTTGAGCACTTATTCTAAATCTCCCACACTTTTTCACAAGAGGTAAACCTAATTCCCTCCTCACTGATTTAGCCAATTAATTATGTTCTAAATAAAAATAAAGGGGCTCTGGTGGCATAGTGCCTAAGGCATCTGACTGCTAACCAGATTGGTGGTTCAAACCCACTCCATGGAAGGAAGACTGGGCAATCTACTTCCATACAGATTTACCACCTCAGAAACCCAAAAGGGGTCACTATGAGTTGGAATCAACTCAATAGCAGTGAGTTTGGTTTTTGGGGGTTTGGTTTGGAGATAAAAATAAAGTTATAGATTTCCACAAGTTCTAGCTCATACCTTCTTCATTTATAAACTGAAATCCAAATCTGAGATCAATGTGAAGAATTGCTTGATGGAGGATAATACTTTCTGCAAAAGATGTAGTGGTTACTTGTTTAAGAAGATCAGGAGTAAAGAAGATGGGTTAATTCTAGGGTGACTCTTCAGTTTCTGGCTTGGCATCTAAGATAATGTCGAAAATAATAAAGAAAGCAGTATTTGGATAGGAAGTCATGTCCATCCCTCGTTTGCCTTAATCTCTTTTCTTACCTTCCCTTCTTCCTTATATTATTCTTTTACTTATTCTTCCCTCCTTCTTTTAAATTTTTCATATTCTAACTTTTATAGCAGACATTTACTTGTGTTTTATTGATTATGGAAAATCATTTAATTGTGTGGATCATAACAAATCATGGATAACATTGAGAAGAGTGGGAATTCCAGAACACTAAATTATGCTCACAAGGAACCTCTACATAGACCAGGAGGCTGTCATTCAAACAGAACAGGGGGTTATTGCAAGGTTTAAAATCAGGAAGGGAGTGTGCCAGGGTTGTACCTTTCACTTACTCAATCTGTATGCTGAACAAACATTCCAAGAACTGGACAACATGAAGAAGAACACGGCATCAGGATTAGAAGAAGACTCATTAACAACTTGTGATATGCAGATGACACAACCTTCTTTGCTGAAAGTGAAGATGATTTGATGCACTTACTGATGAAGATTAAAGACTACAGTCTGCAGTGCGGTTTCAACATAAAGAAAATGAAAAGCCTAACAACTGGACCAAAAAGCAGCATAATGATAAATGGAGAAGACTGAAGTTGTCCAAGATTTCATATTACTTGGATCTATAATCAACACCAGTGAAACAGCAGTCAAGAAATCAGACGTTGTATTGCACTGGACAAATCTACTGCAAAAGACCTCTTTAAAGTGCTGAAGAGCAAAGATATCTCTTTAAAGACTGTTGTTGTTGTTGTTTGCCGTCGAGTTGGCCCCGACTCATAGCGACCCCTCCTTGGGTTTCTGAGGCAGTATCACTACGGAAGTAGGATTGCCCAACCTTCCTTCCGAGGAGTGGCTGGTGGGTAAAGGTGCACCTAACCCAAGCCATAGGAGCTCTGGTGGTGTAGTGCCTAAGGCATTTGACTGCTGACCAGAAAGCTGGAGTTCAAACCCATCAGCTACTCCTCGGAAGGAAGGTTGGGCAATCTACTTCCATAGTCACCTTGGAAACCCAAGGAGGGGTCACTATCAGTAGGATGTGACTCGACAGCAGTGAGTTTGGTTTGGGTTTGGAACTTAAGCCATGGTATTTTCAATAGCCTCATATGCACGTGAAAGCTGAACATTGACTAAGAATGACCAAAGAAGAGTTGATGCTTTTGAATTGTAATGTTGGCAAAAAATACTGAAAGTACCATGGACTTCCAGAAGAATGAACAAATTGATCCTGGAAGAAGCACAGCCAGAATGCTCCTTAGAAGTGAGAATGGCCAGACTTCGTCTCACCTACTTTGGTCATGTTGTCAGAAGGGACCATTCCTTGGAGAAGGATATCATGCTTGATAAAGTGAAGGGTCTGAAAAATAGGGAAAGACCCCCCAACAAAATGGATTAACACAGTGGCTCCAACTATGGCTTCAGGTATAGCAAGGATCAAGAGGCTGGCAAAGGACTGAGCAGTGTTTCATTCTGTTGTACATAAGGGGCGCTGTGAGTCAGATCCAACTCAATAGCACCTAATAACAACAACAACAAATTTCATAGCATTTATCATCCTCTATTATAGTTACCAAAGAGCTCTGGTGGTGTAGGGGTTAAGGCATTTGGCTGCTAACCAGAAGATCAGTGGTTTGAATCCATCAGCTGCTCTGCAGAAGAAAAATGAGACATCTGCTTCCATAAAGATTCACAGCCTTGGAAACCCAGTGGGGGTCAGTACAAGCCAGAATCAACTCAATGGCAGTGTGTTTTATTATTATTATTACTCCTCTTCTAAATGCTTAGCTCATTTAGGGCAGGAGCTATGTCTTATTTGTTTTGCATTCTCAGAACCTAACAGCTCTGGTAGCGTTAGTGCCCAAGGCACTTGACTGCTAACCAGAAGGCTGGCAGTTCAAACCCACCAGCACCTCCTTGGAAGGAAGGTCGGGCAATCTACTTCCATAGTGATACTGCCTCGGCAACCCAAGGAGGGGTTGCTATGAGTCGGGTCTGACTCGATGGCAAATAACAACAACATAATGTCTAGTGTATCAGAGTTATTCAGTATATTTTTCCTGGATTAATTTTCTATCTATCTCTCAATCTCTCTTTTTGGCTATCTCATCTTGGATTACTCTAAACATAAATCTTTACTTCATATTATTATAAATATGGAAATATGATTATAAATAGTTTATATAAGACTGAAATGAATCCTCATATATCTGACACAAACTTAAATTTCTAAAGCCACCATATAGTCTTTTCTCATATTTTTTATATTACAGATGTAGTAAAAAACAAAAGAAAACAATTGATGTTTCTGGCTATATTTTTATAAAGAAAAGTTAATATTATATAATTCAGAGCTCTAAGAGAAAAAGGACCAATTTAGTATGGTATTTTGCAAATGGTTGTTTCAGATGATCTGTACTGTGGAACTTTTGTCATTACAGATTTTACTCTCCTTAGTTAGCATTTCTTCATCTCACCTACTTTGGTCATGTTGTCAGAAGGGACCATTCTCTGGAGAAAGATATCATGCTTGGTAAAGTGCAGAGCCAATGAAAGAGTGGAAGGCCCTCAACAAGATGGAGTGATACAGTGGCTGCACCGATGGGCTCAGGTATAGCAGGAATTGTGAGGCTAGCACAGGACTGGGCAGTGTTTTGTTCCGTTGTACATAAGGTTACCATGACTCAGAGACAACTCGACAGCACATAACAACAACAGTGAGCATTTCTATCTGAACTAAAATGTTTTAGGGCACTGATTTCAAGTTAAATCATTTCAAATAACCATAATAGTAAAGGATAAATTGAGACTCTCCAGGCTTTAGCAGAATATCATTAAGTATATGTGATTGATCAATAACACATACAAGGTTTCCAGGGTAAAGTGAATTCTACCTGAACCATTACATCTTTAATTCTTTAAAACACTGTAATCTTTAATTATTACCATGTCTTTCATTCCTCCCGTATCTTTGAAACTGAGAGGAAAAAATATGATGGAGTATATTCTGTAAATAGACAGCAGTGAATATATTCTATAAAAGAATTTATAAGATACTGCACACAACCAGTTAAAATTTGCATTCACATGATTTCTCCAACTGTCTAGGACCGACAAGCAAATGGGGACTGAGGATATGTGAGATGATTCTCTGGAGGCTTTTCAAAGGCATTACGAGGAAAATATATTTCCCAGAAATTTGACCTTTTTGTTAATTTCCAAAGTCTGTGCCAGATTATATATACCGATTTTGTTTAGTTTCTTGAAGATCAGTATATTCCATGAGCTAATTAGAAAAAGAGGGATCAGAAGTTGAAGATAGCTCTCCTAGTAAAAATTGTATTGTGCTCCTAAAGTTCTAATAAAGTTAAAGTCCATTAACATTTCAGAGCCACAAACAGATGGCTCAGGTATAGTAGGAATTGTGAGGCTAGCACAGGACTGGGCAGTGTTTTGTTCCGTTGTACATAAGTAGAGGACAAATGCCAACAAATACAGACTTTTGGATGACGAATTCTGGGAGATCTGCACCTTGGACTCCAACCAGGAAAGAAATGACAGATTTTCTTTTTTCTTGTAATAAAAGTGTTTTCATTTAGGGTTATGATGGATAACAAACCCTGGTGCTGACAACAGGGATATCTCACAGCCTGAAAATTCTTTGAATAGTGATATTTTTCATCCCCAGCCATCCACTTCTGTATGCAATGGTAAGCATTTGACATTGAATTGGGATCCTCACTTAGTCTTCACTAAATTTAAAATTGCCTAGATGAAATGTACCACCAGTAAGGATACTGATAAACTATTAGGACAATGGGATTAGTTTTCCTAGAAAATCCGGGTATGAGTTATAACATTTTCCTAAAAACTTGGTCAAGGGATTTTCTAGTTATTTTCACCCAGATTTTGAGAAAAAGAGAAGACTGGGAGTAAAGATGACACTACAAATGACCTGAATTGACGGGATTGCGGGTATCAACTCCCCTGGATTCAATGCCTAACACTATACACCAGCTGTGTGACTTGGGCAACATACCTTTTTTGTGATTCCCTTTCCTCATCTTGCAAATGTGAATCATAATGATGTTTACCTTGGAGTGTTGTAACAAGGATTACAGAGAAGAACTGTAATATTTAAAATATTTAAAATACTTAGAATGGTACCTGGAGGGTTGTAACTGCTATGTAATTGTTAATTCTTCTTATTTACCAATGGTTCAGATTTACAGAAATCTATATATATGTGAGGGAGCTATGGTGGTGTAGTGCCTAAGGCATTTGACTGCTAACTAGAAGGTTGGAGGTTCAAACCCACCAGCCACTCCTCAGAAGAAAGATTGGGCAATCTACTTGTGTAGTGATACTGCCTAGGAAACCCAAGGAGGGGTCGCTATGAGTCGGATCCAACTTGACGGCAGTGAGTTTGGTTTTTTTGTTTTGGTTTATATATATGTGATATGGCAATCTTTTTCTTGCCAAGTCTCAGAGCTCTCACTGGCAGTCAGTTTGACTAAATTACACTCATGTATCTCCCAGTAATATCGTTTTACCCTCAGGTAATATGTTTGAGAACCTGGATCCATCCTATGGGAAATGAGGTAACACACAGTATCAAGGTTGAATCTGAATGTTTGTAATCCTGGTCTTGAGTTATTTTCCCTTTAAGAATAGAAGAATTAGCTACAAAATGTGAGTCATTCCATGCAGGGGACTTCATCTTGTAGCAAAAACCATAAGGAAGACAAACCACTAAGTATCAATAAATATAAATCAAGGTGCTATGAAACAGGAACAAGTAATAGACCTAAGGAATCCCTGGGTGGTACAAAGTGTTAACATGTTCAGCCCAGCGGAGCCCCCGAAGAAAGGCCTGGTCAATATCCTTCTGAAGATAGACACTGAAAGCCCTATGAACACAACCAAACACCTCACAGGATTTGGTTCCTTGGGTTGGAGCTTCAGGGTCATGGTTTCATGGGACAATCCATTTAATTGATCTAATAATATGTTTAGTGCTTCTTTTCTACCTCATAGTTCATTGCATAGTGCTAGGGATAATAAAAGGTGGCAAGCAGCCATCCCAGGCACATTTGGTCTCTATTTACCTGGAGCAAGAGAGAAGGGACTAGTTTCAGGAACAGAGGAGAAAATGGAATGTGTGGGTAAATGCTTCCATGAACAATAACCCCCTTTGCCATGAGATCAGAAGAACGGGATTGTGCCCAGCTACCATTACTGAACATTTTGACCAAAGATTCTATAGAAAAATCCTGATCAAAAGGTGGAAAATGCAGAACAGAATTTCAAGTTCTCATGGATTCCAGCCTTTCTGGAGCCATGAAGGCTAGATGAAGCCCTCAAATTATTGCCCTGAGATAAACTTTAAGCCTTAGATCAAAAATATCCACTGAAATCTTTGCAAAAACAAATTATAATTTAGCTTACCTAGTAAAGAACATCTGCCTTGAGCACTCTGCTCCTTCAAGATCTATCTATATGAGATCAAATAGACAACAGCAACTCAAAAGATTAGACAGGAAATTTAGGGGACAATGAGCTTATGTTAATGGGGAGGAACAAGTCAGAAAAGGAGGGTGAGAATGTTTGCACAAGTTGAAGAGTGTGATCAATGTCACTAAATCGTACATGTAGAAATTTGAATTGATGTATGTTCTGCTGTGTATATTTTCAACAAAAAGAACAAAAATAATTTTTTTAAAAGAAAACCCTTTATCCATAGTTCTACTCTGACACCCGTGGGGTTTCCATTTGTAGGAATCTATTAGTGGCAATTGGTGGTGGTGGTAGAATACAGCTATGGAATGGATAAAACTATTCCACTACACTGCATTTCTCTCTCTCAAGATATTTTTTAAAGGGATTTCCAAATACTTGTCTTCATCTTCCCAGTACTATCAAGAACCTGACTCTCTAAGCCTAGTATTTGACAACCTTTATGTAAGATCCAAATGCTTATCTACCCACTCACTACACTAAAGATTGCTTGAACTGACACATTTTCATTTAGGAGGGAAAGGGAGAGAAATGAATAAGGCAATTGAGTCAGCTCATGCCATTTGTAACACATATTGAAACCTCTTCAAAGACACAGAACTGAACATATATACTGCAGGTCAAATTTAAGTGAAATTTATAGGGAGTGGCCAATATGATGAGAAAAGCAGGCCTCTAGTCTTGAATAAAGTCCAATTGAAAACCAAAAAGAAAATAAAATGTCATGAACAGAAACAGGAGGAGCTCAGATAAAAATTTACTGAGCAATTTATTGCTATTTTAATTGCTATCACTAGCCTAGCAGCAAATCAGCAACAGGGGTTTCGTAAGGGCCCACTGAGGGTTCTGACAGCAGCTCAGATCACAGCCAGCCTCCTTCAAACCTATATATTTCTTGATACTTAGCAAGGTTCTAAAACTAATGAGGGTGTCCATTTTCATATGAACAGTAGTAACCAAATTTTACCTTACCATGTCCAGTTTATCCACATCATATAGCCTAACCAAGTAATCACAAAGACTTAACGATCCTCCAGCAAAACTTAAAATAATTTTCAATAAGGGTACTTAGAGAAAAATTTTTTAGGTAAAGTTCTTGTCACACTCATTATTTAGAAAAGAATAAGCCACTATTCATTGATTTACTTGGGGATATTTATTTAATCACCTACTTACTAGAAGCCAGGCATTGGAAATACAGAAAAGACTGTGGGCCTCAAGGGACTTACAGTGTGTGTGTTAGGGGTGGGGTGGAGACAGGCAGGTAAATTAGTAAGGATAATAAAATATCACAGATTCTATACAAAGGTATGTACATGATAAAATAGGGACATAAAAAACGAAGTGATTAGTTCTACATGGGGAAGGAGATCATAAAGTCTTTAAAGAGAAGGTGACCCTTTAAAAAATAAATGCAGCCACTCAGGATACAAATATCTATTGCCTACAAAATCACATACATAATTTTTTTTCATTATAAAAGAGTCATATCTATTTAGAGATGGATAGGCTAAATATGGGAGCTCTGGTAGCATAGTGCCTAAGGCACTTGACTGCTAACCAGAAGGCTGGCAGTTCAAACCCACCAGCTACTCCTCAGAAGGAAGGTTGGGAATCTACTTCCATAGCGATACTGCCTTGGAAACCCAAGGAGGGGTCGCTATGAGTCAGGTCCAACTCCACGGCACATAACAACAACAGGCTAAAAACAAGTTTTTAAGCCTTATCTATTTTCAGAAATGTTCTGCTAGTCTTATTGGCAATTGGATATAATTTGGTCATCATGCTAGCAAAAAGTAGGCAAATGTGTATGTTGCAGTTGCCTCAGTTTATGACACAAATAAAGACAACACTTTTTCTTATTATTTGTGTATGTGTATGTGTAAGTCCTTTATATGTACTCATGACTTGAGTACATATATGTCTGAATATTATTTGACATATTTTTTTGGTAGTTATCTGTAACTGAACCTTAGAGGTTCTTCTTCCTAGACACTCACTGAAGTCAACCATAGGTAAGTCATTTGTAGGGCAGTTACTTCGAAAGGGAGCCCTGGTGGCGTAGTGGCTGAGGCACTTAGCTGCTAACCAGAAGGCTAGTGGTTCAAACACACTAGCCACTCCTCGGAAGGAAGGCTGGACAATCTACTTCCATAGTAATACTGCCTTGGAAACCCAAGGAGGGGTCGTTATCAGTCAGATCCAACTCCATGGCAGTGGGGTTTTTGGGTGGGTTTTATTTCGAGTGGAGTGACTAGGTAGTTTTATGACCTGAAAAAGCAGAGTTGTAGGTATTAGAAGTAAAACTTTAGCTACTAGCATCTAATTAGGGTTGCAAACTTCTGATCTATACAATATGAAGGTACGTAAATTTACTCCTACAGAGAGCAAAATTTCAAGAGCACCATCTTACAAAAGTCCACCTACAAATACACTGACCAAAGTCCACTTACAAATAAATTCAGTTCTCACCACTGTGATCGGCCAATGCTAAAAATTAATCTTCATTAGAGAATCATTTACAGCCTATACGCAAGTGACCCCATTCTTGATTCCTCAGTTTCGGAAACTGAAATATCTAGTCAATTTCCAAGTTAACTCATCACAAACCTCTGAAGGAAATCTTTTAACATTTTTTTTTTTTTTTTTGGTAGAGAGTGTTTCTATGATAAATTTCCCACAATAGTCTTTATATACTCTATCTAGCCTTACAGAAGATCCTGTGTGGTTTTAGTTGCAGCATTCTAAATTCTAGGTAATGCTCACTTTAATCCCCTCTGCACTTCCAACCCTACTCTTCTCTCCAGGACTGTTGTGTCAAAAAACAAACTAACAACAACATCCAGATTAGTAAGGATGGACTTTATTTGAAAAGATTATTTGCAAAGGTAGGACAGGGATTATTGTCATAGGGGAAAGAGGACTACTGCAACAGGGAGAAGGCTCTGCCCATAAAACCTGCAAACATTTCAAGGGTTAAGCAGGAAAGGGGGAAAAAAAAAAAAAAAAAAAAAACAGAGCTCTTCTTTTATAAGGAGCGCTGATGGTGTAGTGTCTAAATCATTTGACTACTAACCAGAAAGTTATAGGTTCAAACCCACCAGCATTTCAAGGGTTAAGCAGGAAAAAAAAACAAAACAAAACAGAGCTTTTCTTTTATAGGGAGGAGTAAACGAGGCTAAAAAGAACCAGGTGTAGGGAAGTAGGATGAAAGGGATCTATGAGCAGATAGTAGATTAGAGAATGTTGTACCCTAAAGCCAGACTATGCTTAGGGAGAAGCTGTGTTCTGGCACCTGGTGAAAGGAGAGACGCTTAACCAAAAGTTTGGTAAACAAGGATTTTGTTCCAGTTGATCTGCAGGACAAGCAGTTCCACTAATCATTTATGAGGTAATGTATTGGTATTTGGAGAGTCTATGTCTGGCCTTGTCAAAGGTAAACTAGCAGGGGAGTATCAGCAAATTTTGTCTAAGTCCTATGAGGAAGGTGCAATAAGTCTTTCCTGGAATGCTATAGGGTAGGGGGATTTCTTAACCTTTGCTACTTTCCAGGATCATGGGGCTCCAGTAAAGTTCAATATTGTCAGTTGATATAAATGAAAGAGAAGTTGACTACTCAACTATAACACTATTAGGAAATGGAGTTTTCAGTGTGATGTTGGAATAACTAAATCTGGCTTCCAAGTAATTTGTATTGATGAAGGCTTCTTACATATGCCTAGACTAGGTAAAAGAATGAAGAAAAAAAAAGAGAAAGAAACACTTGCTGTTGAGTTGATTGGAGTCATAGCAACCCTACAGAAAAGAGTACAACTGTCTTACAGAGTTTCCAAGGCTGTAAATCTTTAGGGAAGCAGACTGCCACATCTTTCTCCGGCAGAGTGGCTGGCCCCTTCAAACCACCAACCTTAAGGTTAGCAGCCAAGTGCTTAACCAGTGTACCATTAAGGCTCCTTGTTGTCCTTAGGTACCATTGAGTCAATTCCAACTCATAGTGACCCTATGTACAACAGAAGGAAACACTGTCCGGTCCTGTGCCATCCTTGGAATCTCGGCTATGTTTTAGTCCATTGTCTCAGCAACTGTGTCAATCTATCTCATGGAGGGTCTTCTCCTTTTTCGCTGACCATGAAGGCTGACCATTCTTGCTTCTAAGGAGCATTCTGGATGTACTTTTTCCAAGACAGATTTGTCCATTCTTTTGGCAGTCCTTAGTCTAGGTAAACATATTTTAATAATTCAAAGCAGATCAAGGTTCAATATGAAGATCTGGGTCTAAATAATAAACAAGAGCATGCATTTTTGTGGGAGCTCTGGTGGCATACTGCCTAAGGCATTTGACTGCTAACCAGAAGGCTGGTGATTCAATCCCACCAGCCACTCCTTGGAAAGAAGGTTGGGCAATCTACTTCTGTAGTGTTAATGCCTCAGAAATCCAAGAAGGGATTGCTATAAGTTGTATCCGACTCGATGGCAGTGCATTTGGTTTTTGGTTTATGCATTTTTGTAACCCTATCTTCTGAGTGTTCATCTCCCCTGGTGATCTAGGGTCATTAATTTGATCACTAACTAGGGCGATCTTGGTTATTAACTGCTTTAGGTTTCAGTCATTTATTGTCTTTTATTTTGGAGAAACATCTGACATGACGCAAACAGAAAAGAAAATCTGATGGTGTTTTGGGCTCAGAGGTTAAGTCTATGGCAGAACTGTACACAGAATCAAAATCAAAATCAAAATCAAAATCTCCTAAATTCCCATTATAAGAAAAAAGCCGGGTTGTTTTTCCATATGAATATTACTGAGAAAAGTGAATAGCTCAGTGCAGACAGTGGAGTATCTGTCTCTGTCTCTGGAAAAGAAGCAGGAAGATCTGCTTTCTTTTTTTTCCCCTCAAACTACAGGAAGGCACAGGGTGGAGAAATACATACTGGAGATTGCTCCTAGTTTGGGAACCCTTCCAAAAGCAGTACATGTAGTCAGGATAATGTGAATTTACCTGGCATTGTTCAACACATAGACTTCAGAAAGGATTTTATTTCCTTGCTGACCCAAGAATTAAATCCATTATTAGCAGAAGTAAGAACTAACAGATTAATGAAAGAGAATACAATCAGGCAACATAGGTTTCAAGATTATAAATAAAATTCATTTAATCTCTCCATTTAAAATATTTCTGCTATTAAGATGTTAGCATCTATTCTCAGAAAAAAGAAATAATCTTTTTGTTGTGCTCATTCCCAAACCAAGTTCAAGCTCCATAATCATTAAATTCAGCTTTCTATTAGAAAAATGAACACAGAAACAATATAAATACAACTTCTAAGCTGGAAACTGGATTTATTATTGTTAAATTATATGAATAATTTCTAATTGATTTGTATTGGGCAGGAATCTTATATTCCAGGACCATGTTCATCTATTTATCACAATATTCTATATGACATATGGAAGCTAATATATTGTTTCATTAATACTTAGGCTCTTACTCTAGTTATGGCTTGGAGATAATGTTCTAAAACATAAGTATTCATAATTACACATTTTACATTTCATTCTAATTTTTAATACTGCCAAGATTATTTAGTCTAACTAACTTTAACTACGTACCCTTTCCTCTCTTTTCATTAGCATATCAATCAAATTTACATTATTCTGGTTTGCTCATTTTATTAAAAACGAATTCAGGGCACAATTGACTTTTCATTTGTTTAACAAGTGAAGAAATATTTACCCTGACAGCCATTGTATTGTAGAGATTCATCTTCGTAGTATAATATGCTATCTGTGAATCAAGAAAAAAAAGATGGCAAACATTTCAGTTACACAAAGACAGTGCAGCCTATTTTTACATATAAAAGATAAGAATCTTTATACATAATACATTATAAGAGTTCTAGGCTTAGAAAAAATGAAATCAAACTTTGTATTGAAGAGATAGGCTTCCTAATACATAATGCAGCCTTAACCAGAAAAATCTATGGTAGTCAAACTAGGAGCTAATGGAGATATATGATCATAAAATGCTCTCCGCTGAGTTTGATAATCAATGGTGCTCTACTGAGAATAGAATAACAAAGCAGAAATATTCACAAGTGCTGGTGACACGTAGTATTGTATGATTTATTCACTGGGGTTCTTTTAGCCAAAACTCACAGAAACATAAAAGGAATTCATATTTCAAGACGTCTGGTTTAATGAAAAATTCAAAGAAATGCTGTCTCCAGTCGAAATCGTTCAAGGATATGGATGCAGTGATGGAGCAAAATTGTGCCTTCCAACCATCTGTACAAAATGTTATATACTTAGCTGCCTCTTGAGTAATCCTTGGGAATTTTGTTTCATTTAATATTCATTTTACCACCATAAAATCATAAATACAATGATACCATGTTACAGCAAATCCCCTGATATTGTGAAGACTTCCTAAAGTCTTGGTTTCTTTCTGGCAAACACACATTTATCTATTAATATAGAAATTTCTGTTATAGTCAATAATCATGTAGCAACACAGCTTATTTCAGTGAAAATACTGCTGTAAGTAAAGCTTCCATATCTGTTCTATCTTTTAATTAAAATATATAAAATTAACATAATTTATAACAGCACAATAAACAGTAAAAGCAATGATATGCATACAAATATTTTCAACACTATATACAATTGAGGAGCTCTGGTAGTGTAGTGTCTAAGGCACTTGACTGCTAACCAGAAGGCTGGCGGTTCAAACCCACCAGCCACTCCTCAGAAGGAAGGTTGAGCAATCTACTTCTGTAGTGATACCGCCTCGGAAACCCAAGGAGGGGTCACTATGACTTGGATCTGACTCGACGGCACACAACAACAACACATACAATTGTATCCATTTTTACTCAGCCAAAATTTTTTCAGGTAATGTATCTTCAGCGCAGGTAATAGGTGTCATGTTTCAGGGAAAAAATCAGAGAAAAGTGCCTAATCTTTTGTTTAGGGGTTTTCTTCCCCATGATAAATAGGAATTCATATAAAAAGGTTTCACTGTAATTAGTGTTGTTTGAATTGCCTGGTCTGATCCAAAGCAAATTGTCTGTGGAGAGCAGCAGGACTGGATTATTTATCAACAGTCTGGGCAATTAAGAAACAGTTGGCTGCAATATGTTATTTACAAATGAACACAATAATGTTATTTCATTTTAAATTCTCTTTCTTCATCATAGCAAGCAAGACATAATTCTTGGTGTTTGAGGTGAATTTAAAATATTTACATTAGTTATATTTCTTCACATCATATTGAGGTAGACATTGCCATTAAATGTTTTTATAAAGAAGAAAAATATTGGAAGCTATCTATTTGAGAAAGTTTGGTCTAGAAAAGATTTAGTTCCTTATCTTTGTCATACTATTTAGTTAGTAGTAGAGAGAGTATGTAAACTTTGGAACCATGGACCTGTGTTCTATTCCTATCTTTGCTCTTGCAACTGTGTGTCCTTGACTTTAAGTCTTGTCTTGATGTTCTTTTTTGCAAAATGGAACATTACATACTTTATATAAATTCCTAAAGATTAAAATGAGATAATGTATTGTGGTGGTTTTGTTTGTGTGTCAACTTGGCTAGGCCTGGTTGAGTGGCTGGGCACCTGGATGCAGTATTCCACATGATGAGACTGGTAATCAACTCCATGGTGGAATCTACTGGGAACAGCTGAGTAGCTGCCTTTGGGTATATGGTCTGCTTCCTGTATATAAGAAGAAGCTTTGGGAATGGTCTCTAGCCTATGGCACGCTTAGACCCTGCATATAGCTGTGTCGTTGCTCAGCATCTTGCTACGATCTGTCTGCTGACCTTGGGACTTACAATAGACTTAAGTTAATGGCCTGCCGTGTGGTTTGGTAACATCAGGACTGTGCCTTTTTACTTGTCAACCTTGGGGCTTCTCAGCCTCACCAGACAGAAGCTGTCTGAGTGAAGAAAAGCCTCTAGCTCCAGTGGGCCAGGAGCAGGGGGCAGAGCTGGACCCAAAGGTTGAGGGGCTTTCACCCAGCCCCTAAAGCCTGGCACTTTGAACTTGGACTTAAAGCCTCCAAATTGTAAGAATAAACTCCTGTTTGTTAAGACCATCCCATTTGTGGTATATTCTTGTCAGAGCACCACCAGGTAACCAGAACATGTATTTAAAGGTCTTGGGACATATTTGATGGTCATTCTAAAAGGGACTATCAGTAGTACTCACATATTTTGCGGCTAGAAATATATAATATAAACTGTAAGTAAAATTTCAAGATGTATAAAAAGGCTAAATATTATCCTGAACTAAGAAGAGAGACATAGCTTTAAGCCTTAGAATTCTGAATTCTGTAGTGAAAAGCTGGGAAAGCACTTTGATTCCAGCATGTCTTCATATGAACCCATAATCAACTACACATTTTTATATTTACTCTCAATTCCAAAGCCCAGGTACTTTTGAAAGTGTTAAAAAAAATTATATGAATATCATCTGTGCATTTTCATAAACTATCTAGGAGACACATTTTGACACTTTAAAATTTAAGAAAAGTTCATATAAGTCTTAGATGTCCACTCTAAGAAATGATGATTATTTGTTATAGTAGTATTTGTCTTTCCAGTTGCATGAATAGTTGTGGTGCAGTGAATTACTTAATATGACCCTTCTAGACATAGCCAATATAAATCCCACCAGAAGACTGGGTGGGATTATGAAGATGTGAAGTGCCTGTGGGACACCAAGAGGATTGGATGGCTTGCTAATAATGTAAATAAGATGCATGGCACACTTGTGGGGATGGGGCTATGCAAATAAGGTGCATGGAACCTAATATGGAGATTAGTCAGTTTTGGTATACAGTTAAGCTTAAAATGAGCCATCCCAGAGGCAGGAAAATGGGGAAAGCTCACTACCATCAAGAAAGAAGAGCCAAGAATGGAGAGTGTCCTTTGGACCCTAGATCCCTGTGCTGGACCTCCTTGATCCGGTAGACAGACCTGTGACACTGGAGATGGCAAGAAGCAGCAGCAGAGAAATGACAGCAGCAGAGGCAGCAGAACCAAGAGACTGGCACGAGATGGAGTGGGGGGCTCTCCAGCTTATGGAGTGAGAAAGCTGAATGCCTTCATGTGGGAGGCTTACTGGCAGAGTGGGATGCATCTAGGCACTTATCTCTGGAGCTAGGCTTGCTAAGCCACGGAACGAGAAAGCTGAGTGCCTTTGAGTAGGAGGCTTACTGGCAGAGTGGGGTGCCCTTGACTACTTATCAGCAGAGCTGAAAGAGCTTTGTAAACATTGCTCAAGCAGGGCAGAGGCTAAGGGACTGAGGCCAAGACGCCAAGGACCAGAGAGAGGCTTGCTTATGGGCACTCTGAGAAGAAGCTGTCCTGATCAAAGAATAGTATCCTGAGTCATTTCTGATTCTGAATTATAATCTGTAACTTCCCTAATAAATCCCATAATCATGAGTCTGTGAGTTCTCTATGGCCATGACAACAAATTATTGAACCCAGCAGAGAAATAGAGAGTGTCATGGGAGGTAGAGTTGGTGTCGAAATTGATAAAAAGAGTGGAGAGTCGAAGCATGTCTGACTTCTGCCTCATAGAAATCAGCAGTGCACTTCTGTTAATTATATTCCTCTCCTCTTGTGAAATTAGAGGAGGCCAGACACTGCTGCCATGACATTTTTACCATAGTTAAAATAGAGCTTCTTCAAAAGCCCTTTTTATTGGAATTATTTGCTGAAATTCTGTCTTAAAAGTTTTTCTTTTTCTTTTTTTTTTTCATTACATGGAGTTGAATAAGCAAAGAAGAGTCTACCTACTGTTGTTGTTGTTACGTGTCGTCAAGTCGGACCCGACTCATAGCAACCCTTCCTTGAGTTTCCGAGGCAGTATCACTATGGAAGTAGATTGCCCCATCTTTCTTCCGAGGAGTGGCTGGTGGGTATGAACCACCAGCCTTCTGGTTAGCAGGCAAGTGCCTTAGGCACTACTCTACCAGAGCTCCCTAGCTACTGTTAGAAACATAAATAAGAATAACAAGCTATTGCAATTTCTCAGCAGATAATTTTTTTTTTTAATTTTCCCTTCTATTTATTAATTTCCTATTATTTTATCATTAAAGAGGAAGATTAAAGATATGGAATGAAAAACAAGCATAAAATCAGACAGTTTTATTGTAATAAAAACATGATGCTGTATTATAGACGTACTCCAGCAGTTTTTATTTAAGTGAAAGGAGGGAGAGGAAAAAAAAAAAAAGAGGGAGAGAAGATATGTTACATTTATACCAGGTGTTCTGAGAACAAAACATAGCTCTTTATTTCTAAATCAACCATTTCTTAAGTATACGGATTTTGTCTTATTATCTAGCTCAATTTTCAAAAAGCTTCTAAAATTTTTCCTAGAAGATATATTCCTTTAAAAACATATAATGAATTTCCTTAGTGGGTAATATCCATGTGGACCTTGTGGGCAGAGCTGCTGTTCAGTGGATTGACCCAGAGTGTCCACACTTGTTATCTGCAGCTGGTGTCCTTTCTCAATGGTTGACAACCAGTTCTTCTAAGTGAGTGCCCTGCTGTATAGGTTGGTAAGGACTTTTTGAATATTACATTCTAAGACAAACCTCTGAGTGCTCAATTTCACTAGTGACTATGTTTGTTTTCTATTATATACTGATTATTTCATTCTTTTTTACCCATCGATTATTTCATACTAGTTTTACCCACAACTAGTGTCTGAGCTCTGACAAGTCTTCTTTTCTCATGACTGAACTACTTACAGTCTTCACGCCTGCATCACCTTACTTCTCATCCATTCTGAACACCTCTTCTACATTAGTTTGCAAAGTATTTTTTATCGAGTCTTTTTTTTTTTTTTAAGGAGCCCTAGTGGTACTCGGAAGGAAGGTTGGGCAATCCTACTTCCGTAGTGATACTGCCTCGGAAACCCAAGGAGGGGTCGCTATGAGTCGGGGCCGACTCTACGGCAAACAACAACAACAACAACAACAGTGGTACAGTAGGGAGCTCTGGTGGCATACTGCCTAAGGCATTTTACTGCTAACCAAAAGGCTGAGGGTTCAAACCCACCAGCAACTCCTCAGAAGGAAGATTGTGCTATCTACTTTCGTAGTGATACTGCCTTGCAAACCCAAGGAGGGGTGGCTATAAGTCGGATCTGACTCCAAGGCAGTGAGTTTGGTTTTGAGTTTGAGTGGTACAGTGGTTAAGCAGCTCAGCTGCTAACAGAAACTTCAGCAGTTTGAACCCACCAGATCAGCAATTCAAACCCACTAGCCAGTCCACTCCAAGGGAGAAAGTTGTGGCAGTCTATTTTCACCAAGATTTTCAGACAATCTTTAAAATTCTATGGAGCTGTTCTACTCTACCCTTTAGTTTCACTACGAATCAGAATTGACTGGTGGCAACAGGTGGCTTTGGTTGGGAAGGTTGGGCATTCCTACTTCCGTAGTGATACTGCCTCGGAAACCCAAGGAGGGGTCGCTATGAGTCAGGGCCGACTCGATGACAAATAACAACAACAACAACAACAACAACTCATAGACTTTCAATATCTTGCAATTGCTTAAGGCAAGGGGTGTTAATTAGGCTAGCTGATGTAACTAACAAACTTGAGCATTTTGGATCACTGAGAGAGAGGAGTCCTGTCAGCACAGTGGTTAAACATTCAGCTGTTAACTGAAAGGCAGATGGTTCAAACCCATCAGACTAAAAGATTTATAGCCTTGGAAACCCTGTGGGGACAGTTCTACTCTGTCCTTTAGGATTTCTATGAATTGGAATGGACTCTAAGACAATGGGATTTTTTTAAGGGAGAGAGACCTCAAAGGAACTCAAATGTTCAATTGTTTGATCCAGAACCAGATGCTTTATCCATCACAACTTCTACGATGCTCAGAATTTTCGTATTAATGTAGACAATACATCTAACTACCTAAATCCCATTTCAGTTTAACCTTACTTTTATCCATGGCCAGACTCTGCACCTTCTCTTCAACAAGAAATGTTCCTTCCACCTCTTAAAATCATAAGCTCACACTGCAAATTCCTCTCCTTAAAGTGTTCATCACTTAATTTCCATTGAAAGATTTCTTCCATCTGATTTAGGAAGATCTAGTGCAGATCTCTCCTTTTCCATTTTTCCATTCTTTCTTCACATATTTTCATGTGTATATGTAATGGCTCCATGGTATTTTGCTATATGAACATACAATAAATTATTTCATGTTTCCTTTATTGTTGAGCATTTAAGTTTGGAAACCAACTGAAGATGTGTTTCAAAAAGAAAATGGTCATACAGTTTCAAAAGCAGAACATTTAAGTAATACACATTTATAACAATTTTAAGTAAGAGATGTATATAACTTGACCAAAGCAACTGGTTTTATTTCCTAGATTGGACAATAAAGAGGAAATAGCTGCATTAAAATGGACAATAGAACCTTTAGAAGCCATGCACATAAGGATAGTAGACCTGATGAGCCTGTGCCTGTTATTTTCCACATAGGTGCCATCTTCATTTTATAATTTTGAGTATAATCATTAAATGATTTATTATCAAGTAATCATGAGTATTTTGTGCATAAGCTTTGCCTTGTTTGCTGACAACTGATACCAATCTGATCAATATCAACAGCTAATTTAAAAATTAAAAAAACAATTATTTTGCTCAGTTACTGTGAAATAATATTTAAAAGCAGGTGAACCAAATCTAAATGCATTTCATAATTATGATGAGAAAAAAATAAATAATTTTTTAAAAAATTTTAAAGTTATGTATTACTTAATTCAATTCTTAAATTGCCCTACCATTGTTGCTTATTTAAAACATAAAGTCCTTATAGGAAAAAACTACATTGTGTTTCCATTTTCCATTCTGACACTAAAGGATGAAAAATACTGCCTTATTACTTTATAACTGATTTGGAAGCTATATAAAGATAAATATCAAAGGAGTAGAGAATTTTGTCATAGAATAAAAATGTATTTATCCCAAGAAGAGGAATACAAATGTATTCCTATAAGCAATTGCTAGCATAGTGCTTAAGGCATTTGACTGCTAACCAGAAGGCTGGCCATTCAAACCCACCAGCCACTCCTCAGAAGGAAGGTTGGGCGCTCTATTTCCGTAGTGATATCACCTTGAAAACCCAAAGAGCAGTTGCTATGAGTTGGGTCCGACTCCACAGCACGTAACAGCAACACCAACATATAAGCAATTATGTCTATACATTATCAGTTTAAAAAATAATGACATATATATGTATGAAAAATGATAATACAATTTGATAGCAGAAGCCATCCTTTGCCCCATTTACAATTAAGAAAACTTTCTTCCATTATTGCTTTTTTATATACTTAATCAAATATGAAAACTTTGTCAGCAGCAGTAAACTGGTAAGCAATATGTGAATATCTTTAGCTGTCATTTTCAACAATATTTAGAATTTTTCATAAATTGAACAGTAATCTCTTTTCAAATCTTAACTATCTTCACATATTAAACTGGTCATCCGTAAGCTGTTAATATATTTTCACAAAATTTTTTAAATTGTCTGCTAATGTGGTTCCCATATAAACCCATTGCCATCATGTCAATCCTAACTCATAGTGACCCCACAGGACAGAGTAGAACCACGTCATAGGGTTTCCAAGGCTTATCTTTATGGAAGCAGACTGCCACTTCTTTCTCCTGAGGAGCAGCTGGTGGTTTCAAACTGCTGAGCCTTCAGTTAGCAGCCCAGCACTCAGCCACTGAGCCACCAGGGCTCCTTCATGATATTCATACACATACATATGTTATCCATTGGGTGATCACAATTTAAAAGCATAACA
Organism: Orycteropus afer afer; assembly: GCF_000298275.1. NCBI lineage: Eukaryota > Metazoa > Chordata > Mammalia > Tubulidentata > Orycteropodidae > Orycteropus > Orycteropus afer. The sequence continues at coordinate 1,997,540 of NW_006921600.1, forward strand.
TTGAGCTATCTATGACTAGTTATATACATTTACTTTGTGATAACTCATACACAGTGTATTGGGATTGCCTTTATATTACCTTACTCTTAGATTCTGATAAGAAAATAGTATATTTGAAATCAAACATAATGTAAGATATGTAATAGTAAGATATGGAAAAGGAAATTGAAAAGAATAACAACATTTATAAAAGCTGTCTTATATAGGTAATATTGATGAAGTCACTCAGGTTAAACTCAAACTGCCAGTGTTCAAAAAAGAGGCAGATAAAAGAATGTTTCAAAATTGTTCTGGTACCATTGCCTACCAGAAGTGCCACCTTTTTTTTTTTTTTTTTTCATCATTTGAACAATAAAGAAGAAGCTCTGTAGAACATGATAGGGCTAAGGACACTAGGGTCATTTCAATGTCTAATGGGAAGAGCAGGTGGCAGGAAAATTATAGCAAGAGTTCAGGATGTATGAACTTCATCAAGTGATTACACCTTAGTTGTTTTTTTGTTTTTTTCCAAAAAATCAGAGCACTATCTCACTGATGGATCTAGATTTCTAAGATAAACAAATTTGGGTCCTGTGTCCTGTTATAGCTGCATGAATGTCATCAGGAAGGCCTGAAATGGCAGTTGAAAAGAAAAAAAGTAAGAAAGGAAGCAAGAAAGACTCAAATCAGAAAAGAAAACTAGAAAGGCTCTACTATTATGGGTTAATGAGGGTAGTGGCATTACTAAGGTTGGTGTCACCCAGCAAGGTAATTCATTGTGTCACATACACAGGCCCCTTCCCCCATGGACCTCCTCTCATACCAGACCACACAGAATCCTCAGTAATGTTTATTATGAATTTTTATCATAGGATACCCACTGACGTCGAGTTGAATCCGACTCATAGCAATACCTCCTTGGGTTTCTGAGGCGGTATCACTACAGAAGTGGTATCATTTCCCAGGAGTGGCTGGTGGGTTCCAACCGCCAGCCTTGTGGTTAGCAGTCAAATGCCTTAGGCACTATGCCACCAGAGCTCCTAATCATAGGATAGTATGTGATAAATATAGTTGTAAATTGATAAGTGTAATTTTCCTTTGATTATATGAATATTAGCAACACAACTGTTTTGTGAAATCTTTCTACATTGAATTACGTTCTTAGTTACAACCTTATTAGTAACAGAGGGAAAACATTCTTTGATTTTTCTCCTTCTTTTCTTTTAATTATTATTTCATTCTTAAAGAAATTATTGTTATTGGTTCACAAATAATAATTAACACAATATTGAGCTAAAATATCAGAAAATTTGACAAAACCAGTGACTATAGAAACACTAGGAGTAATGAAGACAACAGTGCACGTGTAGATGAAACCACATGATATGAAGCTTCATTGTAATTGGGTAATATTGACAGCTCTGACTGGAGTGCATTAGAAGGTTCAAAAAGTAAATTAGCACAGTGTTTTAGCCTTGTAGATATATTGATTGATGTAAGCTGAGCTTATGAAAAATATTTTTGTTGTTATAATGAACTATAGGGATATTTTTATTAAAAAACGATAAATTTCTGCTGCAACACTATGCAAAAATTTTATAGACAATCATTTTGGGTCACTCTTCTTGACACTGTCACCCAGTATCGTTTACACACCCCATAACTCCCTAGTGATACCACTGAATGAGGGCACTGGAGTGGAAATTACATGACACGTTAGGACTAGATAAGATCTTTGGTCTCATTGTGAGAATTATTTAAAATCTGGATAGAAATACACTGGCTCAGTCACATTTTTGAGGAAGGTTATCTCTCCAGAAAAAAATGGCATGTCCATTCTGACTTATGGAGACCCAAGTGTACAAAGTAGAATTGTACTCCATAGGGTTATTTAGTGGCTAAATTTTTAGAAATAGTTCACTAGGTCTTTCTTCCTAGATGCCTCTGAGTGGACTTGAACTACCAACCTTTTGGCTTGTAGCAAATTTTTCAACTGTTTGCACAACCCAGGGTGTATGTAAAAATACAGGGCCTCTAAAGAGTTCCTAGGACATTTCTCTTTTCAAAGTAATCTTCCTGTTTGACCTTTGCCACACTTGAAACTGTTGACCACTCCAAGTTTCTCAACAGTTTTCTCCTCTGGATCCTGTAATACTGTGTCACTCTATTTTTCTGATTGTTTAACCCGTATATAATTCCCTTTTCTCTTCCTAATTCCTACCAAGTACATTCCACAAACTACAGTTCTTTGTCCTCCACTCTACTGCTTAGAGACATTAAAAAAAAAAACTCAGGTAGAAAATCCTGTCATCTTATAATGATGACTCTAAAACCTTTATCTCCAGCTCTGACCCTTAACCTAAGCTTCCATTCAACAGTTCAGTTTAGTAAACATCTGTTGAGTGCTTGTTATGATGTGCCAGACACTCTGCTAAGAGATATAGTATCATAGCCTTATAGGATATCACCACATGGAGGTGTCCTAACATCATCACAAACTTAAACACTTAAACCTTTTTGTAAGCATCACCAAGTACCCCATTTAAAATGTTTCTTATAAACACCCCTGCTTTTGTTATCATTATAATCATTAATCAGCTTTGCTGAGATAAAAATCAACTATCTCAGTAGCTTACAAAATAAAAAGTTTATTTTTCACCCACATTACATGTAGACTAAGGTTCTCTGTATCTGTGTTGCACAAGTCTCTTCATCCCAGTCCCAAGGTTAAAAGGAGCAGCCCAGATCTGAGGTGTGTTATTCTTATGCCAGAGCCAAAGAATGAGAAAACCTCTTAAAGCTTCTGCTTGAGCATGGCATATGTTGCATATGCTCACAACACTTGGTTAAGCCCCAAATCAATGGGATAAGGATGAATAATCTCCTTATGAAGAAGTGGCAAGGGAATAATTTTGAACAAGAATATAACTGTACCATCATGGCATATATGAAAGCTACAGAGGTTCTGTGGGAGATTTCTCACCTTTTATGCAAGAGACCTGGGTTTGATTTCTGCCAGTATACTTTATGTGCAGCAACTTGCCTATTAGTGATTTATATGTTGCTATGAGGCTTGTTGGGAGCTCTGGTAGCATAGTGGCTAAAGCACTTGACTGCTAACCAGAAGGCTGGCGGTTCAAACCCACCAGCCACTCCTCGGAAGGAAGGTTGGGCAATCCTACTTCTGTAGTGATACTGCCTCGGAAACCCAAGGAGGGGTCGCTATGAGTCGGGGCCGACTCAACAGCACATAACAACAACAACAACATGAGGCTTGTTGGAGGAACTCTGGTGGCATAGTGCCTAAGGCATTTGACTGCTAACCAGAAGGTTGGCAGTTCAAACCCGCCAGCCATTCCGTGGAAGGGAAGACTGGGCAATCTATTTCTGTAAAGATTTACCACCTTGGAAACCCAATGGGGTCACTATGAGTCAGAATCAACTTGATGGCAGTGAGTTTGTTTGGTTTTGGTTTGATGAGGCTTGTTATAGATTGAATTGAGTCCCCGCAAATATATACATCAACTTGGCTAGGCCATGATTCTCAGTATTATGTAATTATTCTCCATTTTGTGATCAGATGTAATTATATTATGTGTTGTAAATCCTAAACTCTATCATGTTAATGAGGTAGAATTAAAGACAGCTATGTTAATAAGGAAAGATACAATCTATAGGATTAGGATGTATTTTGAGTCAATCTCTTTTGAGACATAAAAGAGATTAGACAAATAAACAGAGACAGAAGTTACTTCCTTGGCACCAAGAAAGATAAACCGGGAGGGAAGCACATCCACTAGTCCCAGGGCCCCTGTGCTGATAACTTCCTAGGCCCAAGAAGAAGATTGATGCCAGGACTCATGGAGATTTCCAAGGAACACTGAGCCCTCAGAGTTAAAAGGTGACAAGGACCTTCCTTCAGAACTGACATAGAGAGAAAGCCTTCCCCTAGAGCTGACACTCTGAATTTGCCTTCTAGCATCTTAAACTGTGAGAAAATAAATTCCTGCTTGTTAAAGCCATTCACCTGTGGTATTTCTGTTATAGCACCACTAGATAACTAAGACATTGCTGAACAGGTTTCAGTGGAACTTCCAGACTAAAACAGGCTAGGAAGAGAAGCCTGGAGATTTACTTCTAGAAATCAGCCATTGAAAATCTGTGGATAACAAAAGTCTAGTCATCATGGCTGACTCTATGGCAACTAACAAGAAAAATATACTGATACTAATCACCATCCATATTGACCATGGCAAACATCTTCCAACTGTATCCCTGTGATTCATTTAGCCAACTAGCAAAAACTTCTGCAAGGTATTCTATGTAAGATTCCCTGTAATAAGGTTGAGATACAATAAACAGAATGTCACTGCCATTCAGGAGCTCCCAAACAAATGAGAAATATATAAATAAACAAAAGAGTCATAGTGGAGCAAAGTCTTAAGAAAGCACACCTCATGTACACAGTCCTCCTGAACTCTACTTTCTGCTTGAGGAAGACTAATCATCATAAAGTAAAATCTTTAAGGATAAAAAGTCAGACCAATATGGGGCAGGTTGGAGTGAGGAAGGACATTCCAGGCAGAGTGAACAGCATTTGCAAAAACATGTAGGTGGGTGAGGAAATGGCATATTTAGGTAATGGCAAACAGTTTAATGTGGTCAAAGCATATTTATATTTTTGTTAATAAAAAAGTGAGACTAGATAAAAAGCAAATGTCAGATTATGAAAGACTTGATATATCATGCTAATGAGTTTAAAATTTATTCTTTATGCTATGGGGAAAAGGACTTCAGGCAAGGGGTTAAAATAATGATGTTTATATTAGAATGAAAGACTTTTATGAGGGAAAATAGAAGGTTTTGATGGCTGATAGGAGACACGGTATAGGAAGTAAGGAGTAGAAGATAGTAGGGAGTCTAGGATAACTCCTAGTTTGCTCAGGCTTGGATTTCTGGTTGAATGGTGGGGTCATTAACCTGAATAAAGGGATATAAGGTGAGGATCAGGTGTTCTGGTGGTGTAGTGACTAAGACATTTGACTGCTAACCAGAAGGCTGGCAGTTTAAACCTACCAGCACTCATTGGAAGGAAGATGATAAGATTTCAGGACCTGAGGGACATCCAGAAAAAATGTTCAGTAAATACTTAGGATATTGATCTACATGGGTCAGGAGCACAGAACTTTATGCATGTCATTTAATCTCCCTGAGCATCCATTTCTTCATTTATAAAATGAAGATAACATCTGAAGTTTCTACTGGATAGAATGTTTCTACAGGATCATATGAAATAAGGAATGCAATTGTTTTTTTAACAAAAAGTTCCTTTAAATATGTAGGAAATTATTTTATTTAAAAAGACACAGTTCCTTGCCAGCCTTCCACTACTCCTCAAACTCTCTGTTCTACCTAGACTAGCATCCTCACTGTCTCTCAATATGCCATACTCATTTTCTATTTCAAAACTTCATTCATTTTATTCCTACCTTGAAATGTCCCTCCCTTTTCCATTCAGCTCATATCTGATTTCCTTAACTTGTGGAGCCAACATTAAATTCCCATTCTGAGTTCCTAGAACTCTTTCTTATTATCTTATTATGCATGTGCGTATATATTTTGAGGGGCAGTGATATGGAGGATGTTTTTTAATTGATTTTCAATTAATTTCTTTAATAAAAAATATATTCACATTGTTCAAAATTCAAAAGGAACATAAGAATTTATAGTGAAATGTCTCCTTCCTATCTTTATTCTTTAAGTACTCAGTTCTCTTCCCCCAGGGAATTAATATTAGCAGTCATTTGTGATTCTCCCAGAGATACATGGACAATCAAATTAAATCAGTGCCTTTGAAATCATGCTGTGGTGTCTCAGGTGATAACAGAGGCTACAGACAAAGATTCAAAACAGCTGAATTTCTCCAGCTTCCAATATAATGGTAGTGCTTGTCTCTATTGTATATACCAAAAACAACCTCACTGCTGTTGAGTTGATTCTGACTCATAGCCACCCGTCCTTGGGTTTCTGAGGTGATATCTCTACGAAAGTAGATTGCCCAGACTTCCTTGCTACTATTGTATATAGAGACTTCAAAAGTCTGTCAAAATTTTTTCAAGAAGGAGTTCTGTTACTAAAACACAATTTTAAAATAACTATCCTACATCATTTATTTTATAACTTCATATATGCCATAATCATATATTATATGGCATTATTGTTATTATCAGTATTATTATTATTATGCATGGCTGTTAGGGTGAAAAAAATTAGGAAGAATAAATTGTAATATATGGAGATTCAAACAGTATCCTCAACTCATGTCCCACCTGCAACTCAAGTAAACAGCCTTTTCCTACATTCTTGTTTCAGAAAGTTTGTATGGCTGTTTATCCCTAGCTTTGTTTTCCTACAAGTTGATATTATGCTAGGGGATAAGAGGAGAGGTGTAGAGATAGAAAGAAGTAGATTCCTGGGATGGATCTGGGAATTAGCTTTGTAAAATGTAGAAAAATAGTATTGCACATACACACACCCCATTGCTCCTGGTGGTGCAATGGTTACGCTCTCAGCTGCTAATTGAAACATCAGCAGTTCAAACCCACCAGCTGCTCCACCAAAGAAAGGATATGACAGTCTCCTTCTATAAATATTACAGCCTTGGAAACCCTTTGGGGCAGTTCTACTCTGTCCTATAGGGTCACTAGGAATCAGAATTGACTGACTTGACAGCAGTGAGTTTATTGCTCTTGGAAGGTGGCTGAACCTCTAGAGGAACTGCCTGAGGGCAACTCTGGAGGAGACTGGGCTCTAAACACTAATGTTATCAGCTCTGGAAGACATTTCCATTTCTCATATGTGGTCCAGAAGCTGTTGAGCCCTCTGAGGATAAACCTTGAAGAATCAAATACGTGAGCTTGTACAACTGTTGTCTTTAAAGGAAGGCTCCATGAAGACAGGAATTTTTGATATTCTGGCACTACTTCAGTCTCATGGGATTTCTGTACAACACAAAGGAAAAAAGTCTCCAGTTAGCAATTGAGACTGAATTGCCTACCAGCTCAACAAGATGACAGTCCAATTTAGTTTATTTAATGGGAAGAAATAAATGATACGTCTTGCATACTTGATATCCACTACTTGTGTATTGTGAATCACTAAAAGGGCCATATGCAGTAAAGTTTTTCCCAAACTTACTTGACTGCTGGGTCCTTTTTTTAGGAATGTTATAAAACCAAGATTTTAAAATGTACACTTTGGGAAAAACTAATTTAATATTTTTATTTGAGTATGTGATAGCTATTCAATGAGACTGTAAGTTCTTGAAGGTAAGGATTATGGTATATTTCTTTGGTATAGCACTCAGCAACCAACACAGTGCTAATGTGTAATAGCTGCATAATCAATGCTTAATAATAGTGATAAAATTAGCTACCATTTATTATGTACCTTCTATGCCCCAACTTTTCATGGGTTTATCACTTTACATGCTACAATAATTCTGTCATCTCCATCTCATAAATGAAAAAAACTAAGGTTCAAAGGTTCAAAGAGTTTAATTATTCCAGGTCATACAGATAGTAATTGCTGGAGCTGAAATAGAAATCCAGGTTGATCTGCATCAAAACCAACAAAGAACAGAAGAAGCAGAAATAGAAAAACTAGTTTTTATTTTGTTGTTAATGTTGTAGTTTTTGTTAGTTGTCATTGAGTCAGCTCTGACTCATAGCAACCTTAGGTACAACAGAACAAAACATTGCCCAGTCCAGTGCCAGACTCACCATCCTTGCTATACCTGACCCCATCTGTTCTGGTTACCTGGTACCGCTCTGAGAAGAATATACCACAAATGGGATGGCTTGAACAAACAGGAGTTTATTGTCTTACAGTTCAGGAGGCTAGAAATCTGAGTTCAAAGTGCCAAGCTCTAGGAGCTGTGTGAAAGACCCTCGACCTTAGGCTTTAGTCTGCCTCTTCCTCCCGGCCCACTGAAGTTAGAGGTATCTCTTCACTCAAGCAGCTAGAGGCTAACAAGCCCAAGGTCGACAAATAAAATGGTACAGTCCCGATGTTACCAAACCACATGGCAGGCCATTAATTCAAGTCCATCAAAAGCCCCAAGGTCAGCAGAACATGGCAGGCTGCTGAACAATGACACAGCTACATGCGGGGTTCAAGCGTGCTGTAAGCTAGAAACTATCCCCAAGGCTTCTCCTTCTATATAGGAAACAGACCATATCCCAAAGGCAGCTACTCAACTGCTTGTGGTAGATCCCACCATGGAGCTGATTGCCAGTCTCATCATGGGGAATAACTGCCACCAGCTGCCCAACCACTCAACCAGGCCCAGCCAAGTTGACATACAAATTTAACTACCACACCATCATTGCAGCCACTGTGTCAATCCACCTCATTGAGGGCCTTCCCCTTTCTCATTGACCCTCCACTTTAGTAACCATGATATCCTTCTCCAGGGAATGGTCCTTTCTGACAACATGACCAAAGTACGTCAGATGAAGTTTGGCCATTTTTGCTTCCAAAAAACATTCCAGCTGCACTTCCTCCAGGACAGATTTGTTAGTTCTTCTGGCAGTCCATGGTATTTTCAGTATTCTTCACCAACACCACAATACAAAAGCATCAACTCTTCCTCAGCCTTCCTTTATTCATGCAGCTCACATGCATATGAGGTGACTGAAAATACCATGGCTTGGGTTAGGCACACATTAGTCTTCAAAGAGACATCTTTGCTCTTCAGCACTTCAAAGAGGTCTTTTTTTGACCAGTGCAATATAACATCTGATTTCCTGACTGCTGTTGCCATTGGTGTTGATTGTGAAACCAAGTAATATGAAATCATTGACAACTTCAATCTTTTCTCCATTTATGGTGATGCTGCTTATTGGTCCAGTTGTGAGGATTGCATTTGACTGCTAACCAGAAGGCTGGTTCAAACCCACCAGCCACTCTTTGGCAGGAAGATTTGGCAATCTACTTCTGTAGAGATACTGCCTCGGAAACCCAAGGAGGGGTCACTGTGAGTTGGATCTGACTCGACAGCAGTTGAGTTTGGTTTGGGTTTTTTATGTTGAAAGGAGCTCTGGTGGCATAGTGCCTAAGGCATTTGACTGCTAACCAGAAGGCTGGCAGTTCAAACACACCAACTACTACTCAGAAGGAAGACTGGGCAACCTACTACCATAGAGATACTGCCTCTATACCCAAGGAGTGGTCACTATGAGTCAGAAATGACTCAAGGGCATTGACTTGGTTTTGGTTTATTATTAGTAGTAGTACATTTATGTTGAGCTGTAATCCATACTCCAGACCATAGTCTTTAATCTTTATCAGTAAGTGCTTCAAGTCATCCTCCTTTCAGCAAGCAACACTGTATCGTCTGCATAACACAGGTTGTCAATGAATCTTCCGCCAATCCTGATCTCACACTCCTCTTCATATAGTGCAGATTCTTGGATTATTTGCTCAGCATAGAGATTGAATAAGTATGGTGAAAGGATACAATCCTAATGCATGCCCATGCTGATTTTAAACCATGCAGTATAAACTTGTTCTGTTCAAACAGCCTCGTGTATATTTACAGGTTCCTCATGAGTACAATGAAGTATTCTGGTGTACATTATGAAGATTAATTCCTACTCTTCTCAATGTTATCCATAATTTGTTATGATCCACACAGTTGAATGTTTTCTCATAGTTAATAAAACACAAGTAAACATCTTTCTGGTAATCATTGCTTTCAGCCAAGATCCATCTGACATCAGCAATGATATCCCTCGTTTCACATTCTCTTCTGAATCTAGCTTGCAATTCTGGAGGTTGTAAATATACTGTTGCACCCATTTATGAATTATCTTCAGTAAAATTTTACTTGCATGTGATATTAATGTATTGTTTGATAATTTCCACATTCTGTAGGATCATCTTTCTTTGGAATGGGTACAAATATGGATCTCTTCCAGTCAGTTGGCTAGGTAGCTGTCTTCCAAATTTCTTGGCATAGATGAGTGAGGGCTTCCTGTGGGGCATCCATTCATTAAAGCATCTCAATGGGTATTCTGTCGATTCCTGGAGCCTTGTTCCTTACCAATTCCTTCAGTGTAATTTCAACTTTTTCCTTCAATACCATTGGTTATTGATCATATGCCACATCCTGAAATAGATGAACATCAACCAATTTTTTTTGGTACAGTGACTCTGTATTCCTTCCATCTTCTTTTGATGTTTCCTGCATCATTCAATATTTTACCCATAGAATCTTTCAATATTGAAACTCAAGGCTTGAAATTTTTATTCAGGTCTTTCAGCTTGAGAAATGCTGAGTGTGTTCTTCTCTTTTGGTTTTCTTACTTCAGGTCTTTGCACGTTTCATTATAATAATTGACTTTGTCTTCTCAAGCTGCTCTTTGAAATCTTCTGTTCAGCCCTTTTATCTTGTCATTTCTTCCATTTGCTTTAACTACTCTCTGTTCAAGGGCAAGTTTCAGAGTCTCTTCTGACATTCATTTTGGTCTTTCTTCCTCTCCTGTCTTTTTAATGACCTTTTGCTTTCTGCATAGATGATGTTCTTGATATCATCTCACAATTCCTCTGGTTTTCGGTCATTAGTGTTCAATACATCAAATCTATTCTTTAGATGTTCTCTAAATTCAGGAGGGATATAATCAAAGTCATATTTTCACTCTTGTGGACTTGTTTTAATTGTCTTCAGCTTCAACTTGAACTTGTATATGAGCAGTTTGATGGTCTGTTTCACAGTAAGCTCCTGGCCTTGTTTCGGCTGAAAATATTAAGCTTCTCCATCACCTCTTTTCATATATGTAGTTAATCAGATTCCTGTGTACTCCATTTGGCAAAGTTCACATGTATAGCCATCATTTGTGTTGTTGGAAAAAGGTATTTGCAAAGAATAAGTCATTGGTCTTGCAAAATTCTATCATGTGATCTCCAGTGCCATTTCTAACACCAAGGCCATATTTTCCAACTACTGGAGATTCTTCTTGGTTTCTAACTTTTGCATTCCAGTCACCAGTGTTCGTGAGCACATCTTGATTGCATGTTTGGTCAATTTCAGACAACAGAAGTTGGTAAAAATAAATTTCCTCATCTTTTTGGCTTTGGTAGTTGGTGCATAAATTTGAATACTAGTAATTTTAACTGGTCTTTCTTGTAGGCATGTGGATATTATTCTATCACTGACAGCATTGTACTTCAGGATAGATCTTGAAACATTCTTTGTGATGATGAATGGCACGTGATTCCTCTTTGATTTGTCATTCCTGGCATAGCAGATCATACACTTGTCTGATTCAGAATGGCCCAAACCAATCCATTTCAGCTCACTAATGCCTACGATATTGATCTTTATGCATTCCATTTAATTTTTCACAACTTCAAATATTTTCTAGATTTTCCTAGATTCATACTTTGTACATTCCATGTTCTGATTATAAATGGATGCTTGCAGCTGTATCTTGCCATTTTGAATTTTTCTAGGATTCAAAAATGAAATGACTAGTAAAGAACTTACATTCAATGTTTCCTCAATTCCTTAAAAGCAGTGTAATATTTCTGAAATCAGAGAGTATATTTAAAAATACATGTTAAGCATTTCATTTCTTGAAGATCTGTTAATAAAACAATGTGTGTCTTACAAATTGCATTGTCAGAGTTCTCTTTAGCTAACCTTGCTCATAGTGCCAATTATATAAAACCAGCCCAGGGTTACTGAGATTATCTACCACTGTTGCAAATATGTCCTAAAACAAAAACAAAAACAAAAAACAAAACTCACTGCCCTCTAGTTGATTCAAGTCATAGCCACCCCTCCTTGTCCCACACCACATACTAACTCTTCCCTATAGAAATCTCAGCTTCCTTTCCCTGGTCAGTCCAGATCCCAGCAGCTCCATGCCACCCTTCCTCTCTCATTCCCATTTTTCTGGGGCTAGGTCAATGAGTACCAGCCCCTTCTCTATTTCTTAGGTCAGATAATGAGTTGGGAAGACTCAATAGCTCCAGGAAAAAGGTTATCTTTAATCCAGCAGAAAAGAAAAGGACACAGATTTATATGTCAAGATCTGGGAGGGGTCTCAGTACAAAGTGTCCATGTCAATAAGGGACATATTTACTTTCCAGAGAGTAGATATTCACTCTATCCACCCAGGAAGCTCCACAGAGCCTCTGTCTTCCAAGGCCTTTGATGACCTCATCATGATAGATTACATCAGGCCTTCTGAGTTTAGTCAGCAACAGGCCCCCACATAGTCTGCCTTGGTCTGGTTAGTCTCTACTCATTGGCTTCAAGTGTGATCTTAGGAACCAGGACCAAAGGCCAAATTGTTTAACTGACAGGAGGTCCAACACCTTGCACAAATCTATTGCATATTGCCTTTTAGAATCTAGAGAAACAAGGAAATAATTTATTTTCTTTATCTACAACTCCTTACTTTGAGTTACTCCGTACTATAAATATATACATTAAAGCTCCTAACACAGTACCTAAAATCTACTAGGTATTCAACAATTGGTAACTTTTTTTTTTTTAATGTAATTATTGCAAAGAACAAAAATACAAGGAAGTAAACACAACCCCATCCAGTCTTTGGTGTGAACTGAAAATTTCAAAACCAAATCTGGACAGGTAGGTCACAAAAGATATCTATTATCTATCTAATGTTATGATTATTTAGAGTGACTTTTATAATAATAATATCACATTGCCCCAAATGAGTATTTTCCCCTCCATAGAATCTTTTTACATGTCCTTTTTCCCAGTAATGCTGCTATTGTTAACAAAATATTTTTTTGCTACTGTTGTTTTTGGTGATTGTGTTTAAAGTGTACAGAATATTTCTAGGAAAACAGTAAGAAAGGTAACCAAGAGTGGTGGAAAATATAAGGATTTTGGAATCACATAAAACTAGGTTTAAACCTCGCTTCACTTATTATAGACAGTGTGTCTTTGGGTAGTAATCATCTCTGAGTCTTCAATTCTTCATCTATAAATAGCAATGATATTTATGGGATTTCTGTAACACTGTATAGAGTTGGTAGAAGCACCCAATAAGAAAACTGTTTAGTGCAATATTCAACTCACAGTAGGCAATCAACAGATGCAGCTATTTTAATCTCATTCAAGAATTACTTATTGAGAGGTTATATTTTGTATCCTATATTAGGCACACTATACACAATGGTAAATTTATGAGTGAAATAATGAATCATACTTGTTCTTATGGAACTTATTATAGCTTCCAGATATATATATATATCAACAACTAATCTAACTGAAAAAAAAAACTCAACCTTTTTATTATTTTTTTCCAAACAAAGCCAAAAGATAATTAGATCCAAATCTGGAGAATAAGTCTGGTGATCAGTTTGTGTGATACCATTTTTTATCAAACCCAAATGAGACACTAAAGGAGCAAAACAAGTTTTCTTGGGAGGATTATTACTTGGATTTTTTTAAAAAATATATTTTCAGCAACTCTAGCATGATTAGAGCAAGTATAGATTCCAAAGTTGGGTACTTTGATAAATAATAGTCACTTAAATATATAAGTTCTTGTGTATTTGATTTATAAAAAAAAAAATCTCATTAATCATTCATAATCATCATACTTATAATTCGTGACTAGCAATGAAAGTTAAGCCAATCATGTTTATGAAATGCATATGCATGTGTATGTTCCTCTCTGTTTACAGCAGAGTTGCATACCCCCTATCAATAATAAATAATGGGGCTAACAGTCTTCATGTAAAATACCTGAATCTTTGATCATCCCATTTAAGTGATCCGATTCTATCAAAAATTGGCTTGGAAGAGCTCTGTCTTTGCATAATCAGCTTTGCTATTTGAAATTTCCAGGCTTCAGTCCAACTGTTTTGACTTCCTTTTTCCGTCTCTGTTTCCAAGCAGTATTCTACTGTGAAACTTAAATTAAAGTATAGTACTGTATAGTACAAACACAACCACTGCAGTGGAGTCAGATCTGACTCACAGCGACCCCTCCTTGGGTTTTTGAGGCAGGATCACTATGGAAGCAGATTGTCCAAACTTCCCCTTCAGTAGTCAAAGGGAGAGTTAAAGATCATGGTCTCAAGTTATTAGTGAAAAATCAATATGTAACCTGGAGGAGAAATACAACTACAGTAAAGATAATATGTTACTACTAATTAAATACAGTGGGTAAGGTAAAGTAATATGTAACCTAAATAAAATACTAAAGCCTAGAATTTTGGTGAATACCACCTAAGCATTCAATGTAGTGAGGCTATATTTCTAGGAGTGATTTCCTAAAAATGGGCAGATATTTTGGATACCATACAGTTGATCAGAGGAGAAGAAATAATGGAAGAATTGTTTTTGAGCAAAGCAATGTTTTGAATGAATGTCTTTGAGAACCATTTATAAGGAATTCAAGTTGCAACCATAAAATTCATGTACTATTAACAGCCACTCCCCGGAAGGAAGATGGGGCAATCTACTTCCCTAGTGATACTGCCCTGAAAACCCAAGAAGGGGTCGCTATGGGTCAGGTCTGACTCAACGGCAGGTAACAACAACAACAAACAACAATTAATAGCTAAACTATGGTGCAAGAGATAATACAAAGTCATGCCATAATGAACTGATAAATGAGTGGCAAGGAAAGTAAGAGAGGAAAATAACATTTCAGGCAAGAAAAATGACATGAACAAAATATGTAAACTAAAAATGGTAAATCTTGTTACCAGAATGCTCTGTAGACCTAATTAAGAATAGAAATGTCATAAAAGGCCAGTAGTGCTGGATACAATTGGGTCTTGAAATCATATTTTGGATATTTTTCAAGGACCCAAGGAATTAGAACTTTGTGTCAAAATTATTCAATAGGTGAACTATCCCTGTGTAGTTTTCTATTTAAATATGCTAACAATTACGTCTAGCAATTTACTTTCATCATAAATAAAATAAGTGAATGCAGATTATTTTCATTCATTCAAAATATTTTTTGGGTTATTTATTACTACATGCTATATTTTTTCGGAGAACTACAGGGAATATAAAGATGATCCAAAGGCTAATTGATACTGCTTTTCAACTTATATCTTTCCATTTTAAATAAAACTTTTCCCTTTTTGTTATTTTGAAAACTAACTGTAACTTTAAAAATGCCAAAGAAAATTTATAAAAGCTCTGGTAACTTTATAGAGAGCACTGGAGAAGACCCCTAAGGTACAATATATGAAAAACAGAAGTAACTAGAATTGTCCCTCAAATTTAAAATCTTTTATAAATTAGATGAACCACGTATAAGACATGTATTAAGAGCTATCTTAATTTCTAGACAAGAAACCAATGCTATCAATTAACAAGATTAATTAACAAGATTAATGAGAAACAGTTTATTGTCGATATGGAGGCCAACTTATTAAGCTGTGTGAATTAAAAGAATCATTAAATTTTCTTTGGATTTTGGTAGATTTCTAAAAATCTTAAATGATATACAGTCCATGCTGATGAAACAAAAATGAATGAAAACAATACCATCTCAAAGAGTTCACTCACCATCTAAGAAAGCAGAGACAATCATCAACAAATAAATATCATACACTATGAAAGGCACTTTAATGTAAGTAAAATATTTAGTTTAGTTTGGGCATAAAGAAATGAGTCATCAATTCTCAGAAAAGCTCTTATACCAAAAATTAAGCCCAATTCTGTTCTTATATA
The DNA here is from genome assembly GCF_000298275.1 of Orycteropus afer afer. Lineage (NCBI taxonomy): Eukaryota > Metazoa > Chordata > Mammalia > Tubulidentata > Orycteropodidae > Orycteropus > Orycteropus afer. Next base: position 2,013,258 of record NW_006921600.1, read on the forward strand.
AATATTTACCATCAATAATTTCCAAACTGCATGTAAATACAACTAAAGTGAATAAGTTACAGCATACTTTATCATTCAAGTGCAAAATACTAATAAGTAAATTTTATAATATTTACCTTCACCATTAGTTGATAATGTTGTCTGCCTAAGTAACTTCTCCACCATTTTTGAATAATTGTTACTCTTTTGTGTAAATACCTGGAATTAAAATTATGTATGTTAGTATTCATTACAATAAGGATGTCTCTTAAAGTTCAATTAAAGAAAATTAATTCAAGGCCAAGTTTGTGTATACCTCTAAAGGGTAGAGAGTTATCTTAATGGGATAGAATTAATCATTCCTAAGAGTAGAAAAGAGGCATAGATAACTACAGTATTCAGTATTTCTTCTGGTTCCATGATTAAACCATTTTTTTTTTCTTTTTTAATTTCACTTAAACAAACAAACAAAACAAAACACTGCCATTGAGTCAGATCTGACTCATAATGACCCCTCCTTGGGTTTCTGAGGTGGTATCACTATGGAAGTAGATTATCCAACCTTCCTTCCGAAGAGTGTCTGGTGGGTTTGAACTGCCAGCCTTCTGGTTAGCAGTCTAGTGCCTTAAGCACCAGGCCATTAGTGTTCAATAATTATTCTTGACACTATTTTTGAAAATTAAGGCTATACAATAGGTAATAGTCACATATTGGGGAAGAGATCAGGCACTAATTATGTGAATCATTATTGTTACTTTCTGGCCAGTCAATTCCAACTCCTGAGTCTGCTCCATAGGGCTTTCAAGGCTGTGATCTTTCAGAAACAGACCACCAGTTCTTTATTCTGAGGTGCCTCTGGGTGGGTTCAAACCACGAATCAGCCAGTTACTGATGGACCACTTAACCCTCTGAGCCACTCAGGGACTCCAGTGAATCTCAAAGATATTCTTCTTCACAAAGATTTTAAGTATTTAGAAATACTTTTATTGAATAGAAATCATCTTGTGGTCAAGAAACATTTCCCCTCTTCACTCTTTTTTTACATTTTCTCCAAACTAAAGTCAAGTTTGTCTGGTGAATTAAAAGACATTCTCTTTGCTTGTAAGTGGCTGAAAAAGAAACTTGGTCTTTACACTTAAAATGTGCATGTCTGACACTGATTAGAATGGTTTAAGAAAATATAAAACTCTAAAATTACATACATAAGTTAAATGGGAATATACAGTGTTCAAGTAGGAAGTGACTTCAAAATAACCATATTACTTCAAGATGTTATCATTGATATAGGGACTTAGGTGACTTTCCTTAAGGCTTAGTTTAAAAATGTGTCACATGTTTTTTCATCAATGGCTTGGGTAATACAATAAAGAAAATATACGATAAAAAGTAATATACTATGGAGGAAAAGTTTCGTTAAGGTAAGTGATGATATAAAGGCAATTTGAACAATAATGCTAGTATAATGCTAGTATAATCAATTAGACAATAAAAATGTGCACAGGACATCATCACATCTACTTTATAATAATCATAGAGATTTTGAACATAGCTATAAGATACATTCAAAACTTATTTATAAAATGATTATACTAGCATTATTGTTCAAATTAGACTGGAATCCCCAGTCTACCATACGAGTTTTTATGGCCATATTCTTCTTCCATCTTATCTAGGACAATACACTGGGAATTTTTAAAAGTAGAGATATGTTCAATGTAATTCAGTTTTTGGTATGTAGGAAAAGATGTGAAAAAACAGCATGTTATCTCTTTTTTAAAAAGGCATCACATAACTTATCAACTTCATGAAAAGTAAAATATTATTTATACTATTTGAAATTAACAATACCCAAATACACTACATTTTCTAAGAAATATATATTTTGTTAATATCTGAGGTTTTCATGACAAAAGCAATATACCTGATATACGCCCGAACTTTACATCCCCGGAACCAACTCTGGATTTTAATTGCTGCATCATTCTCCCTTTTCCTAAATTGATCCACAACACTAAAAAAATATTTTTAAAACATTTCATTAATGACAAACATAACTCTAAAGCAAATGAAGCTGTTAAAACTTAAAGTTTAGTTCTTCCAAAATGATCATTATAATTCGAATGCCATTTTAAATAAAATTAAAATGCTAAATAAAGTATTTCAAAAATCATGAGCTATGTTTCAAAAATTAACCTTTCTTCAAGAGGCTATGTGCTTTCAACAGCTTTCCTTTTTTTAATTCTTATACTCACTTATTTTGCAAGTAATTAATTTGCCAGTAATTTTTATTAGGGGATAAAAAATAAATGTGTTATTTTGTCACTATTTTAAAAACATAATTATTTCAATTTACTGTTTAAGGGCTCTGGAAGGTTCAGCAATCTACTTCTGTAGTGACACCGCCTGGGGAACCCAAGGAAGGGTGGCTATGAGTCGGGTCCCACTTGGGGGCACATAACAACAACACTTAAAATATCTGCATATTGGATACACTTCAAGAGTTAAGTGACTTTTCACTGAGTAAAATGAATCCATCACATGATGCCTATTTTAGATAGAATTCTCAGGAAGTTCATTTATGTTGTAGGAGGCAAAGGGCAGGGCCATGGGACTTACAAAGAGATAAGAAATTTAGTTCTTAGATTCCATTGATTTGGTGCAAGAAAAAAATCAGTCAAAACAGATCTCCTTAGTTTTATCAGTCATAACCATTTCTCCTTCCATTCCCCAACTAATAAAATGATATTGCTTAGGCCAATGATGGGGCACAGACTAATGTCTCTTCTACAATTCTGGTTGGCACCTTTCAACACTTTATGAATTTTGCTGAATTAATAAAGAATGACTAGTTATTTATTTTTTACTTATTATTATTATTATTATTACTCCTTCAGAATTATGTTTTCTTGGACAGGTTATTTTGGGTTTTTCATTGTATGTTAGATTAAATACATACATTTCCTTAAACAAAACAGAATGGAAAAAAAAATACTTCAAACAATAAAATTGTGGGACAATACACACAGTTGATAAAGAAAAAAAAAGTTAGTTGATAAAGAAAGAAAATAGAATTAGCAACTAAGCTATATCAATGATTAAAGAAAACAAAACTCACTGCCATGGAGTCAATTCCAACTCATAGCGACCCCCATTGGGTTTCCCAGGATGTAAATCTTTACAGAAGTAGACCACCATCTTATTTTCCTTTCATGGAGTGGCTGGTGGGTTTGAACCATTGACCTTCTGGTTAGCAACCAAATGCCTTATCCACTACACCACCAGTGGTCCTTAAGCTATATCAATGACTACAGCTTGAGGAAAACAAGTTAACTACAACTCATGGCAACACACTCCCGTCAAGGTAGAATGAACCATGGTCCACAGGGTTATCATGTTTGATTTTTCAGAAGCAAATCTCAAGGCCTTTCTTTTGAGGCACGTTTCAAACCTCCAACCTCTCAGTTAGCAGCCTACTAGGTTAACCATTTATTCCCACCCTGGAAATGAATTATAGTTCTAAACAAGCAGAAAAGAGAGTTGCCTAGAAAGCCTACCTGAGATCCATGAAAGACAAAGACAAAAATTTATCATCAAAGTCAATGACCCAGGTATGAAATAGAGAGAATGCACTGGTAAGAATTTACACAAATAAGGATGGTTGCAATAAGGTATAGCTCAATGTGTAGAATAAACTCTAAAACCACACATAATATAGTTGCATTATCTGATAATGGGAAGACACCATGGGGAGATTACTACGTGATGCAATAAAACTGGCTGGAAATAATCAAGAGTATGTGTTCTGGTTACCCAGTGCCACTCTGACAAGAATATATACCACAAAATGGGATGGCCTTAACAAACAGGAGTTCATTCTCTTACAGGTTAGGAGGCTAGAAGTCCGAGTTCAAAGTGCCAGGCTCTACAGTCTGCGTGAAAGCCCCTCTACCTTGGGCTCCAGTCCGCCTCTCGCTCCTGGCCCACCAAAGCTTGAGGGATCTCCTCACTCAGGCAGCCACTAGCCACTGAGGCCAACAAGCCCAAAGTCAACAAATAAAATGGCAAAGTCAATAAATAAAATGGCAGGCCATTAATTCAAGTCTGTTTAAGTCCCAAGGTTGGCAGAGCATGGCAGGCTGCTGAACAATGACACAGCTAAATGCAGAGTCCAGGAGTGCCATAAGCTAGAGACTATCCCAAAGGCTTCTCCTTATATACAGGGAACAGACCACATACCAAAGGCAGCTACTCAGTTGCTTGTGGTAGATCCCACCATGGAGTGATTGCCAGTCTCATCATGGGGAATAACTACCACCAGCTGCCCAGTCACTCAACCAGGCCCAGCCAAGTTGACATACAAGTTTAACTATCACAGTGAGAGACTACTCTAGACAATTAGGAATAGAAGAAAACTTCATTATTGTTGTAAACTTGAACTGCATGAAGCATTGTTAGAGGGTACTTGTATAAACTGTATTCTTGGCTCATATTGTTGTACTCTAAATGAGAGAGAAAACAGCTTAAACTTGTTTCGTCCAAGGAGTTTTCCCTGACATCTCATAATATTAACACAATCATATTTAATGATTGCAATATTGTATGATTCTATGGGCAAAATATTGAATGGTGTGGGAAGCATCAAAAGAAGATGAAAGGAATATACAGAGTAACAAAATCAAAAGAGAAAAAATATTGATGGACATTCAACCATTCCAGGAGGTAGCATGTGACCAAGAACCAATAATACTGAAGGAAGAAATCCAACCTGCACTGAAGGAACTGATGGAAAACTAGGCTCCAGGAATTGACAGAAAACCTACTGAAGTATTTCTACAAACAGATGCAGTGCTAGAGGTGCTTACTCATCTATGTGAATAAATTTGGAAGACAGTTTCCTGGACAGCTTACTGGAAGAGATCCATATTTGTGCCCATTCCAAAGAAAGGCGATACATCAGAAAGTGGAAATTATCGAACAATTCCACTAATATCACAAACAAGTAAAATTTTGCTCATATCTTGAGCAGTTCAAAAAAACAGCTGTAGTTGTATATTGACAGGGAACTTCCAGAAGTTCAAGATGGATTTGAAGAGGATGTGGAATAAGGGATATCATTGATGGTGTCTGATGGATCTTGGCTGAAAGCAAAGAAAAACAGAAAGATATTTAGCTGTGCTTTATCGACTATGCAAAGGCATTAGACTGTGTGGACCATACCAAATTATGGATAACATTGTGAAAAATGGGAATTCCAGAACACTTAATTGTGCTCATGAGGAACCTGTACATAGGCCAAGAGGCTGTCATTCAAACAGAACAAAGGCATACTGCATGGGTTAAAATCAGGAAGGGTGTACAGCAGGGTTGTATCCTTTCACCATTCTTACTCAATCTGTATGCTGAGCAAATAATCTGAGAACCTGGACTAAAGGAAGAAGAATGTGGCATCAGGATTAGAAGACTCATTAACAACCTGTGATGTGCAGGTTGTTATGACCTTGCTGACATGACCTTGCTTGCTGAAAGTGAAGATGACTTGAAGTACTTACTAAATGAAGATTAAAGATTACAGTATGCAGTATGGATTACACCTCAACATAAAGAAAACAAAAATCCTCACAAGTAGACCAATAAACAACATTATGATGAATGGAGAAAAGATTGAAGTTGTCAGGAATTTCATTTTACTTGGATCCACAATCAAACACCCATGGAAGCAGTATCTAAGAAGTCAGACATTGTATCGCACTGGGCAAATCTCCTGCAAAAGACTTCTTTAAAGTGTTAAGGAGCAAAGCTGTCACTTTGAAAACTAAAGTGTGCCTGACCCAAGCCATGGTATTTTCAGTCACCTCATGTGCATAATGAATAAGGAAGACCCAAGAAGAGTTAATGTCTTTGAATTGGGATGTTGGTGAAAAATGCTGAAAATATCAGGAATGCCAGAACTAACTAATTAACTTCTGGAAGAAGTGCAGCTGGGATTCTCCTTAGAAGCAAGAATGGCCAGACTTCGTCTCACCTACTTTGGTCATGTTGTCGGAAAGGACCATTCCCTGGAGAAGGAATGTGGTAAAATATAGAGTCAGCGAAAAAGGGGAAGATTCTCAATGAGATGGACACAGTGTCTGCAATGATGGGCTCAAGCATAGCAAGGATTGTGAGGATGGTGCTGGACCAGGCAGTGTTTCATTCTGTTGTACATAAGATTGCTATGAGTCAGAGCTGACTTGATGGCATCTGACAACAAGAACAATTAATGATTTTTTTAATGATGATTACTTCTACTAAATTTTAAACACCAAAGGCAAGGATCTTGTCTATTTTGTCTGATGCTATATTCCGAGTGGCTTCACAGTGGCTGGGCCAAAGTAAAAATTCTGTAATTACTTGCTGAATTAATACTGAATGAATAAGTGGAAGGTGATGTAGTGGGGAAAAAAAAAAAAAACATATAATTATCCTCAGATCACCCACCCAAAAATACCCATGCATTATGCAGCAGCTGAAACTTTCAGGAGGATAGAATAACTGTTAGGACTAAGGCCAAGCCCACTGAAAACTGCATGTCTAATATGGAAAGAACCTGATGGGTGAGAAATGTTCAGCCTAAGTAGCATGGGGAAAGGGAAGGCATAATTGGTATTACATACATTCAAGCTTTGTCTTACCAAAACTGTTTCCTCTGAAGGAACTACATGCCTTTAATCCTGTGAGAAATGCCTCTGAGAAATGGTAATAGTTGCGTTAGAACATGTCTAACTTCAGGGGAATAATGACGAGAATCAGGCCAAAACTGCTTTCCGTAATGTGGAAGTCAGACATACCTCCACCGTCCAAACATTTTACCAATTCTGCCACCAGCCACCCCCCACACACTTATCTCTACTTCTCTTCTGGGTTCTATAGTCTATTGCAGTAGCCACACAGAACTCACAGACCATACATCCAGCTAAGTGGCTTATTAAGGAAGTAACAGGGTACAACAAAGAATCATGTTCAGCAGGCTAGATCTCAGGATCCGGATCGGGAAGCATGTAGGCAAAGTCTCCCTTCTTCAGTGCAGGATACTGTCTCAGCTCTTCTTGGCCGTGCAGGCCTCTTGTCAGCTACTTGAGGATAGGCTCTTTTTGGTTTCCTCAGGACAGGCTCTCCTTGGCCCTGCCATCTGTCACTACCAACTCTGCTGGAGAGCCCTTTTCAGGTCTGTTGCCACAAGCTCTGCTGCTGGGTCCCTTCAGGGCTTTTCATTGTCTTCAGTATTACAGCCCTTGACCCATGTTTACAAGTCTTTCAGGGGGCTCCTTGCCTCCTCTCCTCTTTGCTCCTTTCTCTTTTCTCCTCTTTCTTCCTTCTGATTCTGTTGCTTCTCTCTGTCTCAAAAACCTCTCTAGGGCTGGCTTCATATACATATACAACTCCTTGGCAATTTCAAGGCATCACTCTTCCCAGTGGGGACCATAAACTGACCAATCTGCTCTCTCTTGGTAAGCCATAGACACTTCATTTGCAAAGTAGGCTACCGTCACTTCCTATGCCCAGTCAATAGTCACTTTATTTACGTATTACATTGACCAATCTCTGTAAGGTGCATACCAATCACAGCGCAGCCTGGAACCCAAGCAAAAAGTATCAAACCACAAGTTGTTTACAGTTTACCCAGGAAATGTCAATCAACCTGGACAAAAGTAACAAATGTTCTGGCTTAGTAAACTAGACTCAAGGAAACTCATCAAGACTAGGGGAAAAAAATGTTTCAAGCTGTTTTTCCAAAAGAACCAAGACAAAAACAAACACATAAAGGAACCCATTTCACCAGGACTTCTCACTAGGTCTACTCACCACATTGAAATCCCTCCTTATTTTAGGATGACTGAGTTGCTGAGGAGCCAACAGCTGCCTCCATGGCCTTAGAGGCTTGAATCCTGGGCTAATTAAAGGTGAAAGACAGGTGGATATATGAAAGGAGTTGTTGAGATAAATAAAGAAAATTTTTTTCTAATAATTATTAAACTATGTGCTAGGCACTACACCCAGCATTTTACATACCAGTGTAAAATTAACTCATATAATCCTTTCAATATCTCTATGAGGAGACCTGGTGGTACCATGGTTAAAGCACTTAACTGCTAACCAAAATGTCAATGGTTCAAACCCACCAGCTGCTCCACGGGAGAAAGCAGTGGCAGGCTGTTTCTGTAAAGATTTGTTGTTATGTGCCATCGAGTCGGACCCAACTTATAGCGACCCCTCCTTGGGTTTCCGAGGCAGTATCACTATGGAAGTAGATTGCCCTATCTTCCTTCCGAGGAGTGGCTGGTGGGTTTGAACCGCCAGCCTTCTGGTTAGCAGTCAAGTGCTGTAGGCACTATGCTGCCAGAGCTCCCTGTAAAGATTTACAGCCTTGGAAACCCTATGGGGCACCTCTACTGTGTCCTATAGAGTCACTATGAGTTGGAATCAACTTAATGGCAATGCAATGGAATAGGCAATTATTACCTCCATTTGACAAAGCAAGATATCAAGCCAAAGGGAGATGTAATAGGTCCAAAGTCACCAATTATTGTGTGTCATAGCTGAGAAGTGATCCTAGATCGTCTGACTCCAGAGGCTTGGTTTTTAGCCATTACTGCTGCTAATGCAGAAAAGAAAAGGGAAGAATGAAGACAGGAGAAGACAGGGAAAGGAAAAGAAAAAGGGAAAAGAAAGAATGCATATAAGCCATTTCCAATACCAAAGTTTTGTGGAGTAAGGAGCACCAATCTCCTTAAAACATATAGACCAAGAATATGACAGGACATCAACAGTTAGAGCAAAACCCAAAAATTTCTGACTATTCTAGTAGTAGTGATAATGTGGCTCAATAAGCACCCATACATAATGCTTGAGAGAAATAATTTAAAAATGTATAGAATAACTTCATTTATATAAATGAAAATCTCACAAATTTAAACAATGTGTTCTTTGGGGATGTGTACACAGTAAAATTATAATGGGAATGATAAAACACAAATTTCCAGAGACAGTATTGGAGGGATTGGATGTGAGAGAAACACACAAGAACCTCAAAGGCATTGGCAGAATTTGATTTATTAAACTGAGCAGGGGTACATGATCAAGTTTTTTTTTTGTTTTTCTTTTATATCTCTTATCTTTATACAGTCATGAGTTGGTTAACATCCATGATAACATCCATGTTCTGTGAAATAGGATGTTATGTCATTTGGATGTTGTGCAAACACCACATCACAGTCTGGTCCTGCTTTTTCCTTTAAGCCTCCAGCAAGCTTCCTGCTTTCAAAGTGATCATCGTGTCATGAGAGGGATTCATTTTTGTCTTTGGTCCTCAATCCACGTCATTAGCAAATTCTCCATATCAGATCTATCTTCCTCTCCCGTTTGTGTTAGCCTTGTAGCTTTCAGTGGAGCCAATCCTTTAACAGCTCGGAGGATTTTTTCTTTGTTTTCGAGGATCATAAACATTGTCAAGTGTGACATGTCTAAATCACAATCAATACCATTCACTGATTTCCCCCCTACATGTTGTTTACTAACCTTTTGTTTCACTTCCAAATTGATCCTTCTTTGCCTATTGCTGCTGCTACCACTTAGCACTGGTTTTGCTGCATTTGGGAGCCATGATGCACTTCACAGTAATCTTTTCAAAAATAAAATAAGCAGAGAGATAATGCTTCACCATTCGAGACATGTGATACACAAGATTGGATGTGCTGCCTATAAGTCAAAGCATACGCTGTTATATGGTAAACTTTTGAGATTGAAAGTATAATAAAGCACATACCTAAGCTAATAACATGGATGTTTATTCTAACTATCAAGACATATGTATTATAGGTTATATATGTACTGTATCATTACATGCCTGACAGTGCAATCACTTTGTATACACGAGACATGAGATACATACATGTGTTATGTGTTGGAAGCAGGTGAGTTAACTACGTCTTGTTCTCTGATCTGAACTGTATTATACTTTACATGGACTATATGTATTCAGACATTGCCTGAATGGACATTATATGGTGCATGACTGTATAGAGTATGTATATACTCTCCTGTATAGATGAAATATTCTATTATATATTTGTTTTAAAAGACTGTGGAACTGAATTTTGGGTAAACCCTAGCACATTGACAATTAAGCACAAAGAGAAAATTTTTAAAATCTGCCATGTTGTCATCTATTAGTAATTCCATAAAGGAGAAAAATGTCTCTGTGTTGGAGTCACTGTATTTCTTTTTTTTGCGGGGGGGGAAGAAACTTTGTAGAAATTAAACAAACTAATCAAAAAGCAGAAAATTAAAAAAATAATAAAAAAAATAATAAGCCAAGCAATGAACAGAAAAGAAAATACAAACTAGCTTACAACTATATGAAATTGCATGAAAAGATTCTCAAATTTCTAAGGATGACACAGTAGTTCTATCTCTAGAAAGTCATTTGTCTAGAATTAATTAGCCTAGTGCCTAAGGCATTTGACTGCTAACCAGAAGGCTGGCAGTTCAAATCCACCAGCCACTCCTCAGAAGGAAGGTTAGGCAATCTACTTCAGTAGTGACATCGCCTTGGAAATGCAAGGAGGGGTGGCTATGAGTCCTATCTGACTCAACCACAATGAGTGAGAGTTGAGTTACTGTCAAAATAATAGGGACAACTCAAATAAACAAGAATAAGATGTATGTTAGATAGAATGTGATAAATCCATAAAATAGAATGCCATTTATTTATCTTTACAAAAGCTAAATAGATCAATATATCTTGAAATGGAGAAGTACATGTTGTAAAGTGAAAAAGAAAGGTACAGTGCCATGTTCCCATATTTATTTTTAAAAATTCAACTGTATTTACATGTGACTGTATAAACAGAAAATGTCTGGTCTCAAACACAGAATGCTACTAGAATGAAATTTAAGAGATTTGCTTTATTAATTTCTGAATTCTTTAAATTATAACAGTTGTGTAACACTTGTAATTAAAAAATAAAATTAATGAATAAAATATTTGTGAAACTATGAATAATTTTTCAAGTTTAAAGGAAGCATTTACACTCATTTAGGCATTAAACTCAAATGAATTTGGCCATTTAATACAGTATGAACCACAGCCCAGCCTAGTTAAAACATTAGGGTGGCAAAGGCATATATTAGCCTTTGCAGAAAGACCTTTGTTAAAATCCTAACTCTATCACTTACTGCTTGTGTAATCTCAAGCAAATTGCTTAAATCAATCTGAAATTGTTTCTTTCATAAAATTTCAATAATAATAATTTCAATAATAATACATGATAGCCATCAAGTCAGACACGACTCATAGCGACCCCTCCTTGGGTTTCCAAGGCAGTATCACTACAGAAGTAGGATTGCCCAACCTTCCTTCTGAGGAGTGGCTGGTGGGTTTGAACCGCCAGCCTTCTGGTGAGCAGTCAAGTGCCTTAGGCACTATGCTACCAGAGCTCCTATTCACGGCAATACCAGGTGTGTAGAGTAGAACTGCTCTATAGGTTTTTCAAGGCTGTGACCTTTCAGAAGCAGACAGTCAGTCCCTACTTCTGAACTGCCCACCTTTTGGCTAGTACTCCAGCTCTTAAATTTGAATCACCCAGGAAACTGGCAGCATATCATGAATCTAGCAGCAATAATTGTAAATAATATGCTCTTTAGAAAAGATAACAATTATTGAAGTGTTACATAATGACGGGCATATCTATGGATTACAGGAAGGAAAAAAAGAAATATTAGCTTGTCGATATGTTATTTACTCATTTAAGAGTATTTATGCTATATCAAGGAGCTCTGGTAGCGTAGTGCCTAAGGCACTTGACTGCTAACCAGAGGGCTGGCGGTTCAAACTCATCAGCCACTCCTCGGAAGGAAAATCAGGGAATTTACTTCTGTAGTGGTACTGCCTTGGAAACCCAAGGAGGGGTCGCTATGAGTCGTGTCCGACTTGATGGCACATAGTAACAACCACATGGTATATCAACTATGTGCAAGTTCGTATGCTATTTTAACCAAAGATGTACACATAACATATTCTTTGCTCTCAAGCATAAGTTTACAAACTAATGCTGGCTGCTGGCTGTCACTACCATCAAGTTGGATCCGACTAATAGCAACCCCTCCTTGGGTTTCCGAGGTGGTATCACTAGGGAAGTAGATTGCTCAACCTTTCTTCCCAGGAGTGGCTGGTGAGTTTGAACTGCCAGCCTTCTGCTTAGCAGTCAAATGCCTTAGGCATTATGCCACCAGAGCTCCCTAACAATAAAAAATAAAGGTATGAAATACTGTATGAAAATTAAAGAGCTGGGGAGTTCAGAAGTAGAAGAGATTGTAGGAAGGAAGTAAAGAGAAAGGGAGTCAAAGGAAGCATCTGAGTGAGTTTTCTGATGATGGTGAGTTCTCTTGATATAAATATCTAAAGCATACTCAACATCTGTGCCAGGATAATCTTCAGGTACCTCAAATTCAATGTGCCCACCAGAACTCATCTCAACGCTCCTCTAGACACTCCCTCCCCACCCCCATTCTTCTCTCCTAGAATAGTACTTCTGCATTTCCTTGTCATGAAGGGCAACATCATCCACCCAAATGCTTTCATCAGCATCCATGGTAAAAAAAAATCTTTCATATTCCCTCTCTGCCAGCCTCCAGGTCTAATTAGTCAATAGGCCATTTGAATTGAATCTCTACTTTTTAAATATCTCTTGAATCTTTTCATTTCCCTGTATTTCTATTGCCTCTACATTAGTTCAGGCCTTCATCCTTTTTATTTTCAGTTAATAACAAAAGTCTTCTTCCAATGAGCCCTAGTGGCACAGTGGTTAAATTACTTGGCTGCTAACCAGAAGGTCGGTGGTTCAAACCCACCAGCCACTTTTCAGAAGAAAGATGAGGCAGTCTGTTTCCCTAAAGATGTACAGCCTTGGAAACCCTATGCGGAAGCTTTACTCTATCCTGCAGTGTTGCTAGGAGTCAGAATCAGCTTCATGGTAGTGGGTAGGTTAGTCTTCTTCCATTCTACTGCATCCTCCAATCTATGGTGTCATAGTTAAGTTTGTGTGTCAACTTGGCTGGCCTGGTTGAGTGGCTGGGCAGCTAGATGTAGTATTCCCCATGATGACACTGGCAATCAACTCCATGGTGGAATCTACTGTGAACAGCTGAGTATTTGCCTTAGGGATGTAATCTGCTTTCAGTATATAAGAAGAAGCCTTGGGGAACAGACTCTAGCTTATGGCATGCTTGAGCCCTGCTTATAGCCACGTAATTGTTCAACAGCCTGCCATGCTCTGCCAACCTTGGGACTTTCAATGGACTTGAATTAATGGCCACTGTGTGGTTTGGTAACATCAGGACTGTGCCTTTTTACTTGCCAACCTTGGGCTTGTCAATCTCAGCAGTCAGCATCTGTCTGAGTGAAGAAAAGCCTCCAGTTTCTGTGGGCCGGGAGCAGGAGGCAGAGCTGAAGTCCAAGGTTGAGGGGCTTTCATCCAGCCCCTAGAGCCTGATACTTTTAACTCAGACTTAAAGCCTCTAAACTGTAGCTCTTGTAGCATAGTGGCTAAGGCACTTGACTGCTAACCAGAGGCTGGTGGTTCAAACCCACCAGCCACTCCTCAGAAGGAAGATGGGGCAATCTACTTCCGTAGTGATACTGCCTCGGAAACCCAAGGAGGGGTCGCTATGAGTCGGGGCCGACTCGATGGCACATAACAACAACAACAAACTGTAAGAGACTAAACTCCTATTTCTTCGAGCCATCCCACTTGTGGAATATTTTTGTCAGAGCGGTACTATGTAACCAGAGCATATGGTCTGAATGGTCTTTCTAAAACATAAATCTAATCGTGTCACTTTTTTCTTAAAAATCCTTTAATACTAACTCCCACAACCTCAAGTCTTATGAATGAAATCTAAAGCCCTTAGAATGACAAAGTCCTTCCATATTTGGCCCAGAGCTGATCTCTCATGCCTTCTTTTCCTATTTCCACCTTATGTTAGAGCCATTTTACTCCTTTAGTTCCCACAACGGGCTATGTTCTCTTGCCTTCTGTATGTACATGTCTATCTATCTGCATTGCACATGCAGACAATCTGTACCTCAAATTTCTAGGCAGTCATTAGACTGCTAGGAATGAGGCACATATACTGAATGGCATCAACCAGTCTATAAATGCTACTTTTATCCATTATGGAGTCAGGCACATACACAGTGTTGGCAAAGTAAAAGCCATAATTCTTATTTATAGAAAGCAAACATTAAGCAATAACAACAGATTCCCAAAGGAGAACTGCTTACCCTTCTCAAAATTACCCTTGCCTATTCTTATAATCTGGGCAGGTGTGCCATGCTTCAGGTCTGATGCTATGTTCATGTCACTGCTGACTCTGGCTACCATCATGCTGTTCAGGGACCTGTATGGCTCCCAAGATTTCTGCTCTGCTCCTGGGCCTTGCTGGGCCTTGCTGTCAACTAGAAGACCCCTGTACAGACTCTCCCAAGCCTCGGCCACTGGGTCCTTCTAAGCTTCTCAGCATGTTACCAGGGCCTGTGGGGCTCTCTTGATATATTATCTATGTCCCTGCTATCTGGGGTGGGGGAAGGTATGTAACCCCTGCATGTAGTACTCAGGCCTCTGCCCTACATGGACAATGTAAGAGTTATTTTAGCTCTTTTGGAAGTCTCCTACCAGAAGGCATTCAACTATCATTCCATGGACCAGGCAGGCTCACTGCTACTATCTCTCACCATCTTCAGTGTTCACTTCTTCTGGGTCTAAGAGGTTCTCAATGCAGGGCCCCCAGATCCTTCATCCAAAGGACACACTTTGCTCCAGACTCTTCTTCTTTTTCTTCTTCTTCTTTTTATTGTGATTTGGGTGAAAATTTACAGATCAAATTCACTTTCCATACAGCAGTTCGCATATACTTTGTCTCATGACATTGACCACAATTCACCACAATGCAACAGCTTCCCTCCCACTTCCTCCTGACAGTCCCTTCTTCCCTGTGTACATCCTTCCATGCACTCCAGCCCCCTGAGCTACCTCCCTGTGCATAAGCAGCCCTTCTTTCTCCCATGATTGTTCTCTCCAAAGAGTGTATCTGCCTCAGGTAAATGTTCAACTCCTATGCCTGTCATTTGCTTGGCTGGAAGCCACAGGTATGGGTTCAATTCCCCTGATGGGTAGCTAGGGGCCATAGTCTCAGTGGTACCATCAGACTTTATCAGACCAGCAAAGCTGGTCCCCTTTTTGTTTTTTCCAAATGATTTTGAGTTTTGTTCCACATTGTTCTCCCTCTCTATCCAGGATCTCCTACATAGATTCCCCTCCAAGTGGTTGACAGTAGTAGCCAAGCACCATCTAGTTCTTCTGGTCTCATAGTCATATAGGCTGAGGATCACATGGTGTACCAATCACTAGGAATAATTCTTTCCATGGAACTTTGGTTTTCTTCATTCTTCTTTGCTCTGGACAAGGAAAGACCCATCGTTGCATCTAGATGCCTGCTTGCAAGCTTTTAAGATCCCAGTCCAGACTCTTCTTGATGGTAGTGAGGTCCCTCTGAACCTCTGTGTTACTAGCCCTTTTCAGTCTAGGAGAATGGCATAATCAACCTGGTAGGCCAAAGTCACCTTATTTGCATAGTCCCAGCAACTCATTTTGTAGGAGTTATAAAACTATGGCTAGAAAAGCCACAAAAATGATCCACTGCACCACACCTGCAGACTATTACAATGCTATCCCTTCTTCCTGAAATGATTCTCCTAATACAACTTCTAGAAATATTTATCTCCATAGTAATCTGAAACTCTGTCTACCATAATAATTATAACATTTATATTCTTGATGACTGGGCTCACACTTTATTCACATTCGTATCTGCAAAAACGGCAAGGAGGCCACATGTTCTGACCTCCTCTAATCTCACAAGAGGAAGACAGCAGTAACCCAAGGCCTATTACTGCAAGGCCAAACATGCTGCCTCCCTCCAGCCCTTTCACCAACCGTTCCTCCCAAAGCACCCACCACCTCTCTCCTGGGTTCGATAATTCACTGCAGTGGCCACACAGAACTCACAGATTACAGGGTTTATTAGGGAAGCACCAGTTTACAACTCAAATTCAGGAAGAATGCTCAGTCTCTCTCCCAGCCCACCGTCCCTCAGCCAAGAGTCTCTCACAGTCTCTTTCAGCAGCAGTGCTGGTCCCTCGGTGTCTCACTCAGCAATGCGTGTCTCTTGCCCAGCAACGCGTGTTTCAGGAGCCCGTGTCTCTTTCAGCAGCACGTCTTCCTCAACCAGCAGTCAGAGAGAGTTCTGCCTCCAGGAGATCTCCTTTAGAGCCCGCAGGGTGGTCAAACTAGCCAATTATAGCATCAGAACTCTAAGCACCTGAGAGAGAGTGGGCACCTCCCAGAACATTGTTTTGTGCCACTCCCAACAGGAATACTCCAGGTGGACAACTTCAGCAATCAGAAGCTCCTCAGTTGCTCATAGCAAATCCCACCTTGGAGTTTACAAAGACTTATGGGTAGAAAAGCCACACAAAGTAATTTACTACACTGCAGTATCCAAAAATTTAGTGAAGTCTCTGATACATATTCATACATTGTATTATGCTATGTTGGCTGCCATTGGGTGGGCTCTGACTCATGGCAACCCCATGTACAACAGAATGACATATTATTGCCCACTCCTGTGCCATCTTCACAATCACTGGTATACTTGAGTCTATTGCTGTGGCCACTGTGCATTTTGAGTGATTTCCAACCTAGGGACTCATTTTCCAGAACTATACTGGACAATATCCTGTTGTTAGCCATGGTGTGTTTTCATTGGCTTATTTCTGGAAGTAGATTGCTAGGCTTTACTTCCTAGTTTGCCCTAGTGTGGAAGCTCCACTGAAACTTGTCCACATGGGTGACCAATTATCACTTGCATAGCTTCCACTATCACAGCAACATGCAAGCCACCACAGTACAATGAAATGACAGATAAGTAGTGTGTCTGATGCACAGAAGATGCTAAATAAATGTTTGTAGAAGAAAAAAAGGAAAGAAGATTTTTTGAATGAAAAAAATTCAAAATTCAACTATCACCGTTAAGTGATAGTTGAAGCCAAGGAAGAAGTTAAGGCAATTCTTAATTGGTTTTCAGAGCTTTGTACGTTAAGGGATATGGGACTCCATAAATATCATCATTGTAACCCTATCCATACATCCTGAAAGCTTAACAACCTCTGGTTTAGAAATATTTACAAAGTAAGAGATGTCAAATAATTAAAACAAAACAAAAAAATGAGGCCCAATAAGAAGAGACAAGTACAGAGCAGTGTCATACAAACTGTGAAGAAGTCAAGGAAAATAAGGTGATTGTTTCAAGGGGTAGAAGAGTTACAGAGAATCCTTCACTTTTCTTTTAAAGTTTCATTGTAGCTGATAATAAGATGTGATAGTGGAGAACATAAAATGTCATTTATGAGAAAAATAAAAAAAGCATAGTAACTCAATATCCAATACAGCAGACAACTCAAAGAAGACAGAGTGTGCAAATTTAGATAAGGAGAAAATAATTTCATTCAATAAAGCTGATGTGAAGCAAAATTCTTAATAATGGGATGAAATTTTCTTATGGTTAATTAACCCCCCTCCTTTTCTTTTAACCATTTAATGTAACTATTCTCCACCTTTTTTCAAATAGTCTACTAAAATGCTGAAAACATTAAGCTCTCATTCCCACCACCAATTAAATGAAAATGAGGAAAAAATATGAATAAGTACACAGATACACCTAATTCTTCTTTTGAGATAGTGTATTAGTCTGAATCTGCCCTTTTATATAATTGACATTAGAAATGCAGAAAGTAAACAATTAAATTATTAAATTATTTTGAGTTTATGGTTTTTAATTTCTCCTGGTGATAATGCTAACATATAATACATATTCAAGGGGAAGACTGAATAATCTCTTTTTGGAGTTATTAATATGATTGTTATATAAATACAAGCATATATGATATCAATAAGAACTATACATATTAATTAAAATGTAGAAAACATTAAAAAATAATTGTAGTTAATGCTAAGTTTCAAGCTGAGTGCTAAAATTTAACTTCTAAACACATTTTTCTGGTGCCCTTTTTTAACTGCTTAAAAATGAAATTTACAGATACTTCAGTTACCACTGGGATGCTGAATACTCATACAATATGTCATGAACTGCTAGACATTTTATGTTTAAAATGAAAAATGTAAGTAACACTTTATTTTAATGGTATATTAATTAGTTCTGAATTAAAATGAATATCCTATAGCAGTGAATAAAATATGACATCTACATGAATTTGAAATAAATTTATTATGATCAGTATTATCACAATGAATACTAAATGAATTAATAATGATGAAAGACCAAAAGTATTACCAGTATTGTAATAAAACATTGAGAAAAAGCTGGAAATTTCCAGTCACTTTATCATCAAGTAGAAATAATTACTACAACCCTGGATAACACTATATTCATACATATCGTTCGTGGCCAGAAATTAACTGAAAATAAGTAGAAAATGAAAAAAAAAAACAGTGTGGTTAAATATATTTCCA